>NC_047015.1:5962134-6305117 GCF_902652985.1 Pecten maximus | reverse complement strand
CCAACAAATTAGACACATGACGGAGGAATTACTGTCAAAATATTAGATACATGACGGAGGAATTACTGCCAACAAATTAGATATATGACGGAGGAATTACTGCGATCAAATCAGACTCATGACGGAGGAATTACTGTCAAAATATTAGATACATGACGGAGGAATTACTGCCAACAAATTAGATATATGACGGAGGAATTACTTCCAACAAATTAGACACATGACGGAGGAATTACTGTAAACAAATTAGATATACGACGGAGGAATTACTGCCAACAAATAAGATATATGACGGAGCAATTACTGCCAACAAATTAGATACACGACAGAGGAATTACTGCCAACAAATTAGATACATGACGGAGGAATTACTGTAAACAAATTAGATATACGACGGAGGAATTACTGTCAACAAATTAGACACATGACGGAGGAATTACTGTAAACAAATTAGATATACGACGGAGGAATTACTGCCAACAAATTAGATATATGACGGAGCAATTACTGCCAACAAATTAGATACACGACAGAGGAATTACTGCCAACAAATTAGATACATGACGGAGGAATTACTGTAAACAAATTAGATATACGACGGAGGAATTACTGTCAACAAATTAGACACATGACGGAGGAATTACTGCCAACAAATTAGATACATGACGGAGGAATTACTGCCAACAAATTAGATATACGACGGAGGAATTACTGTAAAGAAATTAGATATATGACGGAGGAATTACTGCCAACAAATTAGATACATGACGGAGGAATTATTCCCAACAAATTAGATATATGACGGAGGGATTACTGTCAACAAATTAGACACATGACGGAGGAATTACTGCCAACAAATTAGATATATGACGGAGGAATTACTGTAAACAAATTAGATATACGACGGAGGAATTACTGTAAACAAATTAGATATATGACGGAGGAATTACTGCCAACAAATTAGATACACGACGGAGGAATTACTGCCAACAAATTAGACACATGACGGAGGAATTACTGTCAACAAATTAGACACATGACGGAGGAATTACTGCCAACAAATTAGACACATGACGGAGGAATTACTGCCAACAAATTAAACACATGACGGAGGAATTACTGTCAACAAATTAGATATATGACGGAGGAATTACTGCCAACAAATTAGATACACGACGGAGGAATTACTGCCAACAAATTAGACACATGACGGAGGAATTACTGTCAACAAATTAGATATATGACGGAGGAATTACTGCCAACAAATTAGATACACGACTGAGGAATTACTGCCAACAAATTAGACACATGACGGAGGAATTACTGCCAACAAATTAGACACATGACGGAGGAATTACTGCCAACAGATTAAATATATGACTGAGGAATTACTGCCAACAAATTAAATATATGACTGAGGAATTACTGCCAAAAGATTAGATACACGACGGAGGAATTACTGCCAACAAATTAGATACACGACGGAGGAATTACTGCCAACAAATTAGACACATGACGGAGGAATTATTCTCAACAAATTAGACACATGACGGAGGAATTACTGCCAACAAATTAGACACATGACGGAGGAATTACTGCCATTGTGCTAATATCATCCAATCAAAATGAAGCGTTTCATTCCGCTAGGGGCATGAGGGGCAAAAAGTGTCATATTGACCGAAAGTTCAAATCACTTTTTCTTAGGACACAGATTAGGTAAAATAATCATTACCCCTGGGAAGGAGCAAACCTACGAAAGCCGGTTGGGGCCATTTTCGTAGAATCTTTTTTTTTTTTTTTTTTTTAAATTCGCGTTATATCGCGAAAACTAACGCGTTATATTGCGAAACTTTCGGTTTAGTACGCGAAACTATATTTATTTAGAACTTAAGACTATTGTGTTTTTTATGTAACAATTCGTATTGAGTGACACGGTAGGTTAAAGATGACTGTTTCTAGATGACGGTAGTATATAGTATGTGCCGTGCCAATTTGGAGTAAATGTAGTTTTTTTTAGTCGATTGAAGTGTGGTGGTATGCCGTTTCGCACGTGGCGTAGTTACCAACCTTGTACTTAACAGAGTACACATATCACTGTCATATAAAAAAAAAATGAAAATCACTTTTTCTATGCCTGTGCTAGTAACCACTACATTTACCAATCACTGATACAGACGATTAAGCTGATGACTAACTGGTGATCAACATTTTTACAGGGCTCATAAAAGAACAAGGAGTGTTGTTGAAAGCGGCATTGGCCAACAGAAACGTCGCTTAATTTCCTTTATGGAGAAATGAGGCTGTCACCACAAAAAGCATGCCAAGTGGTAATATAGCTTGTGCTGTACTTCAAAACATCTGCAAGGACAGGCAAATCCAAATTCCCAATGGTGATGATTATGGCGATGATGACAATGATGAAGATGATAAAGATGAGAGTGCCGTTAAACAATCTGAAGCGCATGTCAGAAACATTGTGCAAGGCAACAATAATGTCTCTGTATACAAGCAGCAGTTTGCTTGGAATATTCTGAACACAATGATAGAATACTTTTATTGTAATTGTGTCATATAATACTCTGGGGGAATTGTATAGCAGCATCTCTAACAGCGACACAGGTGTTAGTCAAGGATGGCCCATTTTTCACAGAATTAATTCTGAAACTAACTTTTCCAGATTTAGGCTTCTCATACCCATACCTTTTTGTATTTAACATATTAATTCTAATGTTAAATCTCCATATATGTTGACCCCACTTTTACTATAAAGTATGTGTTGCCTTAAAAGAAAGAAAACATACTTGCATTATTTTCTGCGATATATCTAAAGCTTTTGATCGTGTTTGGCACAGGGGTATAATAGCAAAATTAGAAGCATACGGAATTTCAGGTGAATTACTTAATTGGTTTAATGTATCTACATCATCGTAAACAAAACATTTTCATAGGGAATTCGTATTCGGAACTAGGTAATATTGATGCTGGTGTACCACAAGGTTCTATATTCGGGTTGCTTCTCTTCTTGATATATATTAATGATATTACTGATGTACTTGATTCCGCCTCTAGAGAATTTGCTGATGATTCATGCCACGAAATAGAAACTGTTCTCAACAAGGACCTAGACTCTTTAAATAAGTTGGCTAAACGTTGGTTAGTTTCTTTTAATCCTAAAAAAACTAACGTTCTCTTTATTTCTAATTCTATCGATATTGATGAAGATTTGGACTTGATACTTGATGGGAAAGACTTAAATTTTACAAACATGCATAGGCATTTAGGAGTTGTCTTTAATTCATGTGGAAAATGGGGAAGTCATGTTGAGACAGTGTATATTTCAGTTATGAACAGATAAATGTTTAACGTAAACTTAAATACATGTTGAAAAGAGATTCACTTTTATAGATATATAAATCGTTCATTTTACCAGGTTTTGAGTATGCATGTGAACTGTGGGATAGTTGCACTGCTTACGAATCTGAGATATTAGAAAAAGCCCAAAGAGAGGCGGATCGAGTTATAACTGGACTACCTTTGTATGCAAGTAATGATTCATTATATTTTGAAATGGAATTAGAAACTCTATCAGAAAGAAGAAAAAGTCGAAAATTGAGTGTTTTATATAAAATGAATAATGATTTCACCCCCAGCTATTTATCGACCCTTTTGTCAAACTCTGTGGGTGTCAACAATGGGTACACCTTACGAAATCAACATAATTATAATATTCCTTCTTTCAGACTTTCGTTAAGTAATTCATCTTTTCTGCCATCGAGTTTAAGTCTTTGGTATTCATTAGATAATGCAATAAAAACACTATCTTCTTTAAGTACTTTAAAATCTGCTATATCCGACGGAGCAAATTCGCCTCCACCACCATATTTTAACTTTGGCGACAGAAATTTAAATATTTTACATACAAGACTCAGGCATCAGTGTAGCTCCTTGAAATATGATTTGTTCCGTGTTAAGATTGTTGACAACCCTTCATGTAACTGGAAATTCCTGTGAGGATATTACACGTTTTCTAAGAATGTAAACTTTGTAATGCAGCACGAATTACACTATCTCAAAACACTAGGTCGTTAAATATATATCCAGTTAATCTAGACTTCTTTATTTGAAAATAAAAAACTGTCCGTAGACATAAATAAAGAAGTTTTCAGGCACGTGCATATTTACATCAAATCCAGCAACAGGTTTTAAGTAAAAGGTATTGATTGTATATTTTGATTTGTATTCCTTGTTAAATGTTATCATGTAAGTTGGAAAAAATCCTCTGCTCAATTTTGGGCAATGAATATGTTTAAATCATTTCAATGTGAAGTTAGCATTCTTTCCCTCATTTGTAGATATATTGTGATAGATATTTGTTGAGCTCGGAGAGAGATATCGAATCATATTCAGCAATAACTAATCTATCGCTGTGCGGTGTTGGCGACGGTGTTGGGCTGTTTGACGCAACGGACTTGGAATTACCAAAACGTTTTATGGCTTACATGATTTGAAAGATACTAGAATATGTCTGTTCCTAAAAAATGGAACAATGTAGCAAAGTCAGAGTTTTCTAAGGGTTGCGGATAGCCCTAACTGGGAAGTCTGCTCTGTCTCCACTTACATAGTGATTAATGTACATTGTATTTAAAATGAAATTGGTTTTAAAACATTGTATATAACATATATGACACAATTACCAGTTAATATCATTACTTTATCGGATAAGAAAACTCTACTGAGCTAGTTGCACTTCTTTTGCATTAGGGCTAAAACATATCTACTTGAGCAATTAATGTTAAGTTAAAAAAAAGTTGAATGCAAAAGAAATCAAATCTGAAAATCGAAACATGTTTTTATTTCCTGTTGGTTTGACATGTACAGTATTCACAGTAATACATTTTACGAAAATAACTTATACAATATTGTAACGAGAGTGTTAGTGGGAATGTTGTGTAGTAAACTGTAAGCCTACTGTACATGTCTCCCTAGTTTTAGACTAAAGATGACCTTTTCCAAGTTCTCTGTTGTTTATGACGAGTATTAAGTCTAATTTAGACTTGAGTATATTCCAGGAGCATTATTAACAAGTGACTGTGAGATTAAAATAAGTTCGCTAACGCTAACGGAATATTTATTACAGTGTGAACATTTATTAGTTACAAACACTAGGTTTGCCGGGAGACGAGGTTTACTCGCATATTATACAAAAAAATACACTACGTAAATACCCCCGACCCATAAAAACATATAATTATTTCCTAATATTATTTCACCGGATCAACCGGGATCCCTACCTTTTTTTAATTCAAGTCCGAAACAGAATTGGTACCATGTGAACGCGCTCGCCTTTATATTCCCAAGAGCCTGTGCACGCGCAACCATCACTCGCCAGACGGCGCTGGTGGTGGTGGTTGCACGCACTTATTTGCCCCAAACCGGCACTAACACAGGCGGCCGTTCTTCCCCATTTTTGCTTGTAATACTAATCTACTGAATGACATCTACAAATCTCGTCTCCATCACAATATCTTAAGATGGGTTAATTTGAAAACGAAACAAAACACAACAGAACGCAAAAATATAACTGATAAGAGAGGGCAAACTATCACAAATATAATTTATATAGATTTCAAGGGGAGAAAAATACCATCAGGTGTAAGACACTTGTTTTTATAAGAATTTATTTAATATATCTGTGTTTCTTTATTTTCAAAACATTTTAAACATACAGTTATTACACAGACAGTATGATTTCTACAATAGTCGTTTAAGGAATTTGCTCGGACCCATTCGACTTTGCCAGTTACGAGAGCTCTCCCTCCTACTTCATGTACCGTCCCTTCTAGGCCTAGACCGATGTAAACAAAGAGACATTTCACAGCAACCAAAAAGTGTATACTTCCATTCATATATCATGATCGTAACGTGTTTTCGTTGTGGTAAATGACCGTTCCGGTCATGACATATTTTCGAAAGTTACCCCAAATGTGCCTCATCTATTGAAAATGGATATCGCCATTTGTCTTTAATAAAAAAAAAACGAACATTTTTAGCCACCCAGCTAATTCTAACAGCTTTGTTATGTTCATTTTTACCGAGACATCCGTTCGGTCATGGCAATTCAAAAAGGTACGTAACGAGAGTAATACTTACATAGGGGCCTATACGTTTTCTTCTTTTCCGCTACCGTTGTTTCGCGGCTATAAAGTTGTCCCCATGCCGAAAAAATCGCGGTAAGGGGGACAACTCTTACTTATTTCCAATAATTTCTTGCCGTTGCGGTCATGACGATACCGAGAGACATCAGAAATCACAAGAAAAAATCACTATATACGATCGACATGAAAATTGTTTTCTGATGATTTATTATCACTGGACACACTTATTGATATGTTAAAAGCGTTTTAAACGAAATATGTCGAGCAGCAGACATTTCACATTGATTCGAGTTTAGTAATACGGGAAAGTGATATGGCTAAAACACGGACCTGTCTCCAGTCATAACACTATAACAATACTATTTGGCCGAACTGTGTCGAATTTTAGATGTAAATAATAATACAAACACTCAGTGAACTAAAATGAATGAGACAAATACATGTATGTTTATTGTTGTATGCACACAAAAGTCGCGGGACGCGATTTGTCAAAAACAACAACAACAACAACAACAACAACAACAACAACAACAACAACAATGGAATGACCCTGCTAAACATACTCCCAATGCTTTTTATGTAACAGGAGAAGGAGAAAATGTAGTAGCCAGACTGAGGTTCGAACTCGGGACCCTCCGATCTCTAGACTCGCCGATGGACGACCCAGTCCAGTTCCGCAGCACATTAATCTAGTCTAGACCTACATATGAACATTTACTCTGTGGCGGCTAGCAATTAGCCTACTCTTTTTCGAATACCAGCAGATGATCTTTAACGTGCACAGCGTGACTTTTAGAACTCAAGGTTTAGATCATTTGCATAATCATCGCATGTATTCAGTTAACAACAAATACATTATGTAGCTTGCAGCATATATACATGTACATACAGAAATAATGTCATATCCATTTAAAGTAATTGATAAAATATTGTAGTAATATTGTTTTTTATAGAACTGCTCTAATCATCAGTGATTAAATAGAAATCAATACACATGAACATTTCAAGAAACGTTCTGTGGGAAAAAGCACATGTACATGTACATGTATCACCATGGTCAGATACAAAATCAGGGGTCAAATGCAAATAAAAATCAGAAAACGAGCTCTATTGTCCCACTTGACCTTGGATGCTTTACAATATACAGCTCCCAAAAAAGCATACTGTTTGTGTATCCTTATTATCGCGTGTCTTGAAAACAACAACCGTGAATTTGATTAATGATGTGCAACCTAGAGTACATTAATTATAGATCGAGAGTTACGTCCCCTGAAGTTTGTGTTTACATCCGGAAACAACATGCAACATAAATGTATTTTAGGCATACATTATAAAAGTGATTTCACATCAAATGGCTTGATCGGGAATATTGATACAATAACAAAACATGTATCTAATGATCAAATTACACGACACCTATGCAGAGAGTATTGAAAGTTAGTGTTACAAGTTTTTATGACGCTTGCCGGTACTAACGGCTGACTAATGGTAGACATAATGTTAACCAGCGATAACATTACCAGTTTGCCTGTTTTACATGAATATTCATAGACAGCATAAAGCCATCCTTGTATCAGGGATTAAGTCCAGTGCGTTTGTTTCAGTGTTAAATTACATATAGATAAAGTAATATATTACTCTAACTGCGCATGTTGTCATCAAGAAGAACTGTTTACGTCGATGACGATGGAATGTTGTAACTGAAACGTTGGTCAAATGGGTTTTACACAGGTAAGTTTAACATTTTCATTAATTTCAAACAAAAGGGGAAAGAAACAACATTTTCTTTTTATAATCATTGCCAAAGACTTTGTTGAAGAAGGGAGGAATGTAGGGTAACTAGACTAGGATGAACACGGCGACCAGGTACATGTAGCTCAATTGGTAGAGCATCCGGCTTGAGTTTGGAGGACCCTGGTTTGAACCCCAGACTGGCCCAATATTTTCCCTCTCCTATTAGACATAATTATGAGGTTATAGTTGTGAAAGAAAGGACAATGATGGTGGATTTGAATGCACCAACAGTGTCAAAAGAAATAGAAGACTAAGGGAGGAGATTCTATTGTGTTATAGTCCTGGGGTAAAATTAGTATTTATAGCAGTCTCTGGGTGTTTGGATGTGTTTGAAGGCCTGAAGGTTAAGATGGCTTGATTGTGTACCGGGTCCACAGGGGTAAAAAGAGTTTGGATGAACTTCATCCACTGAAGTTCTACAAGATTATTAACAATTTTGTAGAGAATGATGAGTCTGAACTGAAGGTGTCTGATATGTAATGGTGGCCAGTGAAGGGTAGCTATCATATCAGTAACGGAGCTTGTTTTGTAATTACTACAAACATATATCTGACTGCTCGACATTGTACTTTATTGATTTGATTAATTTGTGAAAAATTGTGGAGGTCCTTAAACAGAAGAACTATATTAGTATATATTCTAATTTGAGTCAAACAAGAGTGTTGTATGTGTGGTTTTCAATATTTTGTGAGTGGACTTTAAGATTGCAGTGTGAGAAGCCAAGTGACTGATTCACTTTAGAGATTATTGGCATTATGTGTTTATCTCAGTAAAGATTTGACTGGATAGTGATGTCGAGGTGTTTGGTAGAATCTGTGGTATAGGTAGACGAGGGAATGGACTGATGTTTGATAGACACCTAGAGGATAGAGCACTTGTTGGGATGGAATGACATAAGTCAGTCGTGTTAAAAGGCTGCAGTAGCATTAAGATCAGGGCCCAGTTGTTCGAAAGGTGATTAGGCTAATCACATTTTAACAACGTTTTTCAAATCCTGATATAATAATTTCTGGTAGAACTACTTGACAAAACTTAATGAAATTATGTAATTCTTAATTCTCTTCCAACTGGCATAATTTAAAGATGATATACTCACAGGTTTTGCAACAAATGAGAAATGAATTTTTCACTAATCAAGTGATTAAGCTAATCACCTTTTGAACAACTGGGCCCAGATTGGAGTTTTGAAACATCGTCAGAAGTTCTAATATTTCTATATAATATGCTATCTTCAGCAAACAGACTTGGTGTACTAAATTTCATACATTCAGATCAGATCAGATAGATCAGAAATAAGATGGGACCAGCTAACCTTGAGGTTACAGATATGGTTAGATAGGATTATCCAAATATGATAATTTGGTCTGCACAATATATGCATCATAGGGAGTTAAGTTTATAGTGCTCTGCCCCCCCCCCCCCCCCCCCCCCCCCCCTCCTTTAATATGCTCACAAACATGCCCCTATTGATGTTAAAACTCACATGCACATGCAGTCTACTCTCTGACATACATGTACCTGGAGGCAACTGGACAAACAGGTTACATATGACTATTGACACAACATTACCTAAACAGTAGATGCACATGGACACTATAAATAGACACACAGCTAATCAGAGAACACTCCCTGTAAACAGTAACACGCATAAATATACATAACTGAAAACATGGCAGTACAAAGATACCATTGACACTAAGACATATTGTACAGAGTATGATCATTCATTTATAGATTTGGTGCTTTTACATTGTTACCGTGGCTAAAATTTGTATTTTATAAGCGGTATTATATACAGTGTAGCTGTACCGGTTCTTTGAGTATGTATATATACACTATAATTGAAAAATATAAATATAGTTTGAATATTGGTATGACGGTGCTATATTTGCAGATGGACATTGTATCATGGTTTCTCATCGTGGTCATGTTGATGGTGCTGGCCTTTGTGTTGATGAAGCTGTATCGGCTTTATCGACTCCAGCACTATGAGGTTAGAGCTCCTGACATCCAACGGGGACACCGCTGGTATATGGTAGATATATTTCCAGAGCAAACATACTGTACCATTGGTCACTACCGAATAAAACATGGAGCAACATGTGACTCTTGTGGAGTATGTGTCGATGATCATTACATGAAAACAGCAGACAAACAGATCCACTGTAAACCTATATCGGAGATCGGCCATGGCACTCTTCATCATTGGGTTCAGGGCAATCTACCTCTGTACAGCAAGTGTTTTATTTGTGGTGAAGATTGTGGAGTACTACCTCAGATCTGTGATGTTTGGTGTGCATGGTGTCGAAGGACTGCACATGAAGACTGTAAGCGAATTAGTGATATGTGTGACCTGGGCCGTTTTAAGACTGCCATTGTTCCCCCTAATTGTGTCAGACTAAAACAAGTAGGGATAAAAGGAAGACGACGCCTGGTGGTAGCTTCAGCAAGTCACCCAAACATAACTAACTGGAGTCCCCTTATAGTAGTAGCCACGAGGAAAAGTGGTAATAATGAAGGGGAGTTCATTCTACGGGCATTCCGAGGCTTTCTACATCCTTCACAGGTACATACACTAGTAATAATGTTCTGTCACTAGAAATCATTTACTCTAACCCAGTAATGTTACAGATATAATGTTAAGTTTATACTTTTATAAAGATGTTACCAATGCAGGATAATCCAGTATTTATATTAAATCTTTGTTACAGACACAATATAGTTTATACTTCAATAAAGATGTTACCAACACAGGATAATCCAGTATTTATATTAAATCTTTGATACAGATACAATATGTTAAACTTTAAACTTATAATGTAATGGCTGTGATGGCTGTTAATGGCTGTGATGGCTGTTTATGGCTGTGATGGCTGTTAATGGCTGTGATGGCTGATGACTGTATGCTGTAGGTGATTGACCTAAACGATGTGCCACCTGAGAATGGCCTTGAATGGTGCCACCTCCTCCCTGATGTCACTTTCCGTGTGTTGGTCTGTGGGGGTGATGGTACCATTGGATGGGTGCTGAATGCCATAGATCATCTTCGACTAAAAGTAAGTGAAATAATAAACAATATCTGCCCGTTTTGTAGCAGGTTTGTCTGTTTCGGGGATTTACAGGGTTCAGGACAACTTAAGAAGGATTAAGTTCTATTCCATTTATTTTGTTTATCTCGGGGATAAAACCCTACAACAACATGATAACAATTATTAGTAAAACAGTCATTTTACTTTTGATAAAATTGTCAATTCTTCCAAATTAGAATATGACCGATTAATGCAGCTGATACAAACATGCTTCACTATGTAATCACTACTTATACCAAATGTTAGATAACCCAGCTACAATCATTGGATTACAACACATGAAACTGACATCATAACACTATATGCAAAATAGAGCTTTATTATAATCACTTTTTAAACAAGTGGTATCAAACTGATTGTGACTCAGTTATAATTAGCATAGCTAGTACCTGGTATATAATCTATACATACAATTATCATATACCTGGTATATAATCTTTACACAAAATTGGTAAAATACCCAAACCAAAAGGCTTACAAGTATACAAGAATAAAAGAACCAACCTCTTTATAAATTAAGAGGGCTTTATCCAAGGGACACAACTCCCAGATTTTGAATTATAAGACACAGTAAATAAATCTACAATTATAAGTAATTAGTAATGGAGAATCAGCTAATTAACGAGTAGGAATAAAATATCTTCACTTAAAAGAATTCAGAAAATACTAATTTTGACAAAAGTAAATGCCGAAACATCTTTTCTGAATAATATAAAAGATATACGCATATAAAGCTTCAATAAGAATTAAATTCAAATTAGTAGTTCATAGGTCAACCCAGCAAATTAAGTAAGGCTGCAGATATATTAAGGAACTTTGGAGAACCTAATAACATTTTGTTGCACTTTTCAAAGCTCTTAACACTACATCATTGTCGAAATATTAAAACATCACAATCAATTTTTGATCAGCACGGTCACTATCAGAGTATATTACACTTATGCATATGCAAACATATTACATGCAGGCAAACTCACAGGATAACAGGACAATAAGGTGGTGATAAATGTTTTGATTTTCTTTCTCTTTATTTTTCCTTTGATTTTTCTCTTTCCAGAATCCACCAAATGTATGTATTCTGCCGTTGGGGACAGGCAATGATATGTCTCGGGTGCTAGGGTGGGGTGAAGGCTACACTCATGGTGATTTCAATATCCCAGATATCCTTGAGAAGATTGGTGAAGCAGAACCTGCCAGTATAGACAGGTACTACAATTGTTGGTTTGCTGACAAACACTATGTATGATATTCCCCCTTGTAGAATTTACAGCATATCTGCATAAATACTGAACATCTATTACCATCACGCAAGTCACCACAAGAAAACAACCCTGATAAAATTATATTTTTTGTAACAATAATGTACAGTGATAAACTGCAGGGAAGTTGACAGTAACAAATGGTTTTACAGGAATTCATATGAAAAAAAAATCCTGTTACAGCTTGTGAGATAAGTTGTGGCTTAAGTATGAACTTGTTTCAACATTCTGTATTGTCTTGTTTATATCTTGATTACACTATCCTGAATGACGTACAGTTTTAAACATGTTTTTTGTTGTTTTTTTTTAGGTGGAAAGTGGAGATTAGCATGAGAAGTATTGTGATGAAGAAAAGAAAGGTACTGAGATCTATATCAGAGTTACTTCCTCTGATATGATTGGAATATAATTTTCAACATTTTTACCCCACTGGATCAAAAATGTCTAATTTTCTGGCAACCAAGTCTGTAGATATCCTTTGTGGTTACAGGTGGTGATGAACAACTATGCCTCAATAGGTGTGGATGCCTTAGTTACCCTCAATTTCCATCGGCAGAGGGAGAGTAGGCCATGGCTGTTTGCACACCGCCTCATCAATAAGGTACAGAATTATTTGCAATTTGATTGAAAATGGAATCATAAGTCACTCTTAAAAGACTCCCTTATACACATCATTAACAGGCCACTCTGGTATGATACAGTAAAAGGAGAGGTAAAATGCGATAACCAGACCAGTGTGGTATGATATTTTGACCCCCAAGGTAAGTGAATCTCGGGTCAAAATACCATAATGGGGAAAATGACCCCCATATGGCAAAGTAAACCCCCGTATTAAGATAGCATGTTTCATGCTGTATTTTCTTATTTCCAATGAGCCAATGATAAATTCAAATGGCACAGCAATGTTAAGGTTTTGTATTTATCTCTGTTTGTGACAATGTTAGACCATTAAACCCTCAGTCATAGATGTTGCATGGGTAGTAGAACCTAGTATGGTATTTCATGGATTTCTCCATTTTTTTTGGTAATTATTTCCAAATTTCTGGACTTTAAAAAATAATCAACGTTATGGTTTTGCATTTAGCTCTTGCATATTAGGCTGGTACTGACAAACTATAAAAGCTAGAGCAACTTAACTGTGATTATATGTGAATCATTAGACGTATATATATATATAGCTGAAATTAATGCATTACACTCTTTACTAACAGTTTTACAATTTTTGTATTTTTGGGTAAAAAAATCAAATTTCTGACAAAGTATAAGAGCTAGACCAACCAAACCTCTGTCATAGATGTATCAAAGGTAGTAGGGCCTACTGCACTTAAAGCATTTCATAGAGTTATGTATTTTTGGATACAAACTGCAAATTTATGTTTTAGGACAAATTCAAACTTTAAGGTTATGTGTTTAAGTACACTTAGGTGTTTCACTTACAGATATACTTATTATGCATGTTGCATATACCATTTAAAACATTCTACCTTTATCACACTTATAACCTAATAAGTATATTGTTATTTAGCACTTTAAGATACGACCTTCAATTTCATTATGCATATCATGTTGACAAAGGGGGCAGGCGACAAATTTAATTACACATAATTCATGTTTTTCTTTCAACATGAAATTATCGAGAGAAAAAAAAAACAAAAAAAACATATCTTATAATAAAAAATAAAATATTGAGTATACATGTAGGTACTTAAACAATAAGTCAACTGACCAGATGTCAAGGTCAACGGTCAAGAGAAAAACATATGATGACATTACAAAGAAATGCTTGGAATTAGTCATTAAGTCATCTGACTAAATATCAACGTGAAAGGTCAAGGTTACTGGAACAAAAGGATAGAGGCTCAAGTCAAATTTCCTTCCTTTTCACTAATCAACGTTTGTGTAGTTAAATATAGATATATGTTATATACTATAGGCACTATGAAACAACGTTTTTGTAGTCATATATAGGTACTATAGATAATCTATAACGACGTTTATATAGTCATATAGATAATATAGGTATAATGAGACATCATTTGTGTAGTAATATATAGATAATACAGGTATAATAAAACAACGTTTGTGTGGTGTCATATTTAGATACCATATAGTTACCACACAAACGTTGTTTTATAGTAACTATGGTATCTATATATGACACCACACAAACGTTGTTTTATAGTAACTATGGTATCTATATATGACACCACACAAACGTTGTTTCATAGTACCTATAGTATGTAACATATAATATTTAACTACACAGATGTTGATCTGTAAAACAATGTTTATGTTGCCATGTATTGTTACTATAGATACTATATAAAACAATGTTTGTGTTGCCATGTATTGTTACTATAGATACTATATAAAACAATGTTTGTTTCGCCATGTATTGTTACTATAGATACTATATAAAACAATGTTTGTGTTGCCATGTATTGTTACTATAGATACTATATAAAACAATGTTTGTTTCGCCATGTATTGTTACTATAGATACTATATAAAACAATGTTTGTTTCGCCATGTATTGTTACTATAGATACTATATAAAACAATGTTTGTGTTGCCATGTATTGTTACTATAGATACTATATAAAACAATGTTTGTTTCGCCATGTATTGTTACTATAGATACTATATAAAACAATGTTTGTGTTGCCATGTATTGTTACTATAGATACTATATAAAACAATGTTTGTTTCGCCATGTATTGTTACTATAGATACTATATAAAACAATGTTTGTTTCGCCATGTATTGTTACTATAGATACTATATAAAACAATGTTTGTGTCGCCATGTATTGGTACTATAGATACTATATCAAACAATGTTGTGTTGCCATATATTGTTACTATAGATACTATATAAAACAATGTTTGTGTTGCCATATATTGTTACTATAGATACTATATAAAACAATGTTTGTGTTGCCATATATTGGTACTATAGATACTATATAAAACAATGTTTGTGTTGCCATGTATTGGTACTATAGATACTATAAAACAGTTTACAATCAACATCCCCAGATAAAGAAAAAGTATTGGTAGAACTTATCAATTGGTCAAATCTGGGACCTCTGACTTACTGTTATCACAATCCATACCCAATCACTTTAAGATAATGTTTCCCTATGGAACACATTGTATCTTACCGGGCAGATATTACATGTATACAGTTTGGGTTTCATACAGTTTTGGTTTTACCCTACATGGACAATGTAAGAAAAGTGTTTTTGCACAATGATGAATACAGATGTATGGAGAGGGATGGCGTGTAGTACATGTTTTACCTCACTAGCATTGTTTGCTATTGTATTTATTTTTTAGGTCACCTGAGACGACGAAGTCTCAGTTGACCTATTGCAAATAAAATTGTGAATTATGTGGTCCCCATTCTCATATGATCAGGTGCTGATGGGCGGGGCTAAAAAGGGTCTAATTGACTGAAATTTAAAAAAAAATCGTCTTCTCTGTACTCCCAGATATGGTGGAATCAAACAATCTTCATAGGTGGAAGGGTCTTATGGTGCTTTACCAAAATTATGAATATCATGACCCTGGGGTCTCACGTTTCCCCTGGGGAAGGGGTACACTTTACTATAGCTTATTTAGAGAAATCACATTTTTTGACTCTTATTTGTCCGATTTGTATTGGAGCTCATTCTAATTTAGTTAACATGATCAGCATGGGATGACACTTTGATGGTATGTACATGTTGGCCCTGACTGAGCCCCAGGGGCTGATGGGCGGGGCCTAAAAAAAAGGTCATTAATTTAATTAGATTAAATACTTCAAAACTCAAGTGACCGTTAAGACCCATGGGCCTCTTGTTAATATGCAGGTTTATATAAACATGCAAGAAACGTTTTGGTATGATATTCTAGATTCAGGAAATTGGTCCATTCATCGAATTTCATTACAGGTTTTACAGCAAAAAACAACCGTATTGTGTAGGTTCTGTTTAGTTTGTATGATTAAGCATTCACAGCATCGATGTCCAATTACAGAAATACATAAACACACATCGATCAAATCGCTTTTATTGGCAATCATGTATTTCCTTGTTGGCAGACGAAATAGTATACTGACAGTTCAAATGACTGTGTTCATGTGAGTTAGTGTTGAAAATAAAGACCAATACCTTTTAAAGCTAACAGCAAAACATTAATTCCTAGGTAAGTTTTCGTTTCAAAAAGTTAACTCCAAGTAAAACAGTTTATAATATGGTAAACGTTCTAAATAAGTTCTATATTTGATTATTCGATAAGCATGTATATCTGATTTGTTGAGACCTCATACTTACATGTACATTTCAAAATCATGGCGGGAATGAGTGGGGTTAGAGGTCAAATATTAGAATGTTACTGTGATGATATCAATAATGGTTTGGTCGTGTCAAACTACCTTCATCATTGTATGAGAGACGTTTAAATATTTCATCATTGTCAATTATTGAAAAGAAAACGTACTCAAAAAAGGAAAGTTAGTGCATTTAGACAGAGTATATACAAGTCTCTGATTTAGATGAGACATAAAGCGACTATTACTGTACAATCACTCGGCTTATCATTTTTCTGAAATATATCATAAAACTACGACTGTTCCTGCATTACGAAAATTAAAGTGTCCGAACCATGTTTTAGAAATAACTAAATCAATGCAATCAATCACATTACAATTCCGTAAGCCCTTCAGGAATACATACATATTACCGCTCGTGAGCAGAACACTGCCATGGTCAAACAGAATATCAACCTTCTAAGGGCCCCGCCATTATTATCGTTAGTTGGGAATCTACAGTCGTGTCATGTGTTGTTCAAGTAAACGAAACTTAAAGTCAATTGATACGTTATATTCTAAAACCTAATATTGTTTAAACAACATCCAAAAATATTCTCCATTTGAAAATACATAGCCAGAAGGGACAGCGAGTATAACCGTCAACGTGTGTCTGTGTCTTTGTTTACCACATAACCCATGTCTATTTGAAGAACACGGACTTGTGACTACATGGGCACCCAGTATCTCCATTCTGCTTTCTCTGTGAAACGTTGTTTACAAATCTCATTGAAGCTAATCCGTAAACATATATTTATTGAACATTTTTTGATGTCAGCTGGTTTATCACTATATCTTTTACGACTTTATCTGTATTCGTTTAATGAGTATGAAATCTACAGTTATAGTCGCTAGTTTATGAATCAAAAACACAGGTAAAAGGTATTGGATCCATTACCATCTTCACTTGTATTTGCATCAGCCACCAAAGATATTTAAACTGTAGTATAACGTCTACAAACAACAATCCATTCACTCCGAATAATCCATTGTGTATATAATTTGATATAAAAAACAGGGCTTCTATAACATATTCCAGGCGACTAGTCATAAACCACTCCACGCAATTTTGTTTATGCAAAAACCACGGTTCAATACAGGTACAATATCACTTTTCCTTGATTTATTTCACCGCCGCCAAGATATCAATATTCAATTGTTTTTGAAAACCTCCCGGATCAGTTTTGCATTTCTGACGTGTGTTTCATTCACATTTCTTTTAACGTCACTCCGTGTATGTGAAAGTATTAACAGCTATCTCTTAACTGTTGCCGCCGGTACTCCACAATTTTAAGCGTACCGATATCTTTTGACCTTGCCGTCCGCAAAACCTACCCAGAGGACGTTGTTGTTTTGAACTCCGATGGCCATTGGGCAGGCTTCTATGGTTTTGAGGAGAGTTCTGAGGAAGCGGCCCTCTCCACTCAGAAGGTCTATGGAACTGCGAAGGTAGTCTGCAATTACAATATTCCCTTGGCTGTCGTAAGTCATATCGGCTGGCAGGAAGACCTGAGGTGATGGCGGGTTGATCTCCAGCGGTGACACGGACTGTGCCAAATCGATCCAACGTGCGATACTGACGCAATGTTGTCCTGCCAACATGTCCTTTCGCTTCCGAGATGTGCTAAGACCCCGTGTCGACGACTTTATGACAGGGTGTTCATTGAATTTGTGTAAAGACTGTGGTAGAATTCCTGATTCGAGAATGGTGACCCGTAGCTCCTCCTCCTCTGGTCCCAAGCAGCTCTTTGCGTGTAGCACGGAAATCTGTTCAGATATTGGACTAGACGCAATTCGAAACGGATGTGGGAAATTCAGAGATACTTTTGGAGCAGCTTCAAGGTCCGCCTCGGAGTAAAATATCGCTTTAAACTGGAATCCAACGATAACCATGCCATTGTCTGTGACACAGATCGTGATAGGTACATCAGTTGTCTGTAACATGTCCTCTGCAATAGCGTTCAGAGTCCGGCGTCGTTTGAGTCGAACTATTTTGACGGTCATGTCCTTGCAACAAAGCCAAAGGTGGCCGGTAGAAGGTGAAACTGATATATCATTGATGGCTTGGTCCTCGTCAAGGGTAATACCTTCAATCTTAGAACCCTCGTGAGCGACCAGTGTCACTCTTGTGTTATTTCCTGCCAATATCCAGGCGCCTTCTGAGGTAGGACATATAGATTTGACAGGATAAAGATGCTGGAAGCTAGACAATTGAGCCGATATCTCTGGCCGTGGCTGAGACGGCACATCCTTGGGCTTAATGGATTTCATTGCCGATTTTTGTGGGACTTTCCACGACGGAAGTATGTCTCCGTTCTCTTCCACCTCATCATCATCCTGCTGGACCCCACAGGTGCTAGTCAGGGTCCCTGTGGTCAACTTTTGATTCCTCAGCAAAAACAGAAGCGACGTGTTGACCTTAAATTCAGCCAGGTTCGCAGCTGGACGGTCTGGTAATCTGAAGCCTGACCATGCCCTGTCCCGCTCAAAATCGTAGATCTGCACCTTGTTACCTTTTTGGAGGGTTAGCTTGCTTTCCTGAAGTTGATCGTCCATTTCTCTGAATGCGCTTAGGAGTGAATACTTGTACTTGAGAAGACGGTCTGAGTTCTGTTTCTCCATCTGACGGAACTCCTTTGCGTACTCTGATGTCTGTTCGTCCACTTCGACCTTGATGTCCTGGCCTTGGATCTCGACGCGCTCCACCATATCGTCAAAGTGCTTCTTGTTCTCCTCAAGCATTGCATTGACAATGTCAATCTCATCCTGTATTTTGGGAATTCTCTGTCGGTCAATAGCCCGGATGTAGCTCTGGATGCTTCCCTCTTTTTCTGGAATGACGTCATCCAGTTTAATGATGCGGTGGCGAGGGTGATCGCTCACACAGTCGACACATATCAGCCGACCGGAACAGTCATCGCACACGAAAATCACGTTCTGCCAACTGTGCAAGTCACACTTGTGAAGACCCTTCGTCCGCGATAGCATGGCTATCACACAAAAGTCATCAGAGATAGTAATGAAATTCTCCAACAGAAGTAAATCTCCTACGAAAAGTGTCCAAACGGTTAGCAGTGCTTAGGAAAGGAAATAGTTTCCAACACCTGTTTTTATATTGCTGACCCCACAAAACTGCCAGTACGTATAGAGTAACTTAATAGCCGTCTACAGTGACATGTATTTTGTTCGGGGCTTTGTTGTACATATGCTGTCACCTCGCCAAATACAAGATTGTACAGCCTATACTATTTCAATAAGGCTTCTCCCTAATTAATTAATGTTGTGTCTCATTTAATTAATAACCAAGTAGTCATATATATGGTAATGGTGAGTGTATATTTTATTACATATTTTACTGACCGAAGTAATTTTTTTTAGTTTCATTTTAATCGTGTGTATCATATCAGATTAGTGTGCACTTTGTTTTGGGCACATATGGAGGATTTTCTGTAGCAGGTGTAATGTGTTGTTAACACAGAAATTTGGTGCGAGTCCAATGTACTATAAGACAACTACATGTGTTTTACCCCATTAGTACATGAATGGCTCAGTAGATACACGACAGATAGTCCAATGACACGCTCCATTGACCCTGGCAGACACTATTGTGCTGGGGTCATCGCTGCCTTTACCAGGGCCACGTTGTCTGTTTATATGACTGATTTTCATCTGTAAATCTAGGTTCTAGTGTAACCAGTTGAAATATTGCTATTATTATACATTTATTTCAATGCTTGCTATAAGATAATGTCTGCTTTGAGAACCAAATGTGTGTGAGAGATAATATTATTATAACTAGCCTATAAAAAAAGCGGGAAAGAAGGATCGTAAATAATAGTGTTAAGGTTCGGAGGGTGGGAAATCGCGAATATTATAGGTATTGAAGCAAGGAAAAAATGTGTCCTTTCCTTTGTGTGCTAGTGCACGGCCATCTTGTAATGGAGAATGTGATCCAGTGTACGGAAAACGGCAAACTTACCCGACAATGTTTTTTTAGGAATTCTCTAAAAGGGCCTGTTCTCAATATCCAAAATGCCAAGAGACCTAATGTTGGGCGTGCAGCATGCTGGGATGAAAGGCTACCATATGTGTTCAAGTGAATGACATTGACCAACGTTCAAGGTCACAGGGGTCAAAAATGATAAATTCTTAAACGACTTCTTCTTAATGATCAATATGCCCATATACATGATATTGGACCTGTATCATGCTTTGATGAACTACCAAGTACTTTCAGGTCACGATGTTCAAATGTTTTGAAATTGTATGCGCCAACCTCTCGGTTCTCTTTTATTTGAATAAAGTGGGGATTAGTTTAACATCTGCATTCATGACCTATATCAACTTCAAAGAAAGTTGCATTAGAAACAGGCGATACAGGTCCAGTATGCCTCTCGTTATTAATTATCGTAAGGTTAAAGTCGCTTGTCCATTCGGCGATAGGATGTCAGCTGTCCACTGTAGTTACATTTTCACCGGATTCATCAAATTTGCCCCCACATGAGAACAGGAATATTTTCCACCAAAGCTGTAGCTCGGTCGAATTAGTACAACTGGGATATGGTTTTCTTATCTTTTTCACATTTAAAGGTAATTAACGTAAATCATTGATCTGGTGATCAGCATTATAGCTTTAGATATTACCATGTTGGCTTGGCTAGGTAATAGATTAACAACTTCACACTGACAGACAACTCAGAGTATGGATGGTATGTTTTATCTAACATAAAAACTTTAAAAGATTGATATATAAACGAATGTATTTGCATAATTTCGTATAAAAATGATATTCGCTTGTATGTGGATCGTTTGCAAATAATTTCTTATCATTTTGATGTCCTTAAAAGTTTTATTAAACACATACATCAAAGGCAAGTCTACCATTAACAATGTTTTATTATCTTAGTATTTTTGTAACAAGGAACACGTGTTATATAATCATAATTGAATTAACACTTTTCTAATGGACAGTTAATAGGGTACGCTGCAGTGTCGTCCCTTGTACGTCACACGCCCCGTGGGGAGCCTGCCATATTTCTAGTTCTACCCTTTGATGCTAGAGGAATCTGTTACCGAATGCGTCTTCAGAACAGATGGAGGAATCAAAACGCAGTATATTAAAACGTTCGGCATTCCATATTGCTGGTTAGACTCTGAGAAATGTTGATGCCTATCTCCTTAACTCACTACAGTACGCCTGCAGGGCACCTGACTTCTTTTATTTAGAAACACGCACTTCTCTGTGTTTTAGTTTCTTGCTTACTTAGGGACATATTTTTTGGTATGCAAGCTTTGATGCCCAAGTGTTCTGTCTATTACCTAATAATTTTGGTCGTCGGTACATCTATAGTCAGATCAAACACAACTCGATCCTCTGTGATTACTTCGGAATGTTGGACAAATTATTATATCTTCAGACGTATATGGTGTCACAGTAGATTTGTTCATGTATATGGTAGCATAACGGTATTCGTAGAGGACATATGCATCGTAATAATTTGTAGTAAAGGCATGTGCCGCGCGGTGATTTGTAGTAAATGTTTTTGTGCAGTAGATAAAAGTGCGTCGTGATTTTATGTAGTAAATTCCAAAGCGTTGTGGTTGTATGTAGTAGATGCACGTGTCGTGGTAATGTGTTATAATTAACCTTGTGTCCTGGTAATGTATAATAAATACACGTGTGTTTGTGTTAGTGCGTTGTAAATACATGTGTGTCGTGGTAATGTGTTGTAATTGTAGTTGCGTTGTAATAATGTGTAGTTAGTACACGTGTCGTGTAGGTGTGTTGTAAATACACGTGTGTCGTTGTTATGTGTTTCAATTACATGTGCATTGTAATAATGTGTAGTTAGTACACGTTTGTCATGGTAATGTGTTGTAAATACACGTATATCGTGGTATTGTGTTTTAAATCACACATGAGCCCCGGTGTCCCAGATTTATCTACTAAAGCTGTCATAGTATACTTCGTTTGCCATAGCTTTCTCATTAAATTATTCCAGATTTATCTGCCATAGCTGTCGTTATAACATCCTAGACTTTTGTTGTACTGCTTTGTTTTAGTTGTGCTACTTTACTTATGGGACCAAGGACGTGATGGAGCGAGAATGCAAACACCTGAACAAGAAAATTACGGTCAGTACCATTATATACCTGAAACCTTAAGTACTGTTAGTGCTTATTTATCAATAGCGTGGAGCTAACTCCTGGGGACGATTTTACTATGATTAGAAGTACATTGTGCTAGTTTTTGTCATCCTGCTTTTTTTATTTCAATCTTATATCACACCTGTTACGGCCAGGTCAATTTGGTTGTCTTCATTATTTGTTGAATGTAGGTAGAGCTTGACGGCGAGTTGGTATCGCTACCAGATATAGAAGGTTTGGTCGTCCTCAACATCGCTAGCTGGGGAGGAGGCTGTCTACCATGGACGTTAGACGACGGCCACCAACACTATCGACCAGCAAGGTACACCTTTTCACAGTCAGTTAAAATAATACTATTTGCAATAATGGTCGTTCGTGTCGCCTTTTATCTGGTCCGATCAGCATGACCTGGAGGTCAGAGGTACTTTTGTGACATGGACTTAAGGGATAGTACAGAAACCACCAGTATTAATAGTGAACGTCATGTTAATGTGAAAAACACGTCAATGCAATTATGTCCAGTGTTCTAATTTGGCCCACTTTCCAGCAGTAGGTGTCGACAAACATTATGTCCTATGTATGTCGATCAGATGAGTTGATGTGTTTTGGTTTGGAGTGGCATTACGATCCCTCTTCATCATTCCCGGGGTGTCGATGTCCTCCCAGACATGTACGTGAGAGGGCCTCAATCACCCGACACAGATCCTTATCTCCTGTCAGCAGTCACAGAGCGTGGCGTCTATGTCTACTTGGTTCTCTGAGCCTGTAGAGTGTCGTGTGAGTTAGGCTGTACTGAGCAAGGGAGACGACTCTGACCGATGTCCGCCTTTACAAGTGAAGATCTTAGACATGCTTCCGTACCGACCAACAATGGTTCGGAAATAAAGTGTTCATTTGATAAACTATTGTAGTTAGGATGACGTATATTTAGAGCATCGTGTTGTAGATACAATGACAGATATCAAAATCCTCGTGTTATAGATACAATGACAGATATCCAAATCCTCGTGTTATAGGTACAATGGCGGATATCCAAATCCTCGTGTTGTAGGCACAATTACAGATATCCAAATTCTCGTGTTGTAGGTATAATGACAGATATCCAAATCCTCGTGTTGTAGGCACAATTACAGATATCCAAATTCTCGTGTTGTAGGTACAATGACAGATATCCAAATTCTCGTGTTGTAGGTACAATGACAGATATCCAAATTCTCGTGCTGTAGGTACAATGACAGATATCCAAGTTCTCGTGTTGTAGGCACAATTACAGATATCCAAATCCTCGTGTTGTAGGTACAATGACGGATATCCAAATTCTCGTGTTGTAGGTACAATGACTGATATCCAAATTCTCGTGTTGTAGGTACAATGACAGATATCCAAATTCTCGTGTTGTAGGTACAATGACAGATATCCAAATTCTCGTGTTGTAGGTACAATGACAGATATCTAAATTATCGGATGATGGGTATATACGATGACGGCTCCCAATTCCCCATATTGAAGTTACGATGACGGGTATCCACGATAACTAGTATTTAAGTCCCCGTGCAGTAATAAAGATGAAGGGTATACATAACTCCGTGTTGTAGTTACGATGATGAATATCCATGATGACGGGTGTCAAAAACCTTGTATTGTAGTTACGATGACGGGTATCCAATCCCCGTATTGTAGTTACAATGATCCAAATCCCCGTATTGTAGTTACAATGATCCAAATCCCCGTATTGTAGTTACAATGATCCAAATCCCCTATGGTACGATGGGTTAAGCTTTGTACATTGTATTATAGATATAATTGTGAGTATCTGTATTATAGGTATGATGATGGCTTGCTTGAGGTGATGGCCCTGTACTCTTCATTCCACATAGCCCAGCTGCAGGTCGGGATGGCAGCACCCATCAGGGTTGGCCAGGCTAGAACAGTCCGGGTAATTATAGTACAGACTACCAATGACACAATAGAATGTTTAAAACATAACACAACAATAAAATATTTATACATACACGAAACACACCGGCAGGATATTTATACATACACGTAACACACCAGTAGGACATTCCTACATACACGTAACACACGAGTACGATATTTATGCACACACGTAACACACCAGTAGGACATTTATACACACACGTAACACACCAGTAGGACATTTATACACACACGTAACACACCAGTAGGACATTTATACACACACGTAACACACCAGTAGGACATTTATACATACACGTAACACACCAGTAGGACATTCCTACATACACGTAACACACCTGTAGGACATTTATATATACACGTAACACACCAGTAGTACATTTATACACACACGTAACACACCAGTAGGACATTTATACATACACATAACACACCAGTAGGACATTTATACATACACGTAACACACCAGTAGGACATTTATACATACACGTAACACACCAGTAGGACATTTATACATACAAGTAACACACCAGTAGGACATTTATACATACACGTAACACACCAGTAGGACATTCCTACATACACATAACACACCAGTAAGACATTTATACATACACATAACACACAAGTAGGACATTTATACATACACGTAACACACCAGTAGGATATTTATACATACACGTAACACACCAGTAGGACATTTATACACACACGTAACACACCAGTAGGACATTTATACACACACGTAACACACCAGTAGGACATTTATACATACACGTAACACACCAGTAGGACATTTATACATACACGTAACACACCAGTAGGACATTTATACATACACGTAACATACCAGTAGGACATTTATATATACACGTAACACACCAGTAGTACATTTATACACACACGTAACACACCAGTAGGACATTTATACATACACATAACACACCAGTAGGACATTTATACATACACGTAACACACCAGTAGGACATTTATACATACACGTAACACACCAGTAGGACATTTATACATACAAGTAACACACCAGTAGGACATTTATACATACACGTAACACACCAGTAGGACATTCCTACATACACATAACACACCAGTAAGACATTTATACATACACATAACACACAAGTAGGACATTTATACATACACGTAACACACCAGTAGGATATTTATACATACACGTAACACACCAGTAGGACATTTATACACACACGTAACACACCAGTAGGACATTTATACACACACGTAACACACCAGTAGGACATTTATACATACACGTAACACACCAGTAGGACATTTATACATACACGTAACACACCAGTAGGACATTTATACATACACGTAACATACCAGTAGGACATTTATACATACACGTAACACACCAGTAGGACATTTATACATACACGTTACACACCAGTAGGACATTTATACATACACGTAACATACCAGTAGGACATTTATACATACACGTAACACACCAGTAGGACATTTATACATACACGTAACACACCAGTAGGACATTTATACATACACGTAACATACCAGTAGGACATTTATACATACACGTAACACACCAGTAGGACATTTATACCTACACGTTACACACCAGTAGGACATTTATACATACACGTAACATACCAGTAGGACATTCATACATACACGTAGCACACCAGTAGGACATTTATACATACACGTAATAAACCAGTAGGACATTCGTACATACACGTAACATACCAGTAGGACATTCCTACATACACGTAACACACCACTAGGACATTTATACATACACGTAACACACCAGTAGGACATTTATACATACACGTAACACACCGGTAGGACATTTATATACACGTAACACACCAGTAGGACATTTATACATACACGTAACACACCAGTACGACATTCCTACATACACGTAACACACCAGTAGGACATTCATACCTACACGTAGCACACCAGTAGGACATTTATACATACACGTAACACACCAGTAGGACATTTATACATACAAGTAACACACCAGTAGGACATTTATACATACACGTAACACACGAGTACGACATTTATACACACACGTAACATACCAGTAGTACATTTATACATACACATAACACACCAGTAGGACATTTATACATACACGTAACACACCAGTAGGACATTCCTACATACACATAACACACCAGTAGGACATTCCTACATACACATAACACACCAGTAGGACATTCATACATACACGTAACACACCAGTAGGACATTCTTACATACACGTAACACACCAGTAGGACATTTATACATACACGTAACAAACCAGTAGGACATTCCTACATACACGTAACAAACCAGTAGGACATTTATACATACACGTAACACACCAGTAGGACATTCCTACATACACGTAACACACCAGTAGGACATTTATACATACACGTAACACACCAGTAGGACATTTATACATACACGTAACACTCCAGTAGGACATTTATACATACACGTAACACACCAGTAGGACATTTATACATACACGTAACACACCAGTAGGACATTCCTACATACACGTAACACACCAGTAGGACATTCATACCTACACGTAGCACACCAGTAGGACATTTATACATACACGTAACATACCAGTAGTACATTTATACATACACATAACACACCAGTAGGACATTTATACATACACGTAACACACCAGTAGGACATTTATACATACACGTAACACACCAGTAGGACATTCCTACATACACATAACACACCAGTAGGACATTTATACATACACGTAACACACCAGTAGGACATTTATACATACACGTAACACACCAGTAGGACATTTATACATACAAGTAACACACCAGTAGGACATTCCTACATACACATAACACACCAGTAGGACATTCATACATACACGTAACACACCAGTAGGACATTCTTACATACACGTAACACACCAGTAGGACATTTATACATACACGTAACAAACCAGTAGGACATTCCTACATACACGTAACAAACCAGTAGGACATTTATACATACACGTAACACACCAGTAGGACATTCCTACATACACGTAACACACCAGTAGGACATTTATACATACACGTAACACACCAGTAGGACATTTATACATACACGTAACACTCCAGTAGGACATTTATACATACACGTAACACACCAGTAGTACATTCTTACATACACGTAACACACCAGTAGGACATTCCTACATACACGTAACACACCAGTAGGACATTTATACATACACGTAACACACCAGTAGGACATTTATACATACACGTAACACACCGGTAGGACATTTATATACACGTAACACACCAGTAGGACATTTATACATACACGTAACGCACCAGTAGGACATTTATACATACACGTAACACACCAGTAGGACATTTATACATACACGTAACACACCAGTAGGACATGTATACATACACGTAACACACCAGTAGGACATTTATACATACACGTAACGCACCAGTAGGACATTTATACATACACGTAACACACCAGTAGGACATTTATACATACACGTAACACACCAGTAGGGCATTTATACATACACGTAACACACCAGTAGGGCATTCCTACATACACGTAACACACCAGTAGGGCATTCCTACATACACGTAACACACCAGTAGGACATTCCTACATACACGTAACACACCAGTAGGACATTTATACATACACGTAACACACCAGTAGGACATTCCTACATACACGAAACACACCAGTAGGACATTCCTACATACACGTAACACACCAGTAGGACATTTCTACATACACGTAACACACCAGTACGACATTTATACATACACGTAACACACCAGTAGGACATTTATACATACACGTTACACACCAGTAGGACATTTATACATACACGTAACACACCAGTAGGACATTTATACATACACGTAACACACCAGTAGGATATTTATACATACACGTAACACACCAGTAGGACATTTATACATACACGTAACACACGAGTACGACATTTATACATACACGTTACACACCAGTAGTACATTTATACATACACGTAACACACGAGTACGACATTTATACATACACGTAACATACCAGTAGTACATTTATACATACACATAACACACCAGTAGGACATTTATACATACACGTAACACACCAGTAGGACATTCCTACATACACATAACACACCAGTAGGACATTCATACATACACGTAACACACCAGTAGGACATTCTTACATACACGTAACACACCAGTAGGACATTTATACATACACGTAACACACCAGTAGGACATTTATACACACAAGTAACAAACCAGTAGGACATTCCTACATACACGTCACAAACCAGTAGGACATTTATACATACACGTAACACACCAGTAGGACATTCCTACATACACGTAACACACCAGTAGGACATTTATACATACACGTAACACACCAGTACGACATTTATACATACACGTAACACACCAGTAGGACATTTATACATACACGTAACACACCAGTACGACATTTATACATACACGTAACACACCAGTAGGACATTTATACATACACGTTACACACCAGTAGGACATTTATACATACACGTAACACACCAGAAGGACATTTATACATACACGTAACACACCAGTAGGATATTTATATTTACACGTAACACTCCAGTAGGACATTTATACATACACGTAACACACCAGTAGTACATTCTTACATACACGTAACACACCAGTAGGACATTTATAAATACACGTAACACACCAGTAGGACATTTATACATACACGTAACACACCAGTAGGACATTTATACATACACGTAACACACCAGTAGGACATTTATACATACACGTAACACACCAGTAGGACATTTATACATACACGTTACACACCAGTAGGACATTTATACATACACGTAACACACCAGTAGGACATTTATACATACACGTAACACACCAGTAGGACATTTATACATACACGTAACGCACCAGTAGGACATTTATACATACACGTAACACACCAGTAGGACATTTATACATACACGTAACACACCAGTAGGGCATTTATACATACACGTAACACACCAGTAGGGCATTCCTACATACACGTAACACACCAGTAGGGCATTCCTACATACACGTAACACACCAGTAGGACATTCCTACATACACGTAACACACCAGTAGGACATTTATACATACACGTAACACACCAGTAGGACATTCCTACATACACGAAACACACCAGTAGGACATTCCTACATACACGTAACACACCAGTAGGGCATTCCTACATACACGTAACACACCAGTAGGACATTCCTACATACACGTAACACACCAGTAGGACATTCCTACATACACGTAACACACCAGTAGGACATTCCTACATACACGTAACACACCAGTAGGACATTCCTACATACACGTAACACACCAGTAGGACATTCCTACATACACGTAACACACCAGTAGGACATTTATACATACACGTAACACACCAGTAGGACATTCCTACATACACGAAACACACCAGTAGGACATTCCTACATACACGTAACACACCAGTAGGACATTTATACATACACGTAACACACCAGTAGGACATTTATACATACACGTAACACACCAGTAGGACATTTATACATACACGTAACATACCAGTAGGACATTTATACATACACGTAACACACCAGTAGGACATTTATACATACACGTAACACACCAGTAGGACATTTATACATACACGTAACACTCCAGTAGGACATTTATACATACACGTAACACACCAGTAGTACATTCTTACATACACGTAACACACCAGTAGGGCATTTATACATACACGTAACACACCAGTACGACATTTATACATACACGTAACACACCAGTAGGACATTTATACATGCACGTTACACACCAGTAGTACATTTATACATACACGTAACACACCAGTAGGACATTCCTACATACACGTAACACACCAGTAGGACATTTATACATACACGTAACACACCAGTAGGACATTTATACATACACGTAACACACCAGTAGGACATTTATACATACACGTAACACACCAGTAGGACATTTATACATACACGTAACACACCAGTAGGACATGTATACATACACGTTACACACCAGTAGGACATTCCTACATACACGTAACACACCAGTAGGACATTCCTACATACACGTAACACACCAGTAGGACATTCCTACATACACGTAACACACCAGTAGGACATTTATACATACACGTAACACACCAGTAGGACATTCCTACATACACGTAACACACCAGTAGGACATTTATACATACACGTAACACACCAGTAGGACATTTATACATACACGTAACACACCAGTAGGACATTTATACATACACGTAACACACCAGTAGGACATTTATACATACACGTAACACACCAGTAGGACATTTATACATACACGTAGCACATGTATATGACGTTTTATTATTGACTGTCAATAATGTAACAGATGACAGAAATAGATAGAAAAGATCCAACTTTCAAAGAAAATTAACAAAGATCATGCGACGGCAAGGGACACGATTTCCCAGGGTCTTTTGAACTCGTGTATTTTTTATTTTATTATGTACTTGTGATACTCAAACATGAACAGTGTATCTAAGGGAAGAAGCCGAAAGGGTACTCACATGATCTCCAAATAGTCATTATTGCACATATATATATACGTTTTCAGATAACGTTACACGGAGGGAAAGTACCCATGCAGGTAGACGGAGAGCCCTGGGAACAGCGCTACCCCGCCGAAATAGTCATTACGCATCAGGGACAAGCAAAGGTCATGGCCGTGGACACATAAAATCAGTACCGTGATACAGGGGTCATTGTCTCTCCCACCGAAACCAAGGTCATCACCACAGCAACATATAGATCTGGATCATTGATGTAGTATTTCTTTTGTCTTCTTCATTTTATTAACTCCCTGCGATAAAGTTAGGGGATATACTGAAATCGGGTTGTCTGTTAGTCCGTCTGTACACATTTTGTCCGGACAACTCCTCCTAAACTGGTGAACCAATTCCAATTCAACTACATACAAATATAAAGGATCATGTGTAGATGTGCATGCAATTTGTTTTGTCAAAAATTTGGTTGCCATTGTAACTGGTCACTGTAAACAGGTTTTCTGATAATAATGTAATCTAGACAACTTCTCCTAAACTATTGGCCCGATTCCAATGAAACTTCACTCTAACATGAGGAGTCATGTGTAGATCTATGTGCATGCCACTTTGTTTTTTTTCCAAAATTTTGGTTGCTATGGTAACTGGTCACTATAAACAGGTTTTCTGATAATACTTTTGTCTGAATCACACATTTAAAATCTGGTAGGCCGATATCAATGAAACTTCACATACATATAGAGGACCATGAGTAGATTTGCATACCGCTGTTTAAATTCCAAAATTTGTGTTGCCATGATAACTGGTCACTACATACAGGCTTTTCGTGTCTGGATTTGTGAAGCAATTTTCACAAAATTTCGATGGAATTTTAGGGAATATTTGCAGATTATGCATTCAGTTGTTTAAATTAAAAAAAACATTGGTTACCTTGGTAACTGGTCACTATTAACAGATTTACAGGTTGGTTTTTTTCCTGAAAACTACAGATTTTTCTTGTCCCGAAAACTGCTAAACCTGTCGACCGATTTACACAAAACTTCATAGGAATGTTAGGGAACATGTATAGATATGCATGCAGCTGTTTAAATTGCAAAATGTCGGTTGCCGTGGCTACTGGTTATTATCAACAGGTTTTTCCTTGTTTGGTTCAAAATTGTGGTTTCTCTGGTAACCTAGCTACTATACACAGGTTTTGTGTACTGGCTGATATCTCATCACTCCTTAGATAAACTATTGAAACCTGGTCACAAGTGGTGTCACTTATTAATGTCTGTTATCTTAGACACCTGGTGTTTCAAGAACCGTTACCATGGAAATACAATGGAGGCTTCTGATTGTTCAATATTGATATACATTATATGTATTGTCATAAGCTGAATATTTCATGTATAAGTTTTTGAAGGGAAAGAAATTACAACGGTGCTATGCCTTGGTTGTAAATGAAAGTTAGCGGGAGTATTTGTTAGTTAACGGCTTACAGTTTTAGTTTTGTATTGTACATATTTTTGGCACTTTTTATGCTGCGTGTGCAATACCAATCTTTTAAGAATCCACTATTTTGTTCTTTTACAAGGGCTGTATATTTGTCCAAAACCGTAACTGATTTACTCTGTCTTAGGTTAAGCATACATAATCACATTAATTAGTCGGTTCGTTTGTATTGAAATCCGCGTTTTAGTAGGCTGCTACCTCCTATACTGCATGTGATACACCACCACCAGAAACCAGACATATGCTATAGATTGGTCAATATAGGGATGTCATATTTGTACTGATAAGCTGTTACTGGTTAAAGGGAGGTAATAACTTCATTTTGATTTGCAGTTTGTATTTGTATAATTTCAAAGAGATATTACATGTAGCTGTTGGAGTGTTATAGTGTTGTAAGTATCGACCTGTCATATAGTGACAGTGTAGAAAATCTGCTATCGAATATTCATAATTAGTCTTGTTTGTAAAAGGAGTGTTCATTAGCGTTTTGATTAACACAAGCTACTACTGTTCTGTCATTTACCTGGTTCATCATATAGTCAAACTTATCATCGCAACTATGTACACGAAACACTATTACCACATGTCTTTTGATGTTTGAAATTCAGTACGCATGCATGTTATTTGGACTAGAATTATGATTTCCCAATGATTTGCGCACGGATTATTGAAACAATCATGCATAGGTCAACTTCAAATGACTCCTTTGATATTGAATAAGTCAAAAGTTTTATTTTTGCAGTGTAATATGAAGCCATTTGATAAATTGACCCCTATTCTAGACCTTCGTAAGTTAACCGTATTACAAACGTCTTGTCGACCCTAGTATGTCTCGTTCATCTTTATATTTATCACAGTCCCTTCATGTACAGTATCCCTTCTGTACGGCCATCCTCGAATATACAGCCACCCCCGCTGTACGGCCACCCCCACCGTATGGCCACCCTGGCTGTACGGCCAATAAAAACACCGTTCAGAAATAAGAGTATTTTTTTTAAATGTCTGAAATGATTATTAATATATTATCAATAATAAGATATACATAGTTTCACCGGTCTCTTTTGAGATCGACATATTACATAGTTATGGATTTGTTTCCTGATTAGTAATTTTTATGATCATTGTATATCCGTTATTTGTATATAATCTATATTTATATTACGTATTCATTATGTGATTAGGATCTTACCCTGGCCGTACTGAAGTGTCAGTCGACCAACCAAATATTGTGTCATTCCTGTTAGCGTTGTCTATACGATTATTCTGTTATTTATTAAGGATGCACACCACATAATTGTGTTGTTAAGGTGTATGTACTCATTACAAGATTCTTCAGGGCGATTATATTTTGTTTGTGTTTTTGCCTTTTTATATGGTTGAAGTGTGCATTTACTGCACGAAGAAGTACTATGGTCACGAAACGGTCAGTAATAGGACTTCCTGGTTGATTTCGAGGGTAAATGGATATTCCATTGCCAATCTTCAAACATTAATTAATGTACGGCACTACCCGTCAAGTCAAGCATACATTTCCCAGGACAAATCTTAAATTTCTTAACAAAAATGTTTACTAAGATTTGTCATTAAAACTTCCCAACAAATATCGTCCATAAATAATGAAACAGTAAACTAGAGACAAAATGGGCGTGCTGGGATGACGTTCAAACATTGACGTAATTGTTGTAATTGCACGCTGAAGTGGACATTAAATGGCCTAAGATAAATCCTTATAAAAATACAACAGCTCATATAACAACTTACTCTCCGTTCTTAAAAAGGTCTGTAGTTAACTTATATAATGAAACAACATATTTGATGGGAATAATGTCGGTATTTACTCAAGGTCAAGCAAACGTATAACGAAACAACATATTTGATGGGGATAATGTTGGTAGTTACTCAAGATGAAGCAAATTGGAAGCTGCATCGGCATTGGAATAAACAACTAACTCCTCATTTCTATACTTGTTCATTATACTTGCCTCACAACTATTGTACCATTACTTGACCTTCTTCCTCAGTGGTCTGTACCCTGAATCCAGTTTGATAATGCTATGTTCGTTTGTAGATCCATACATCTTCCACTTGAATCACTAGTACCAATGCAGTTTGATAATGCTATGTTCGTTTGTAGATCCATACATCTACCACTTGAATCACTAGTACCAATGCGATCACTGCCAACACGTTTATTGACATCAGTACTCTGGCTGTATCTTGACGATAACAGGACTGGATTTTCCTCAAAAAAATGGAAGAACTATGATTTTAGAAGGACTGCCCGGAACACAGCTCTTAAAGCATTCAATGCTGTTTGTGATTAGAATTACGATGAATATGTTCATTTTCGTTTGGAGAATTCCTTAAATGAATAGAGACAAAGTATCCTATACGCGGCCATGTAAAGTATACACTGTTAAAACGAGCCGGTACATGAATCAATAGTGACGTCTCTGAAACTTATTGAAAAATCACTAATGTGTTCCAATGTTTTATCGGTAGCAAAATGAAAAAAGTCTTTATCCATTCACCATAATTTTACCAATCGGCTAAAGCAATCGTTCACATGCAGATATATTAACTTTTGTAAAGCTGGCAGCTTTGGAATGTTCCTCATACGTTTTCGAATACAGAAATTATCTTTTTCAACGTCTTCACATCTTCACTAAAATTCTTTATTTCATGATCGTCCACGTTCCTCATCAGACAACGATACCACTAGTGTGATCTCTTCTTAGCATCAGCAGCAAGGCAAATAGTGTCGGTCTGATGATTGTGGTGTTGTCCCCAATTGCCGACTTGAGTATAATTTACCGTAGTTGAAGATACTCTACATTTGAGATCTCTTTCAACATATCTCCAATACATTCTGTCCGTTGTCTTTATGGTTTTTTTTGTTTGGAGTTGATGGGATGACCTCTGACCATTACAGGATCATACTGATCGTGTGAACTGATAGACTGGAAACTTAGCCTGACCAAAGTGTGAACGTGGAGAAGCTGGCCAGACTTAGTTGATGTTCACTCGGTAGGGGATCTATAATGAACCATTATGAAGATTGCTCTATTATATTTGTACAATATCTTCATGTTTGCTTTATTTTGTTCTTGCTTATGATTGCAATATGGATGTGTCTTAGCTACTCAAAGTATCGCTACTTAGATCTTAATCATTATAAAATTGAAAAGATAATAAACCATTTATGGTAATGTCTGTGTTTTGTTTCCACCGTGTTACATGAAAGGAAAACTACTTGCTATTGCAACTATCATCTCTACACGGGTTTAATAACCTTATTGTCCGAAACTCGATACACTTGCAGCCTTCATCGCTTGTTCGTGTTCAGGTAACACTCATTGCGGTCACTAACACTATACTATATTAGATTTCTAATACCATTGTTCTACTCACTTCATTAACGTTCTCATAATTGGTCAAAATTGGGGTTTACGATCATGAGGTCAAAATTGAAATCACCGCTCCCTGGTAGTCGGTTACTATCAATAGATCGTCGACGTTCTCACTCTCCCTACTTCATTAAGTATATCTGATTGTCCTTGACCCAAACTGAGTCATTCTTGTCATACATAGATTTTCATCATCTTCGTTGTACCAACATCGTTTAAATATTGTATCTATATATGACGAGAGTTAGGTGACAAAGGAACTACTAGTTATATCAACAAACAGATGAGAATTAGGGAAGAGGCAAAGGAACTACTTGGTATATCAACAAACATGAGAGTTAGGGTGGTGACAAAGGAACCACTGGGTATATCAATAAACAGATGAGAGTTAGGGTGGTGACAATGGAACTACTGGTATAACAACAAACAGATGAGAGTTAGGGTGGTGACAAGGGAACTACTTGGTATATCAACAAACAGATGAGAGTTAGGGTGGTGACAGAGGAACTACTGGGTATATCACCAAACAGATGAGAGTTAGGGTGGTGACAATGGAACTACTGGGTATATCAACAAACAGATGAGAGTTAGGGTGGTGACAATGGAACTAATGGGTATATCAACAAACAGATGAGAGTTAGGGTGGTGACAGAGGAACCACAGGGTATAACAACAAACAGATGAGAGTTATGTGACAAAGGAACTACTGGGTATATCAACAAACAGATGAGAGTTAGGGTGATGACAAAGGAACTACTGGGTATATCAACAAACAGATGAGAGTTAGGGTGATGACAAAGGAACTACTGGGTATATCAACAAACAGATGAGAGTTAGGGTGGTGACAAAGGAACTACTGGGTATATCAACAAACAGATGAGAGTTAGGGTGGTGACAAGGGAACCACTGGGTATATCAACAAACAGATGCGAGATAGGGCAGAGACAAAGGAACTACTGGGTATATCAACAAACAGATGAGAGTTAGGGCGGAGACAAAGGAACTACTGGGTATATCAACAAACAGATGATAGTTAGGGTGGTGACAAGGGAACCACTGGGTATATCAACAAACAGATGAGAGTTAGGGTGGTGACAAAGGAACTACTGGGTATATCAATACACAGAGGAGAGTTAGGATGGTGACAAAAGAGCTGGGTGTATCAACAAACAGATGAGAGTTAGGGTGGTGACAAAGGAACTACTGGGTATATCAACAAACAGATGAGAGTTAGGGTGGTGACAAAGGAACTACTGGGTATATCAACAAACAGATGAGAGTTAGGGTGGTGACAAAGGAACTACTGGGTATATCAACAGGTAGATGAGAGTTAGGGTGGTGACAAAGGAACTACTTTGTATATCAACAAACCATACGAGAGTTAGGGTGGTGACACAAAAACTACTAGCGATATAAAAAAAAAAAACAGATGAGAGTTAGGATGGTGACCAATGCATTGCTCGGTATATCAACAAACAGATGAGTTATGGTGGTGACAAATGAACTACTCGATATATCTACAAACAGACGAAATGAGGGCGGTGACAGAGGAATTACTAGGCCTATCAGTAGACATCAAACACGCCTTCATATCGCACGAGGAAAATAATTCCAAATAGGATCATTTTCCAGTGGAAATATATGTACATACCCGTTTAATCCCTCAATTTTGGCGCCGAGATTCATACCCGAGTAACCTGTTTGAAAACATTAAAGACCATATCCACAGTGGTGATACGTCTGCTTCCTTACCTGCTTGTGTGTAACAATGATCAAAATATGAAATTTAAAGCTAATAATGAAAGATGTAAGTAGATGAAGAATTTTTATTTTGCCTTTCACGCCACTATGATGATCGTGTATAAAGCGACATGGAATTTGTTCACTGGTTCAACAATGATCATGTTATTTTACTTACCTTAAGAGTCGTTTACGATAGACTGGTTGCAAATATCGGAAACACACTAGAATTCTATTTTCACTCACTCAACAGAGCTGTATACATTTGAGAGTGGTTAGTAAAGGTGTAACACTTTGAAGGCTAACTATAGAAGTATTAATTGATATAGACAATATTGATATTGAACATAACTAACTTGAATGTATTTGACTAACATAGATATATACAAGTAAGCGATGAGCACATATGGATATCACATGTGACATCACTAGCACCCCCTGAATATCTTAATGTCAACATTCTCCTTGAAATGTCCACGGCCTCGCTAGCACTTTCTGAATGTCATGGTGATCCCGTCAACGTCCTCACGATAATCAGGGAATGTCTTCTCTGTGACTTTGATCCATTTGCCTTGGGCTTCTAATGTATCAAACACGCAACAGAATTCCTGTCTGCAACTTCCATACTCCTTGTGTAAATCCTTAGCGTTAGCTGCCAGGACGACGAAGCCACCTGATGGACGAAATGTGTAAAAATACGAAAAAAGGGACAAGAGGAATTATGTCACAAATAGGGTTTGATTACAGGTTCGATAACAATCACAACTATTTATCAATTCGTGCAATAGTGCCGATTTTGTGTATATAGGTTCGATATCTATTTTGTGGATGTACGTATGCAATGTGACTTATTTGTGTATATACGCATGCAATGTGATTTATGTTTTGGATGTACGCATGCAATGTGACTTATTTATGGATGTATGTATGCAATGTAACTTATTTATAGATGTACGCATGTAATGTGACTTATTTGTGTATTTATATTCATGTAATGAGACTCATTTTGTGGTTGTACGTATAAAATGCGACATATTTGTTAATATACTCATGTAGTATGACATATTTTTGGATGTACGTATGCAATGTGACTTATTTTGTTGATGTACGCATGCAATGTGACTTATTTTGTGGATATACGGGAGCAATGTGATTTATTTTGTTGATGTAGCATGCGATATGACTTATTGTGTTGATGTTCTCGTGTAATATGACCTTAATGTGTTTGCTGTTACACAAAGAATATCAAAGACGATTCAAAGTGAGGATATGATTGATATTTCAATTCATGCACGATAAACCTTTATGACACCGATTAAAGGCACAAACAAAATGTACGTACCAGGGCGTGTGATTCGCTGAATCTCCAAGAAGGCCTCTGCTGGCACATGACCGGATCCTATGGCACTGCACATGACAACGCAATCATAACTTCCTATAACAAAACACTATCAGACTAAAAATTGAACAACGCAATAGAATACATAGAAAGGCTAAATTTATAAATACTTCCTATTACTGGGAAAGATTTCGTTTACTTAGGAATGACACAATTGACTTGATTCGTGAGGCAAAAGGTAACTATATTTTAAAAAAAACTTGAAAATTGTCTTAATGAAATCATGATCCCTCCAGATAAGTGGTAGAATATAGCTAAAATCTACTACTAACTTCACCTTTAAATCCCCTTCTTTTCCACCTCTTGAATCTGATGGCCGAATCATTCCCCATGCTATTGATCAATCAGAAACCCTTAACAATCATGTTACCAATATCTCTACATCATCAACTGACCTTGCATAACCTCAGACAACACAGCTTTATACTCCTGATTCATTTGCTTATATTCACATCACTCAACAAGATGTATGTGACCAAATTAGTATTCTTATTGTAAATAAACCCCGTGACCTGATGGTATTATTCCTAAAGTTGTAAAATAATTGAGTAATTCACTTATATTTCCAACTCTTTTATTCGATAAACCAATTGATTCAGGTATATTACCAAATGGTAGGTACAAGAAAATATAAATTCTATACATAAAGGGAATGGTTTGTCTAATGATGTTTCGAGTTATAGACCAATCTCGATACTCTCATGTTTCAATATATCAATGAAAAAAAATGTATTGAAAATTCTTTCTATCTTAACAAAACATCAGTCTGGCTTTCTTTATACCATGTGATTCTATTGTTAATCAATTATTGTTTATCTATAATGAAATTGTTTGTAATTTAGACCAGAGAAAAGAGCTTAGATTTTTTTTTTTTTTTGTGATATTAGCAAAGCTTTCGACAGGGTATGGCACAAAAAGTGTATTGCACAAGTTCCAAATGTATGGAATAAAAAGAATGTTTTTCTGTTGTTTGATAATTACCTCTCCGATCAATTACAAAGAGTGACCACTGAGGACTATCATTCACATTCCAAGGTTGTAAATGCAAGGATACCCCAGGGATCTGTTCTTGGGTCCCTTCTTTTTCTCCTTTATATCAATGACATCACTGAAATGTTTTTTTACTAATATTGAACTTTTTGCTGACCACACCTCCTTAAACGTAATTATAGAAAACCCAACATAAGCAGCTCAGGCACTAACACAGATCTCTATAACATTAGTAAATGAGCAAGTATCGTAACATTTAACCCTAACAAAACCAAATTTGTGTTATTTTCAAGAAAACATAACATAAATCACGCCCCTATAACAAAACAATCAAATCACTAACACAACAGAACACCAACACCAAATGTTTACACTCAAAAGAACTTCTAGAATCTGTCCAAATAGAAGCAGCTAGAATTATAACAGAAATTAGATATGGAACATCATATCCTATATAAATGGAAAACACTGTCATTAAGAAGAGACAAACAAACAATGATGTATAAGGTAATGGGATCTCACCTCAGTACATACTAAATGTCCTAAATACTTTCATGAACAATCAAATCATCAACCCCTATTCCCCAAACAAACAAGAATATCCAATCCACCATTATGCAGAACAATTAATAACTTTGATAAGTTCTTCCGTCTAATGTGTCGCACTTGAGATGCTGACCTTTTTAACTTTTCTACACTTTCTGCTTTTAAACACCAATTAAATAAGTATGTCATTATTGAAATTGAATCAACAGAATTTCTTAAAACAGAAGGGATAGAAGGGCGAATATTATTCTTTGTCAAATTAGATGTGCTTGTATTGATTTAGATTTAGATTTATTTAATGATCAAACACTCCATCTTGTCTCTGCTCTTTTGAATACAAAACCGTCTCCCATTTTTTTTTTTTTTTTTTTTTTTGAGTGCCCAATGTATGACCATCTTAGTCCTTCTGTAGTTATGGAAATCATAACCATATTGACACCAACTTTATGCTTTTGATTGTATTACGCAATGTACACTACACAGTATATCAGTAAAAGATCCATTTCTGCTCTGATAACTTTTCTGTAAACTATCTCCTTATAAGGATAAATAATCTGTCTTTCGTTTAACATGTTGGTGTGTCTTCAATAATTTTTGCTTTACAGCATAATTCTATCCATTGGATATTTTCAATCATTTTTGCTTACAACATAATTCTATCCATTGAAGTATGTACATTTGTTTTCAATAAAATTTTAAATTACAGTATTGACAGCTATGGTTAGTGCAGAAACATGAACACGGACATTTGTTCAATGTCTGTCAATATCTGAGTGGCATTTAGTTTATATGTTCATAAGAAAAAAAATGGTGTAATTGCATTTTGTGTGTATATGTGTGCGCGAGGTATTAATGTATTTGTGATGATTAGGATACACAAATGAGTAATCTCCCTTTAACAGTTCATACTTTTCATTTCAAATTTACAAATTTTCAATCTATTATTTTAGCAATCGTCGGAGAGAATTAATATAGGTTGTGTGTGTGTGTGTGTGTGTGTGTGGGGGGGGGGGGGGGGGGGGTATGTGTGTGACGAATATACTCTTTCCGGTTTTTATACTGACCGGTCATTATGTCGCAGGGCTTTTCAGTTAGAAACTGACATAAGAAGTTCGTGTAGACCCCCTTTTTTCGGGCCTGGTCAAGCATCCCTGGGGAGGGGTCGAGGGCGTCAATCTCAGCAAAACCCAGCTTCTGTAACTATACAGCAGATTATATAACAACATCACCATCAGTCATATGGTTCAACTTGATTTTATTCCCATAGTTGCGTTTGATTGTAAAAGGTATGAGTCTGTTATCAGTAAGTTACCTCCTCCCCGACGATTCCGGTTCCTGCTGCAACATCAAGTATCCGAACAAACTTCCGGTGTTTTTCATCAGCTATGCATGCTCCGAGTTCAGCCGCCGTGATAAAAGGCCCACGTCGTCGATCAGCCCCATAATCCTTCCGAAATTAATAGATTAATTCTTATTTAGATAATTAAAACAAACCAAAACCAAAACGAACAAACAAACAAAACAGTGTCCTTCGTGACTTACCATGTAAATTAATCATTTGAACTATGATTATCGATTGTCAACATTCGAAGCAATACGGATTTTGTACATTGTAAATAAAGAAAGTAATTAAATTTCATTGTAAAATGCCCAAGTTGAAGTAATATACATTAAATTTAAATATGAATTGTACATAAAAGCATGAGTCAGGGGATTGAAATGCCCTGGCCGACCACATTCAAAGGATTCAAATTAAGCGGTGTAGGTTAAAATTACTAACAACAACGTGTATTTTGGACGTCAATGCACTGATTTCAATACCTCGTTGTCAATACGGTATGTAATACTTTAAAACATTGACCAACTTTTATAATTCATCAAAAGCGGATACACAATACAATGTTGTTGTTTTTTGTTTTGTTTTTTGTTTTTTGTTTTGTTTTTATTGTTTCGCTGAGCACCTTTCTTGGTTTTAAGGGGACTAAGCTATCCAGTTATACAGTAATCATAATAACAACCATACACATAAGAAGACTTATGATTCTGTCATAACATGGATAACTGTGGCCTCTTGTTTCGAACTATAATATGATGGAGTGTAAATAAAAGAAATGTTGAAGTCATGAGTCGTGTATCGTACTCACCGCATCATACATGGAAGCCCAGTTATCGTATAAAGCTATTTTCTCTTGCTGGTTACATTTCGCGTAGTGTTCCCCGGAATAACGACCGTTGTAAGGATCCATATTGGAAAGGATTTCCTTTGCTTCCATGGTATCAAAAAAAACAGTGTTATTAGATATCGCTTACTCATTGTGTTATAGCTTTAACAGTATTTCATCAATCTCTCCCCATATATACATACAAGCTGCTACACTGAGTGAATAGCATACCGAAATGGATCATAGATAGGCATCCAATGTAAGGATATTTACTCTAGTTGTCTGAGAAAACACTCTAACTAACGACAATGCATATATCAAGTTAAAAAATATAAGTCCATAAGCCAGTGGTTTGATAAATCTTAATGCTTGAAAAGGCGACATTCTACTGCCCCTATTAACTGGTTTTTATTTTTATTCTACTACAGATCGATCGTTTACCTAATGTAACGACACCATCCAAGCTTTGCTGGTTCGGTTACTTTGCATATCATTACTGACCAATAAAATAAAAAGCGTCAAGTTCGCTGATGGACGATGAAATTATGATTAATAAGCGATTGTGTAACAGTACATGTTATATCGACTAAACACTTGAAGATGAATATATAAACTCGCCTGTGCGCATTGTCAATTACACAGTTATTGCTTGACGACAGCTTAAAGTACATCGACATATATAGATACGAGGGATGATTGATATGTTGTGAGCCTCGTATTGAAGGAGGTACTCAAGGATGTTCTTTTCAAGTCCTACTATCCTCTGACTAATCAAACAACAATCGAAACAATAGAAGCACCCTGGTTCTCCCCCGCCAAAGAAGGCAAAGACTGTGCAATCAGCTGGGAAGTTTATGTCCCCGGTTTTCTGGGATGCAGATTGTATTCTGCTGATAGATTATCTCAAAAAGGGACAAACAATCAATGCTATGCTTCACTTCTGAGGCAGTTATGGGAAAATATTAAACTCAAGCGCTGCAGAAAGCTCAATAAAGGTGTGTTCTTCCATCAGGACAATGCAAGTCTGTCATTGCTATGGCTGCCATTCACGATTGATTGAGCATCTGGCTTATTCATCTAATCTCCGTCCGATGATGACGTCATACATGCAGTGGATGACATTCTGAACAGCCAAGGAAATGAGTTCTATAAAAGTGGCATGGAGGCCCTTAAACACCGCTGGCAAAAGTGTATAGATACTGAAGGGTATTGTGTTGAAAAATAATATAATATGTCCGGCAAAATTCAAATCCTTCAATATGAGGCTCACAACATATCAATCAGCTCTCGTAGCAGATGACGGCTTAAATCTCCAATTACTACCATCCTAGGCTGATTATTTAATGAAAACAACTGTCAGAAGGATCAGTAAGGAACTATATCCTGAGCATTTTGGAAACAAATACACACACCTTGCCGTGCGTATATAGATTTTCGGCGGGTCCAATATGGGAAGGACAAGCGCTCGTAGCTATGGAAGGTAAAATTTCACCGTCCAACTAACTTTGACCTTCTCATTTACTGGATAAATTTGCTTTGTCAATTCCCCCTCCCCATTTACTAGATAAATAGACATTCCCCGACAAGTGACGGTTGTTTATCATGTTTATGTAACTCGAGCTAGTTAATTTTCAAATTGAGAGAAGACACGAGCTATTAACTAACGAGATTAGATGAACATGATTGACAACCGTCACTCGTTTGGAAACCTGTTTATCCCATAACTTCCTTACTTACAAATTCTCCCAACGTAGCAAGTAAATTCTGTAAACCGAATCATTACACATTATCTATTTTAGGTTCACAACTAATATCATTTGTACTATATATCTAAGCTATATACAGTCACTTTTACAGAATGAAATATTAGTTTGACAATCATATTGTTTGTGTGTTTTATTGATAGAATACTAGTCTTAAAAAAAAAAAAAAAAAGGCTAGACTACTTATACCGTCAGATTTGATTATTGGCCCTTTCCTGGATTTCGTAGGTATGCTCTTATTATTTATGGTGATGTTAAATGTTTATCCCGAGATTTATTCATTCAGTACATTATGCATTTCAACAAATATTCGGAAATCGTGCCGGAGTGCCGAGCAATGCGTGTGCTTCACGTTTGTCAGTGTGTGTTTACACGAAACCTCGTCATTTTACGGACAAGACACAATAAAGTGTTCCAAAATATTGATTTTTACATTTTTGTGTTTGGGAGACGAGTTCATAATGAAGGTAAGTAGAATGATAAGAAAGTGTTAATTTGAATTTGTCCTGTTAATTGTACTACGATATTCGTACCGAAAAACGACCTAGTTACCGATCTACCAGAGGTAAAAAAAAATGACTACGATAAGGGACAGCGATTTAACAATTGTGGCGTACATTTGTTTTGTTTTGATGATTTATCCATGATTAATGGAGTCCACTGCATGGGTAGGATGGGTGGGTGGGATATATAAATATATCCTTGCTTCCGTGCGTAGTCTATTTTATAATATGAAATTCTATTTCATACGACTCAAAGCACATGTCTACGAGGGCGTCCCTCACGACCAGTTATACCAATGTTGGCCCCGGCAAATTCACAAACAGTGCTCATGTTGTTGTTTTTGCATGACAAACGACAACACGAATAAGTGAGAGCAGTAAAGTAGTCCATGGTCAAAGGCAAAAGGTTAGCCATATGTGAATTGTCGGAGGTCAACAATGACAGATCGGGGGTTTTGAAAGTGGTAACACATCGCGATGTGTAAACGAAAACAATATACCACGTGCCATATTAGTTGTGAAACCAGAGTAGCAATGGGATAAATCATGCAGCTTCCGTAATTCCCCTACCATGTATTTGATAATCTAGCTTCCTCAATTGACCTCCTTATTTACTGGATGAATTAAGCTACGATCACAACAACCATTCAGTGTTCCTTTACGGAAGTGACGACAACACAGCTAGTAATGGCGTTAACACCCAATGCAGTCCGAAATTAATATTTAAATTTCGCGGATATAATTTACAAAATAATGTTTCGGACTGCATCGGGTGTTAACGCCATTACTAGCTGTGTTGTCGTCACTTCCGTAAAGGAACACTGAACGGTTGTTGTGATCGTAGCTTAATTTGAGTTCGGATATAAATTTCCGAGCAATGCGTGCACAACAGTTAATAAATGATGGCCAGCTGAGAAGAAAAACAATTTCTGAATCGATGTCACATAGGCTTGTAGCAGTAAAACAATGCATATTTCAGATAGATTAGGGATTTCCTCGAGAGGGTAGGCGCTGACCTAGATTTTCGATCTTTTACTTGCTTACCTCTTAGTATTTATAAGGCCAAGGCAAGGTACGATTTTTTTTTACAAATTAAGCATGCGATTGTGATACAATAATTACTTGTCTATAATGTAACATTTAAATTAAAAACATCATAATCATGTCCACAAGTACCTGTGGGTCCGATAGTGTAGATGGTAAACTCCCCTACTAAACACGTTAAATGATCATTAGAAAGAACACTAGGCGATCTACGTACACCTTATCATGAAGAGTCGATATTAACGAACACTCTGTCACTCTAATAGAACGGAACACACTTGTATACAGATAAACAGTTACCTGTTGTAATACTTGTAGAAGCAGGTCAAATGAAACAGACATCTCGCACATTGAGATTACGACGAGATTACTTGTGTCACGTGTCTTTTTGAAGAAAAAAGAAAATCATTCATATTAAATATTTCATACACACCCTACATCTGTATAGATCATTCATATTAAATATTCCATACACAACCTACATCTTTAGATATCATATATATTAAACATTTCATGTACACCGTACATCTGTATAGATCATTCATAATAAATATTTTATACACACCGATGTATTACTAGCTTTCCTTTTAGTATTTATATGGCCGAATTATTATTTTTAATTAAGGATGAGATCGTAGTACAATAATGTACTCGTCTATAACTTAACATTTTATTTAAAAATATCATAATCATGTCCACAAATACAGCTTTATCAACATGGGGAAGCATATCGTTGTCGAGGTAAATGCCACAGCGACAAACCCCTTAAAGATATAGAGCGTGGGCATGGCATATTTTATATCTTTATACACACAACCAGAAAATGTAGGGTATGAGTGTCGTTGTTCGGTCGTGAAAACTGAGACACATCTAGCTGTGTACCTACATCGGACAATGATCGGACCTCCTACATTTCTTATATTACAGCATAGTAGATTAAAAAGCGAGAAAAAGAGGTAGGCAGTACATGTCCCAAATTCTTACCCGTATTGATAGCAAAGTAAGGCAATTATACATTTAAATATAGACTATCCTTTACATCCTTGTCACAAGGGCTTGTTACAAATGATCATTATATGAGATGAGTCTTATATGGAATTGTATAGTATATTCGATTCGCTTCAAATATTACATCATTTGTAGTGGCCCCTGTGTCTGTAGTCTGCCATACCTATTTATTATCTACCCGCTCTACACAGTTTTAATTGAGGTAAATAAAACTCCTCAACATGTTAATAACCTCCTTCATTATCCTGGCGTGTTGCCATAACTAGATGATTTCATTGGGGCCAGTGATTTTCGATTCAAATAGTTCTATCTCCAAACAATAAAATACTGTACTCACAATATTGAAATAATTCTCGAAACAAAGGCAAAAACAAAATAAGAAACGGGTGAAATATATATAAAGTCAAACAGGAAGATTAAAGTGGGTATATATGGCTGCAGAATTTACTACCAAACATGTGACCACGTAACAATAATATAAAACTAGTCTAGCTAACGTTGATATAAACTGACATTATGAAATGATTGTCTGCAAAGCTCTGGCATCTATATAGACCATATAATCCATAAAAAGACAGTTTAATGCTTATATTTACGTTTTCTATATTAGTTTCTTTTCGATTTCAACTTTAATTTTCATTATAATTTGAAATCTGACTTTTACCGACGTTTCCATTGTCAGAGGTCAACAAATTGAACAGCCTATTGTGATTCACGTGCTGATTGGCAAAAAAAATAAAAAAAAATAGTGCGTGGAAATAATTAAAAAAATACTGAAAACATCATCAGATATTTTAATAACAATATCGATAAGATTGGTAGTCAGTATTTCAGAACATACGGATGAATTATTCAGTTTGTTAACGATTTCGGATTTTTTTTTTAAATTACCATCCGGAACAATTATGCGGATGGAAATTTCACCCGTCACCACGCGCACGCAACGGCTGACAGCATTGACAGAGTTTAGCTATGAAAGTTGAATGTGCAGTGGGAGAAAGTGGAATTCGCCAAAAAACCAGATGTAAACATGTTCTTTGATTGCATGGAAACCTGATTACAGTTTATAGTAGCTACACCAGCACCGGTGTCAGGGATACGACGAATGAGAGAAGTGACAGTGGCCGAGGGAGTTAGACGAGCTTCAGCGACAACGTTGCTTGTGACGGGTACCATGGCTGTTTCAAGTTTAGGATGCGTTAGACACGATAATGCACCACTTGATGCTTTCTTTTGTGAAGAAGAAACTGTTCTATTGTACGACCGGAGAGAAGCCTCGTTCTTATGATTTGACATAAACATGATGTGTCGGGTTTCAAAATTTTTGTCATTCAAACACTGGATGGCGGTGGCGCGCAAACAATGTGGTGTGTAATGATTTTCCACTCTGGCCCCGGGACAAATATCTGTCAACATATGTGTTTATTAAATCTTGTTTTATTTCCATTTTCGTGATTGTTAACCATTCTTACCTTTATTTTCGTTTTACATTTTAAGATTTGTTTTCTGGTCTCGTACTCTATCCGATAGAATGATGAGCAATGATAAGATGCCATTTGTTTACATTGGTGATAAGTAGATGTCTTCTGTCTTAATCTCTGGGAACAATATCACACCCAGAGATATCTAACAAGAAGTAACGACCAGGCTGAACAAATACTCATGAGTAGGGGAAGGACTAATATTTTTTGAACTAGCCATTAGATTCGCTTTGCCATGGAAACTTTATTTAATTACTTTTGCTAATGATAATACCTTCTTCCTTCCTCTCATCCTCCATTTTCATGTATATGTAGTCATGACATCAGATGAAGCGTAAGATGATACAAATTTGAACCAGTAGTAATCAACTGTATGGCATGATCAATTAAAAGTTCACAACTTCTAAATAAAAAAGAACAAATAATAATATCATTTTCGTGTTAAAAAATAACTGATGTTTTCGATAAACCTAGCTATGATTAATATAGAAACACCCAACTTGGAAAGTCAAGAACTATTCATGTCGTCGTGAAGAGGATGTGCAAAACCTGTATGGAATAAACTAACAATAATATATAACGCGCTCTGAAGTCATGTCACGTCTGCAAATCTATAAATACATTAATGTAACACTGAGAAACAAATGACTTATAAAACAATTGTTCGGAAATGTGTCCCTTCGTGTGATTACATGTAGATATCTTAAATACCTGTGTATAGGACTAAACAAAAACAAAAAACAAACATAGAACTCTTACAATAATTCCTGTGAAGGATATGTGAGGTGAAAATACAACACGAACTTTGTAGCTTAACGTTAATCTAAATGAAAAGACGTAATGCTAAGTTTCTGTAATAGACGGTATCAAGAAAAGTTAATCTACATGTATGTCTGAAGGAATGGAATACATCTATAAGGTATACCTATTACGAGTTCATATCTGATACTAATTTGGGATCATGCAAAACTCCTATATCAAATATTAGTATAAGTTGGACACAAAGTCGGTCAGGTAATATACAATACCATTATGTGGCAGTGCTGACTATAGAAAATAATATATGATGGAAAATCACTATAAAGAATTGTAGTTGATAACAGCAAATAGATTTAAACTGTAGTTACTACGTAACAAATAATGAGTCGGCTATGCCTTAGTGTCATTCGAACATTGTTTATATGAAGATAGAACGGGGTTTTAAGTAATAATATAGACTATAGTCCAACTGAAAAATACTAAGGTGTTTTTTTTGAAATGATGTAAATGTTTAATAAACCGATCTGTGATAGATTGAAAGATCTCTACATGTGTATATTACTAAAAGTACATGAATTATCTAAATGTAGTCAAATATTGTGAGTGATAATATGTGGGTTTTTTTTCAACCTCACCCAAATACGATATTGCATGACTTACACGTGTAATTTAATATGTATATGTAGTCATGACATCAAGATGTAAATGCTGGTAAGAGTGATACAAATTTGAACCAGTAGTCAATTTCAAACTGGTGGATGGCATGATCAAATTAAAAAGTTCTCACAACCTTATTCTAAATAAAAAAGAATATTTCAGAATTTACATAATATCATTTTCAGCTGTTAAAAAGAATAACTGTGAGTTGTTTTCGATAAACCTATGCTATGTTTTAAGTATGAGAAACACCTCAAACTGTGGAATAGTCAAGAACTATTGTTCTATGGTTTCGAGTCCAGTGAAGAGGATTGTGCAAAACCTGTACTGGAATAAACTCAACAAAACTTGATATTCTAATAAGCGCAGGGCTTAGCTGAAAGTCATGTCCACGGTCGTTGCAAATGGTATAAATACATGTTTGTAATGTAAACATTGATGTAAACAACATGACCGAAGTAAAACAAATCGTGTGTCTGGAAATGTGTGCCTCTTCGCTGTGATTACATGTAGAACATTCCTTTTACAAATGTAATGTCAGTCCTCGTGAATGTCAGATATTGATGAGCTGTGAAAACTATCAACTCACGAACTCTTTGTAGCTTACAAGTTGATCTATAATGATGTTTCTGATAATTAGACGGTACATAAAACTGAACAGTTGGACAGTCTACATTGTATGTCCTGAAGGTCCTGACATCATGTCCACGTCCAGATGGCGATGAAAAAAAATCGGCTAAATGAAATATAAATTATCAAATGTACATTTTGTTTAACTCATGTTGCAGCATTAGAGAGTATACAAATGATTTGTGGGCTTTATAATGTTAAATCTTAAACAAAATGTACATTGTTCGAATGAAGGTATATGGGAATACATATAAGGTATATGGGAATACATATAAGGTATACCCTTATCTACGCAGGTTTTCCATTATCCTGACTACTTAAATGTTTTGGGATTTCAATGGCAACACTCACTATATCAAATATTAAGTTTATTGAATTTTGGATCTACAAAGTCGGTCAAGGCGTAATATTACAATTACCATTTTATGTGGCAAGTGCTGGACTATAGAAATAAATAGCAATATTAAAGGTATCTGGCTTAACTATCACTTTATAAAAGAAATTGTTAATTTTTGTAATAACATTTTGCAAATAAGCAGCTTTTGAAACTGTTAGTTACTACTGTAACAAATAAATTGAGTACGGCTAATGTCCTTTCTAGTGGGCTCATTCTCGAACATTGATTAATATTGAAGATCCCAAGAATCGGGTGTTCTTAAGATAAATAAATGATAGACTAATAAGGATCCCAAACTGAATAAAACATAGCATGAAGGCTGGTGTTTTTTATGAACACATGTATGTAAATTGTTTATATAACATCCGATTCCTGTGATAGATCTGAAATGAAGAAAAGTATGCATTTTGCTGTTGATCCAAGGAAAGATCAGTGCGTTAACAAAAATAAGAGAGCAGTTGAAACAAACAAACAAACCAAACAAACAAACAAAAAAAGAGCAAGGTACAACAGCAGATGTTTTGTATTTCCACATTTATTTACCTGATTCCAAGCTCAACCCCAACAACTATTTTTAGTAGTATGCTACTTTTGACTCTTTCGCCAGATTGTTCACTAATTAGTATCATACATATTCGATATATATTTCGTGTTTCTTTTTTCGATGAATGAATAATGTTTCTACTTTTACCACTGACGTACTTGGCAAGTCTTTGAGCAGTGTCACGTATATCTACATCGTAAACATAAATGTATAATAGAATTTCATTGTTTCATGAATTCCAGTCTGTGATGGAAAATATACAGCACAAAACGCCACGTGTTGCGATAGCCGTTGGTGAAGCTGTCGCCGGCACTTTTCAGCCTTCTATTCTACGTTATGTACCCATTTTCCAGTGATAAAGCAAATCAGTTGACTTCCGAAGATGTATGAACATTTCCCGGGCACTGCGACAATCATATAATGTAACTATATGGTAATCGGTACTTTATATCTGTTTACACAGTAATTACTATCATTTAAATGGATATTCCGCACAGGTAGCAACATTTCGGGTTGTTCTGAAACGTTCAAGAACACTAGCAAAATTGTACATTATATAATACACAAATATTTCATACTGTTCTGCTTAGGCAAAACCAATCAAAATACCTCGATTACGACTGCTAGCGTAGGAAGTGACAAACGGTTCCGACAACTTATATCTCAAACATGTCGTGAGAATGAACACAAATGAAGAATTATATGTAGATGTAAATGAATCACATAAAAGGAGATACAATACCGAAAAGTACAATACTGAGTTTGATATGATGAATGTCAAAATGTGAACAAAACCGTTATTGTAATTAAAAAAAAAACTCTTACAGAATATTAAGTGGTTTCTACTTTATCGAATCACATGCCATTTAAGTCAATCTCGTAGAAATGATATGCGAGTTAGTGACAACAAAACTGTTAGACGTAATAACGAGCTTCAAAATAGTTGATGGTATATGGAAAGGAAATATTTGCCAATTAGATAATAGCATCTACCTACAGCCTTTACAGCCGCATCTCATGCAGGTCATATATTCGTTCACGTTCCGTGTTGGTCGTATCAACTCTTATCACTTCCACTGATTGTCAGTCACTACGACAGATCAGACACCACAGTTGTTATTTCAATTATTATGTCTATTAGTTCTCGATAAATGATTTATCTTTTTTTTTTTTGTCGTACATATTTTTTTTTTCAAATTCATATTTCAATACTAAAATGGGTTAACAAATTTCCTTTTTTGATCATTCAAGCGGAAATTTTGTATATTTGAACCGAATCATGCATAAAATCATGTTGACTTCATTGTACATCTTTTATAACCAAGTTCTATATATTGCAGCTTCTTGAGATCCACTTTGAATCCAATAAGCTTATTCCAAAATATTTCAAAATATTTACATTCTCATTTTCTATTACACCACAAATACATTGTATTACGCAAATTTCTTTCTTCCATTCACCATTTTATTTGTGGTGGTGATATGTACTAGGAATAATACAATGAAGATTTGATGCTTTTTTTCCTTCAGGTTATGAAATATAAATTTGATAAAACTTGTCAAAAATGTGTGATACTCTTATGTCAAATTGCTTCCGCGAATGTTCGAAACTGTGTGTAGATATGACTTTTTTCTTCAGTGCTTTTTTATAGAAACTTTAGTTATTTTGCTCATCTAGTGGCAGGTATGTGTTTGTATTTTGGTCATAGAGGACTAATGTTTCTGAAGATTTAAACCAGGTTATATGTCTGTCCGCAGTTAATGCTTGATTGCCTAGTGATCATTTTTCTTATATTGTTTCTAAGTAAAATAGGATGCAGTTATAGGTTTCTCTGTAAAAGTTATTGCCCTTTGTTATTTCTGTTACCAAAGTCCCTAGCAGTATTATCATTATTACAGCAATAAAAATGAGAGACAGTACCCTTAAACACAAGTACATATTCATTTATTACTTTATTAAATACTTCATAGTCCATTGTTATATCATCGTGTACCTTTCTCCCTTTTATCAAACTACTCATTCTCTGAGCTGATTATATTGTACTTTTCTTTAATAACTTATATCTCTAATTCTTTCTCTTTTTCTTTCTTTCTTAAATACCTTACATATCACAGTTATTTAGCGGCTATATTCCCATAATATCTTAAATATAGTGTTGAATGCTGGCTATGTGATAAGGAATGGAATGATTGTGTGTGTATATGGAAAACTTGAATTATCAATATTTTATGTACTGTAAATCATTCTTCAAATATTAAAAATAAATAAATAAATAAATAAATGTCCTTTCTCCTTGTTCTACCAACATCATCACTCACGTAGATATTCAGAGTGGTGTATTTTTAGTGGACGGTCCTTAAATAAAAGTCAGCACTTTGGCAACAAGCTATTAAAATACTTATTGTAATAGACAATGCAAATGCGCTGTTGTTTGAGAAGGCTTGTGTTAGCATATTGAAATATTTATACTAAATTAAATAAATTGACTGTACTTCAGTAAAATATTGATGAAATATCTAAATTTGCTGTCAAAGGAACAAATGGATATAGATGTGACGATACTAGCATACCCTGAATGTCATAAGAATTCCGTCGATTTCCCCATTATAACAAGGAAACGTCTTCTCTGTGACCTTGACCCATTTACCATGAGCCTCTAATGTATCAAACAGTCGACAGAATTCCTGTCTGCAATTCCCATAATCCTTGTGTAAATCCTTAGCATTAGCTGCAAGGACGACGAAGCCACCTGAAGAAGGAAATTTTAAATAGGAAAAAAGGGACAAAAGAAAATATGTCAAAAACAGGGCTTGATTACATCAAACAGATTCGATAACAATCATTAGATTTACCAAACTAATGTTTATAGGACTTATTTTGTGTATACAAGATGTATATGATAGACATATTTATTTCGTTGATATAGACATGCAATGTAACTTATTTAGTGGATGTAAGCATGCAATGTGACTTATTGTGTTGATTTAGCATGTAATGTGACTTATTTTGTTGATTTAGCATGTAATGTGACTTATTTTGTTGATGTAGCATGCAATGTGACTTATTTTGTTGATGTAGCATGCAATGTGACTTATTTTGTTGATGTAGCATGCAATGTGACTTATTGTGTTGATGTAGCATGCAATATGACTTATTGTGTTGATGTTCTCGTGTAATATGACCTTAATGTGTTTGCTGTTACACAAAGAATATCAAAGACGATTCAAAGTGAGGATATGATTGATATTTCAATGCATGCACGATAAACCTTTATGACCCCGATTAAAGGCACAAACAAAATGTACGTACCAGGGCGTGTGATTCGCTGAATCTCCAAGAAGGCCTCTGCTGGCACATGACCGGATCCTATGGCACTGCACATGACAACGCAATCATAACTTCCTATAACAAAACACTATCAGACTAAAAATTGAACAACGCAATAGAATACATAGAAAGGCTAAATTTATAAATACTTCCTATTACTGGGAAAGATTTCGTTTAATTAGGAATGAAAAAAATGACTTACAATACAAACTGGAAAATTGTCTAAATAAAAAACATTATCCGTCCAGATCAATGGTGAATGATATCAAAATAGATTACTTCATCAAGAAATCCTCTACTTTCCATCTCTTGAATCTGATGACCGAATCGATCACCATCCTTTTGACTATTAATATCTCTACATCATTAACTGACCTTCCATAACCTCAGACAGTACATATTTATACTCCTTGTTCACTTGCTAACATTCACATCACCCAATAAGATGTATCTGACCAAATAAGTATTCTTAATGTAAATAAACCCTCGTGACCTGATGGTATTGTTCTAAAGTTGTAAAAATGAGTAATTCACTTATACTTACCCTCAGTCTTTTATTTAATAAAACACTTGATTCAGGTATATTACCAAATAGATAGAAACAAACAAATATGAATGGTATATATACAGGGAAAGGTTCACCTGGTTCTGAAATACAGACCAATCTCGATAACCTCATGTTTCAGTAAAGCAATGGGAAAATGGTATTTAAAACTCATTGCAATTATCTAATTGAAAATTCTATCTGAACCAAACATCATCAGTCTAGCTTCATTATACCAGGTGATTCTACTGATCATTATCTATGTGGGTAATGTTGCATTTATAATTGAACGGAACAAACATCATGTTTTAGATAAACACATTATCGAATAACTTCTCGGTCAGTTATGTGTGTTTTCAGAACCGGATTCCAATGTTCGGCTCCAATCGTCCTTATCTGGATGTTTTCTCCTGTCCTCCTGGTCTCGAAATACTACATTAACACGTGGTCGGTAAATATGGTCAGAACACCCGATAAGCGCATATTTTCGGAGAAATAAACGTTATAACTTGTTTATCGTACTTAGAAACTGGAGAACAATGTTGTACATTCTACTATTTATTAACGTTTTTCAACGGCGTAAGAAACTGGCATTGGTGGACGAAGTGCCAATTAAATGACTAGATATTCTACTTTTTAAATAATGTTGGCGATGTTTGTCATTTTCTTAAGAATATACAGCACTTTTTGTTGAAGATATACGAATGAATAATCTCCCTTTAACAGTTGCATTATAAAATTCTCAGTTCAAAACTTAACATCTGTAATCTACAAAATATCAATATATTACTTTAGCCACCGTCGATTAGAATTGATATAGGTCTTGCCTGTTATTCCATCGTATTGACTTTGATCATTTTTGTGAATAAAATTTGTGATAATAATTTTTAATAACTGATCAACGTATTATCGTACCTGCGTGCGTTTCTGTTTTTTTTTGTTTTTCTGATGTTTTTTTTTCTGCTTTTATACTGACCGGTCTGTATGTCGCAGGGCTTTTCAGTTAGAAACTGACATAAGAAGTTCGTGTAGACCCCCTTTTTTCGGGCGTGGTCAAGCATCCCTGGGGAGGGGTCGAGGGCGTCAATCTCAGTAAAACCCAACTTCTGTAACTATACAACGGAAGAATACATAACAGTATGTAACATCAACATCGGTCATATGGCAGTTCAACTTAATTTGACTCCCATAGTTGCGTTTAATTGTAAAAGGTAACTATATCAATCCATCAGTTACCATTAGTTACCTCCTCACCGACGATTCCGGTTCCTGCTGCAACATCAAGTATCCGAACAGATTTCCGGTGTTTTTCATCCGCTACGCATGCTCCAAGTTCAGCCGCCGTGATGAAGGGCCCACGCCGTCGATCAGCTCCATAATCCTTCAAGAAATTAATACATTGTAAATTAAATAACAAAACAAACAAAAAACAAACAAAGCAGTGCCCTTCGTGCCTTAGCATGTGAAGTAATCATTTGAAAAATATGATTCTGTAACACAATTTTCAACATACGAAGCGATATGGATTTTACATTGTAATCGACCTGATTGAGGGAGTAAAGTATTTTAATTTCATTGTAAAATGCCAAAACAACAACGTGTACTTTGGACGTCAATACACTCTGCTATCAACACCTCGTTGTCAGTTCAATATGTAATTAGGCATTTTTTCTGGGTCATTAAGAGCGGATGCACAAGATAATGCTGTTATTGTTTCGTTGAGCACCTTTCTTGGTTTAAGGGGACTAACCTATCCAGTTATACAGTAATTATAATAACCATACACATAAGTAGAATTATGATTCTGCCAGAGCATTAATTACTGTGGCCTCCTGTTTCGAACTTTGGTGTGACAGAGTGGAGTGTAAATAAAAAAAATGAAGTCTTGAGTCGTTTATCGTACTCACCGCATCATACATAGAAGCCCAGTTATCGTATAAATATATTTTCTCTTGCTGGTTACATTTCGCGTAGTGTTCCTCGGAATAACGACCGTTGTAAGGATCCATATTGGAAATGCTTTCCTTTGCTTCCATGGTATCAATGGTGAAAAAACAACGTTATTAGATATCGCTTACTCAATGTCTGATAGCTTGTATATAATTACTCTTGTTCACTGAGAAAACAGTCCTCTAACTAACGACAATGCATATATCAAGTTAAAAATTATCATAATTCCCAAAGTCCAAAAGCCGGTGGTATAATAAATCACAATGCTTGGTAATTCGTCACGTTCAGCAACATTAAGGAGGCACAGTAACAAAGATTTTATCGAGTTCTGTCTGAAATATTTCCATTCCTTCTCCCCATTAGTCGGTTTCGTCTATTGTTTTTCATCAACTCGACATTTTGTCAATTCCCCTCCCAATTTACTAGATAGAGATCCCCCGACAATTGACAGTTTTTTTTATCAAGTTTATCAGTTTCTTTATATGATTTTCAAATTAATTGAGAAAAGATATGAGTTTGAACGAGAGTTAAACATGATAAACAACAGTCACTCGTTGGGGCATATATGTTTAACCCATAACTTCTTTACTTACAAATGTTAAAATTCTCCCAACGTAGCAACCAAATTCCCTAAACCGAATAATAAGGAAAGTTTATTATCGATATTAGATATTATCAGACTAATATCTTTAGTACTATATTTACTATATTTGTAAATTATATAGAGTATTTCTTACAGAAGGAAACATTAGTTTGGCAATCATTGTGTTAATGTGTTTTATTGTAAAAATAACTCCGCTCTAAGATGACGCCGCGAAGTCGAATTATCGGTCCTTTCCTTGATTTCGTAGGCATGCGATTTTATATATTCATTCCGAGATTTATATTTCACTTTGCATTTCTACTAATATTTCGGAAATCATGCCAGAGTGCCGAACAATGTTTGTATTTTACGTTTGTTAGTGTGTGTTTCCACGGAATCTCGTCAGTTTACGGACACGATACAAGCTTTCAAAAATGTGGATTTTTATTTTTTGGGGGGTTTGGTTTAAACAGTATTTTATTTTGTAAACAGCAAAGTTGTAAACATTACATGAATGTAGGGATTCGAAAACAAGCCTAAAGCTTATATTAATTCGTATCTTTTGGGGGGTTTGAGATATAAACTCATAATGTAGGTTATTGGAATGATAAAGTGTTATTTGATTTTCCCCCTGTTAATTGTACTATTTATTGGAAAATTTAGCTTCCTCAAACCTCTCCTAATTTACTTGATCAATTACTTTCTTCAATCTCTTTACCATATATTGGATAAATTAGCTTCCTCAATTCCCTCCCCATTTACTGAATAGATTAGCTTCCCATCCACTTTACCCATGAGCATGGCTTCCTCAATTCCCTTTCTTCATTGACTGATATGCCGAATGATTGATATCAATTGATATGACCGTATTACGTTGAATTATTTCCTGGATAAAGCATTTTCTATATTTAGCTCGAGACTGCCATTTGTACTAAAATATATGGCCCCGGTCCGATAGTGTAGATGGTAAGCTCCCCTACTAAACACGTTAAAATGATCATTAGGAAGAAGAACACCAGGCGAAGAAGGTACGTCTGATCATGAAGAGTCGATATTAACGAACACTCTAATAGACCGGAACACATTTGTGTACAGATAAACAGTTACCTGTTGTTATACTTGCAGACGTAGGTCAAATGAACAGACATCTCGCATATTGAGATTACGGCGAGATTACTTGTGTCACGTGTCTTTTCAAACATTTTATTATTTTTTCATTCAGTCTTGAAATATAACCACATTACAAAATATAGTTTACTATTACACACACGCACACAAACTCAAAGACCCAAACAACGACACAGAGACACGACTGGCACAGAGACAAGGTCAGGCAGTTCAGAGAGATGCATGCTTTGAAAAATCAAAACGTCGAAAATGAATAGTCAGTTTCAATTTAAACAAATTTTATTGACATAGAGACAAAGTCAATAGGATTAGACATCAGACATTGCCTATCTAAGCCTTCTCCTTAGAAACAACAGGTGGTAAAATACAGACATATATAATGTATATGTACACATTGATATGACAAATTGATTTAAGGGGAAGCAACTCCTTGAGGTTGTTAGACTTATTCAATGTTGTTTAAGAGAGTAACCCTTTGGCTAAGGGTACTTAATTTAGATACTGGATTATTATGTTATCAGTGAATAATACAAAGCAATAAAAATTAATATTCATATAAATATACTGTTAAACATAAATATTTGGTAATATTGAATTTATACCCCCAACAGATACAGGCCACACAGAATAGTGGACAATTATTCAATTAAAACATTTGCTCAAAGATAGTATAAATGCACACAATAAAACATAAACAAGTATTTATTTTTTATTTTTACACAAACTGTCAGAGTGAAAGAGTTGATATAAACGAATACAGTTATACAAAGCTCTTCAATGTAAGCTTAAAGTATTTTTGTTTTACATTTCCCATTCTTTATCAAAATGTTCAAGAGATGTATCACCCTTACCACTTGCTATCTATTTTCTGACATTGTGATAGTCTTTCATTAAATCTGTTTGAGAGTTTATATTAAGAGAAATGTCATGACATGTTATATTTTAGTACGTAGTCGGCTAACCTCAATACACAGTGTGTTAACCTTAGTACACTGTGGGCTGACCTTACTACACAATATGCTTACATTAGTACATAATGGCTAACCTTACTACACGATCGGCTAACCGTAGTACATATTTGACTAACCTTAGTACACAATGGGCTAAACTTAGTACATAACGGGGTAACCTTACCACACAGTGGGCTTACTTAATATATAATGAGCTGACCTTACTACATATTGGGTTAATTTTACTGCACAATGGGCTAACCTTAGTACATGTACATAGAGGACTAACCTTAATACATAATGGGCTAACCTCACTACACAATGGGCTAACCTTAGTACATAGAGGACTAACCTTAATACATAATGGGCTAACCTTAATACATAATGGGCTAACCTCACTACACAATGGGCTAATCTTAGTATATAGAGGACTAACCTTAATACATAGTGGGCTAACCTTAATTCATGTTTGGTTACTGTGCCCTTAACACAATTTCCTTTGGGCCTCTAATGTATCAAGCACGCGGCAAAATTCCTGTCTGCAATTCCCGTAGTCCTTGTGCAAACTCTTAGCGTTAGCTGTAAGGACGACGAAGCCACATGATGGATGAACTTTTCCCGCAATATTCGGACTTGATTGGAAGTTGTATCTACATATTCGTATCAGGCATACGACGTATGTAATACAATATGTAAAATTGTATATGTACATTTGTTTATAATTGAGGTAAACATTGGCAATATATATACCGTATCTATGGTAGAAATATAGTGTGCATGTATCATCATTGAAGCATATTCTATACTGTATTACTTTGTTATGCATTTATAATAAATATACAGTATAGTATATACTCTTAATATATATTAATACAATATACTATACTATATTTATATAAATCTTATTCTGGGGTTCATAACACGGATATACATGAAAAAGGTCTTATAAATTGTCGGCCTTTTAAAGAGTCACTAATATGATCAGATTTGATTATTTAATATTTATATATTTTACAATACAGTAGATACATGTATATGCATTAATATGCATTACAAAATTTCAGTAACTTTGATGATGCGCTGATTACTTAATAATGTGAACATTACAATACTGCAATCTCTTGGAAAACTGCTACATAACAAGTTACCATAATCATCCTCATAGGGAATAATTTATATGATGCTAGTGCATGACAAGATTATAACATATGTTTCCTGTTTAATCATTTGCCAATTTCTTAAGAACTTTTAAAATAAAGTCAAGTCGTAGTCTACATATGATGTAAGGGAGTTAACTCTCTTACTTTGTATGCTCCTTAAAACATTTCTATTTGTTCGATGTGAATGTGAACATGTCAGCAATTTTATTTCTATATTTCCACTGCTTAGCAACAAGTTTTAAATATTTATTTTCATAATGTTTTTGTTTTTCTTTTATTTATAGAAAAGTCAACATTTAGAAAAATTAACAGAGACAACTAGAGGATGACGAAAAGAAAGCTTCAATAGATATACATAGAGGATACTGCAAGCCTATTCCAGAACCTGAAGCTACGACTGAGGTCCAAATACATGAAGATGACACAGATGTTGATGTTTATGTTGAGACTGGTAAAACAATATTTGTTGTAATTAAATTCCTCATCAGTTGTTATTATTTATCCAATTATCTATCCACATACATTCCCAAACAGCTTTCATTCTGGTTCTTTATTATACTATTATTTGTAAAAATGTTCAATTACTTTATTCTATTCAGTCTTAGGCCTACCAATCTACCAAGATTTCATTTAGAAATAAAGCACCATAGAGTTTACTTAACATAATTTGGGAATTCTCCCCTCAGGATCCAAGAGTTTTGTTACCTTTATAGTTTTGGCGACATATGTTTTATAGCTAAATTCAGTCATGAAGTTTTATTTACCACCTTTTTAAATGTCTGGTGTACTGAGTACAGTGTAACTTGTCAAAACAGGCCTTAGTCTAATCCAAATCCCGATCTATTCAAGCCTTGGTTGTCTATGGTCCCTGAATTCCCCTCTTACCTATAAACCAGAAATTTGTGTGAACCGGGGAAAATGTTTGTCTCTGAGGCTTCTGGTTTTAGAAGAAAATATGCTGTATGAAATCAACATATATTTTACTTATACTTAAGTATGCAGTGTGATGATGACCCTATAGTGATGGAGAATAGGCGTCTTCAGGAGGAAAACAGGGTGCTGAAAGAGGAAATATGCCTGGACAAATGGGGAGTGGATAAGATAAGAGACAACGATACTCTTACTCGTTTTTACACTGGTCTCCCAACATTGCTGTTTTCTTGTGGCTTTATAAGTAAGTCAAAATAAGTCTTGATGAAAGAAGAATGACGAGCCAATATTGTTGCCATGTTTTGTTATAATTAATTATATACAAGTTATAATTATCAGTAACCCTTATATGAAGCAGTAAAATTGACAGACAGTAAACCGTACATTCATTGTAGCTGAAACATTATGTACTGAGCCCCTCACCACCGGTGAACAATTAAGAAGTACTACGGCCCCGGGACAGCTCAACAGAACAGTAAATTATCTTAATAACCCAGCCAGTCCACTATTTAATATCAAACTAACGTCAACAAAAGTAACCTATTTTGAACATATGTGACCTTCTTCTTGAATCCGAAAAATGATATCAACTTGTCCGATAACGAATACAGGACGTTAAATGGAAGACCATCTGTATTAAGATTCTCAAAAAATGTCGTCAAAGTCTTTGCATTGACAGGTAGTTGCAATATCGATACCAGAACGACTGTATAACAGGAAAAACACGTGTATTCGGGTCTGTGATCTATCAGTGAGCGCCAGTAGCCATAGCATGTAATAAAACATTATACAACGAGGCTGTGTCGATCTAAAAAAGGAAACGTGTCTGCTGAAATAAGTTTATCAAAGTATGGAAGCTGTCTCCCCATGCACGAGACAGATTATTATTTTCTTTGGTGCATGACCTAACTATTCCTTAACATTATATTTTCTGATATACTGACGAACTACCTGCTGTACCAGCAAATACAGGACATGTTCAGATTGCACAAATCTCAAACTTCAGACTTCTATTTTTGCGCCCTCACCATAGCTTTGTAGAGTTGTATGCTGTTGGGGACGACCCTTAAAGAATCGTAAACACTTTTGAAGCAAAATACTAAAATATTTATTGCTATAGACAATAGTTTTGTCAAAAGGTATGCTCTGTCGGTTATAAAAGGTTTGTGTTAGCACTTGTCTGTACGAGAAAAATAAAATATAAATTGATATGACAATCGTACAGATGGACATGGCATATAGCATCGCTAGCACATTCTGAATATCATGATGATTCTGTCAATATTCCCTTGGTGTATCATCGGGGTCGCTAACATACTCTGAATGTCATGAGGATTCCCTCGAAGTCCCCACTATAGTTAGGAAATGTTGTCTCCGTGGCCTTGACCCATTTACCCTGGGCCTCTAATGTATCGAACACGTGACAGAATTCCGCTCTGCATTTTCCATAACCCTTGTGAAAATTCTTGACGTTGACTGCAAGAACGACGAAGCCACCTGAATGAGGAAATTTGTAATTGTTGAAATAAGAAATCAAAGGGAAAATGTCATATTTGTTCCAAAGGAATTGACTAGCTCATAACTATCACAACGCTAAATGATTCCAGTACTAATCACAGGTTTAAATGACATTTGATTTATCGATGGATGTACCCATCATATATGTCCTATTGTGTGGATATACTCATCATATATTATATATGTGTGAATGTACTCGTCATATATGTCCTATCTATGGATGTATTCATCATAGAATTATATGACCGATCTATGGATGCACTCGTCATATTTGACCTGTATATGGATGTAATCATCATATATGACCTATCTAAGGATGCAATCATCATATAAGACCAAACTATGGATGTACTCATCATAGAATTATATGACCTATCTATGGATGTACTCGTCATATATGACCTATTTTGGGGATGTACTCATCATATTTATTTTTGTGGGTATACCAATGCAATATGGCCTATTTTGCAGATGCAGCTGTTTTATATCATCATGCAATATGACCTAATTTTGTGGGGTTTTTATGACATATTTTTGTATGAATACACATGCAATATGATCTATTTTGTGGATGTACATATGCAATAGGACCTATTTATTGTAGGTATTTATGCAATCTGATCTTAGCGTATTTTCATGTCACAAATAAATATTAGAGACTAATGAATGATATTGTAATGAACGTTTTTAAGTATGTATGACATCGATTAAAGGCACAAACAAAATGTACGTACCAGGGCGTGTGATTCGCTGAATCTCCAAGAAGGCCTCTGCTGGCACATGACCGGATCCTATGGCACTGCACATGACAACGCAATCATAACTTCCTGTTAATGATAAAGCTACTGATAATAATTAGGTACTTACACCAATGGACAAATAATTATATGTATATGTGTACATATGACATTTACACCCTGGATGCTTTTATACTGACCGGTCTGATATGTCGCAGGGCTTTTCAGTTAGAAACTGACATAAGAAGTTCGTGTAGACCCCCTTTTTTCGGGCGTGGTCAAGCATCCCTGGGGAGGGGTCGAGGGCGTCAATCTCAGCAAAACCCAACTTCTGTAACTATACAGCAGATTATATAACAACATCACCATCAGTCACATGGCAGTTCAACTTGATTTGACTCCCATAGTTGCGTTTAATTGTAAAAGGTAACTACATCAATGCAACAGTTATCAGTAAGTTACCTCCTCCCCGACGATTCCGGTTCCTGCTGCAACATCAAGTATCCGAACAGACTTCCGCTGATTTTCGTCCTTTACGCAAGCTCCGAGAGCAGCAGCCGTGGCAAAGGGCCCACGCCGTCGATCGGTCCCATAATCCTTCACGAAGAAAATACACTCTTAGATAATTAATCAAAAATAGTAGTCTTGATGAAACACTATTAGCATTTGACATGGATAACTTGAAACACAATGTTGGAATTTACAGATCAGATTATATGTATTCATGTCAAAGTTATAGCAACATGCATATAATATAGTCAGTGTAAAATGTAAACTGCATAATCTATAAAACAACCTGGACTTCCCAACCAACGAAACTGTACACACTTATCAAAACCTCACAGTCTGTTTGATGCACTCAGTCGCTAGACTGGTGTTGAATGTACTGTCCGAGCTGTTTGGCCACCAGCGAATAGCACAACACCAATACGCAAGGACATATTTGAAGGTATCGTTTGGTTTTGTCATGTTTAACCGTCCTATCAAAACGATATACTGGAAGGTAAAACCGTGAAAGTACCACAGCATCAATACACTAGAACAAATCGCAAGGTAAGAGACGATGACACAAGATACTTATTCATATGAAGACTAACCAGTCTGTATACAACTGTTCATCATCCTGTGAAGACTGTCTATGACCAAATTCACTGTATTATCTTTTTTGTAAAACATGTTGTTCTCAATCTTGTTAAGAAAATAATACAATTTATGCATATCGTTAATTTCACTTATGCCAGTATTGGAAAAGTTTAATGACTAAGATGCTGACATAGAATAAGAACTAATATACGACAACCTTCGTGATCAACTAAATATCTCCACTAAACATCTCTAAATACAACTATTACAGAGTAAGTACCACACCAAATATCTCGGCTGAGAACCTTTAATACAACAACTATTACAGAGTAAGTACCACACCAAATATCTCGGCTGAGAACATTTAATACACCAACTATTACAGAGTAAGTAGCACATAAAATATATCGGCTGAGAACCTTTAATACAACTATTACAGAGTAAGCACAACACCAAATATCTCGGCTGAGAACCTATAAATACGACTATTACAGAATATGTACCAAACGAGATATCTCGTCTGAGAACTTTTAATACAACAACTATTACAGAGTAAGTACCACACCAAATATCTCGGCTGAGAACCTTTAATGCAACAACTATTACATAGTAAGCACAACACCAAATATCTCGGCTGAGAACTTTTAATACACCAACTATTACAGAGTAAGTAGCACATCAAATATCTCGGCTGAGAACCTTTAATACAACAACTATTACACAGTAAGCATAACACCAAATATCTCGGCTGAGAACTTTAAATACAACAACTATTACAGAGTAAGCACAACATCAAATACCTCGGCTGAGAACCTATAAATACAACTATTACAGAATAAGTCCCACACCAAATATCTCGGCTGAAACCCTATAAATACAACTATGAAAGATGAAGTACCACACTAAATATCTCGTGACTTAAAGGCTTTAAATGCAACTGTAACATAATGTGTACCATACCAAATATCTCGGCTGAAAATCTATAAATACAACTATTACAGAATAAGTCCCACACCAAATATCTCGGCTGAAAACCTATAAATACAACTATTAAAGATTAAGTACCACACTAAATATCTCGACTAAGAGCTTTTAAATGAAATTGTTACAGAATATGTACCACACCAAATATCTCGGTTTAGAACCCATAATACAACTATTAAAGATTAGGTACCACACTAAATATATCGAGACTTAAAGCATTTAAATGCAACTGTAACAGATTGTGTACCACACCAAATATCTCGACTGAAAACCTTTAAATACAACTACAACACTGAGATGGCGGAGTTTATGGCTTACTGTGTCGTACATGGAGGCTATCTCATTGTAGTACTCAATCTTCTCTGTACTATCCATGGATGTATACACCGTCCAGTCAGACGGATTGATTTTCACGGACGACATCACAGAAACCTGGAACGATTAACATAATATAAATAACTAGTTACACACGTACTGTCATCACAGGGACATATGACATTAAAATATTACAGATGTTTGATATCAATATAAATGAATCTGTAAATATACTTTGAAACTTGTACATAAGATTTTGTATTTCCTGAAAATTATTACTCATACTATTTGTTATCATTATCAATGAACTAATTAAACTTTAGTTTTTATGCAAAATCTGCCACAGGAACATATATATTGCAGATAAACCCATTTTCATTATATGATTGTCAATAACATTATTATTATCATTTGTATTGTTATCATTATTACAAGCTAACCGGTATTAAGTATTTATATTTTGATGTATTTAAAATGATGCCGTATCTATCTCCCGTGTTCAAAAAGAATAAAAAAAATATCTCAGCTATCATTGAGTTCCGATACTTCTTATCTATAGAAAGCATCAAGTCTTTCTTTGATAAAACCCAACAGAACTCCAAGCAATGTGCATGGATTTCTTTTCTATTGATAGCAACATTATCTTTGACCTTTGACTTTCAAGCCTAAAGCTATATTGTACAGGAGATATTTCAAGAACATCCTTTCTTTAGTAATGTGACCTTGACCACCAGGCCTTGTAAGTTAGGCACAAGGCAAAATTTGATAAAGACTTATAAGGGTTATCAGCTCAGCAGAATTTGAAATATATTGTACTTCAACTAATTTTCAATTGAAAGAAGTAGTGACCATGAGGTCTGATGAGAATTGTGTGTACAGTGCTGATGAGATGTGGAAGGACAGGTCTAATGAGAAGTATGGGGGTAGGTCTGGTAAGAAGTGTTAGGATATGTCTCATGAGAAGTGTGAAGACAAGGAGAGGGAACAGATCTGGTGGAAAGTGAAAGGGTGGGTCTGATGAGAGATGAGTAAACGAATCTGTTCATAAATGAGAGGACATCTCTGATGAGAAGTGTGGGGTATGTCTAATGAGAAGTGAGAGGAAAGGTCTGATGGATGAGAAGTATGAGGACAGGTATTAGGATACGTCTGGTGAGAAGTGTGAGTAAAGGTCTCATGAAAAGTGTGAAGGTAAGTCTTATGAGAAGCGAAAGGACAGGTCTGATGAGAATTGTATAGACACGTCTGATGAGAAGTGAGAGGACAAGTCTGATGAGAATTGTATAGACATGTCTGGTGAGAAGTGAGATGACAGGTCTGATGAGAATTGTATAGACACGTCTGATGAGAAGTGAGAGGACAAGTCTGATGAGAATTGTATAGACATGTCTGGTGAGAAGTGAGAGGACAAGTCTGATGAGAATTGTATAGACATGTCTGGTGAGAAGTGAGAGGACAAGTCTGATGAGAATTGTATAGACATGTCTGGTGAGAAGTGAGAGGACAAGTCTGATGAGAATTGTATAGACATGTCTGGTGAGAAGTGAGAGGACAGGTCTGATGAGAATTGTATAGACACGTCTGGTGAGAAGTGAGATGACAAGTCCGATGAGCAGTGAGGGGACAGGTCTGGTGAAAAGTGTTTAAATTGTATGGATATGTTCATGCTAGACATTAGTATATCTACTTTTGATATCTGGACATGCCTACTGATACCATTTATATGTGTTGGCATGCTAGTTACAGCATCAGACTTTATTTATCTGGAATTGATTTCCAGAAGTATTTCTTTGGAAAAAATCCACCTTGATGTTGATAAGATTGTGTTTGGATGATCTCACTTCAAGGAAACTGGAATTTCATAGAAATTTTGAAAAACTTTTGAAGATATTTAACAAAATGAAATGTAAAGAAACATGTGAGGGACATTAACTCACAGAGATGTTATCAAAAGAAAGAAAATTAATTATATAAGTATACAAATAATCAAGAGTAAACCTTGGTATATAGAAGTTATATCTGATTGATATGAATAAGGCCCCCACCCCTTTAATGGAAAGTAAAACAACTATAACAATATAAAGATAAAGTCTTACCTACATGGAAACAAAACTGAATTTGTAAAGTTTTGTCATTTATTGTAACTTTCAGATTTCTTGAGCTTGATGAATTGGAGAAATGAAGTGAAAAAACATATGAATGGAAAACTGCTATAATAGCTAGAATAAGATGTATATAAGAAATAAAACAAAGGGACACAACCCTTCAAGTTAGTGGAAATCTAGCCCTGAATTTAATATGTGATGATCTGTCGTTTGTGACAGTGTTCCTACACCAGAGTCAATAACTGTAAGAGAGCTTGTCAGCGTCTAACTTCCGGTGTTGGGGCCAGATGAAACTCTTGCTACTCATTAATGAGTCTCATGAAGGGTCTTTAACCTGTAAAAAGTTGAGGTTGCATTGAAATCAGACCTAAAGCATTGCAGTTTCATGTCAACAAGTATTTTTGGATTGATAAACCAATGTTAATATGAATGTTAAACAGAAATGTTTTTTTTATTAAAGCAAACTTTTTTTAAAACTATCTTAATCACAGTTTTTGGAAATGAATGGAGTATTATTTATATTTTAGTGGATACAAGAGATCCCAGAGATACAATGTATAGGCCTAACACGGTATTCTAGAAAAGATGATTATGTAATTGTTTCTGACTCTTAAGACATCAGCAAGTTCATGACATCAGAAAAGTCAATGTATTAATTGTCACAGAAATACGTCAACAAACAATATGATGTGGAGTGCAATGAATGTTGAAAGCTTAATTCCTGCTTTGTAGTCAAGAATCAGATTATATATACATATGTATATATGACATAAAAAGTTAATGCGAGACATAATGGGAAAAAACTTTTCTTTTTACAGAGGGACAGTGTAAAAATACAGATGAACTAAAGGTAGACAATAACATCTGGTTAGTCCCATAAAATGAGTTTAATTGTATATCTTATAATTTATTTACACAGTCTGTCATAACTGAGAAGAACACATTGCATGCTTTCAGCTTCTTTGTTGTTGTCATTTCCTGTCCGGTGTGTGACATATCATCTTCAATAACCAGAGTTTTATTCATTTTCATGACTTAACATTAATAGAATAGGCCTGCAATAGAATAAACAATTTTACTTCTACCAACCCGACTGACCCTTTAAAAAATCTTGCCTGTATTTCCCCCTCCAAAATCCGATGATTTTTTTCTGAAATGCAGATATTTGTTACCATTGTGTAGTTCATTGCCGTTTAAACATCAATCCTGGTCAGTTAATAATGTGTCTAAAGCGATTAATTACACTCAAAATTTATATATCTCCAGGTATTCTATAAGCTGTTCCATTGTTCTATTTCAGACCTTGTGTTTCTATTGTTTTCAGGTGGTTTTTTGTTTTGTTTTGTTTTTGTTTTTTTCCCCCATTCTTACCATTTAACCTTATCTCTTTATCTGTAAGCATTGTGTTGCCTTTTTTTCCTTTTGAGTATCCAATAAAATTGTGTATAACTTTTGCGACTTTTGTCCGAACCCCGATGATAATATTGGAATATTGGAATTAAGAAGAAAAAAATTGGACAATATTCTATTTTGGTTTGAACAATGATGTAAATCTAAAAGTTATCTGTTTTTTATTATAGGTATGAAAATTGTAAAAGACCGTAAGGTTTTTAATCACTTGTATATACAGTACATGGATGCACCAAATCAAAGTTCGTTGCAGTGAGATATAACTTAACATCAGCTGGACTAGACTAGTAATAACAATGTGCTTGTAGATCATTTACAAACTACAAATCATTAATAGTTTACCCGATAATACAAAAATATTTCGCGGGGATTTATTTTTGGGCCTGTCAAAGTATATAGTAATCATAAAGTGCCTTGTAGTAGACACATAAGCTACGCATCAATTAACTTTTACCTGTGTCATCAGTCAGGTGTGGCCCCGCCATACTGTTATATAAGAATGCCAGACCATGTTACTAATTACTAAATTTACAGTTACCTTGACACCTGTGTGTTGGTATATGGTCAATTTCCTTGCTGTCTTAGTAATATTTCCCTGTAAAATTATAAATAAAACATCAAGTCAAGGGGGGATACAAATACTATAGGGGATACAAATGTGATATCAGACCGGGCCTGTCATATCCACCACCTTTTGTAACCATCACTCACGAGTTTCATACCCTTTCGAGGAACAAACTCGCAAATAAAACTATGGCGGTACAGATAGTTTTCATTAGCTAAGCAACACAGTTAAAAAGAAGAGACACGGGTACCATGGATGTCACTCAGACCATCGGTATATAAACTAAGAACTCTTTCAAAATATCATCGTTTTGCATTGGGCAAAAATGCCCATTTCTTTCATTCGTCTGGTTATGTAGGGGTAAAAGGGGAACAAAAATGATCGTTAGCTGGTAGATGTAGTCGCATCTGATTAACATTTGTAGAAAATGCATTAGCCCCTATTCCGACTAAAATATCAAATGCACACATACTTCAGTAACGTGCCATGGTTTAGAATTCTTAGATATCAAGGCACGTTATCATTTTGCCGTGTAAAATTGATTTTAAGATGAGAAAATGAATCATACGCTAGTTGACAATGCATCGACTGTAGAACGGAATTTGACCATTTATCTCAGAGCGGTATAGCAACGGGCAGTCTGGTTGGTCTACAAAACTGTAAACTATGAGTCGAATTGAGCTGAAATTCAAAGCTCATCCAAATTTTTTCAAGTGTTACACCCTGGTGATATAGTAGAAATAAATATTTACCAGATGCAGACGGCTGTGATGTATCTGTCAATAATACGGTTTCCTTTGTCCTTCACTCACTCCAAGGTTTTATCGTATTACTCCTGTAGGTCGGGAAATCCAGCGTTAAGTCCTACGCTCTCAGGTACCCTGTCCATACAGACTGGATAAATCAAGGTCACTGTCTATCATCTTCATAGTGAGGGATCAGATTCCACAGGGACATTCGTATGGGTTCCAGCTGACATTCTATATGCAGTTACACGGAGCAAACCTGATGTATTTGATGGTACATAGAGCATGACTACCTGTATAATATGTGCGTGTACATATAAACTAAGCCACAACAGTCCCAACTACATGTATATCAAATTTTACTACTTTCATGTAGAGGAGAAATATAACCTTAATGTCTATTTCGGGATGGGATCCCACGTAAATTGATCCAAAGTTCAAGGCCATATATTGAGAAAGCAACATACACACATCTTGATGCAAAAGCTGATTGACATTGGACGTCTAATCAAAAACAAATCTTCTAGTTTTAAATATGCTAAATTTAATTTAATTGCACAATAACTATGGTAACCATGCTTTCTCGTTAACTCAAAACTATGTATTTAATTACAATGCATTGAATTGCTTATGACAACTATGGGTATATACTTCCCAGAACTCTGTCAGGTTTAGCTAGATTGTTGAAACATTGATGGAGTTGGTGTTTTTCGTTTATCAGGTGAAGTAGCATACCGAACCTTGTAACCTGGTAAAGAAACAATTCATGAAAACTTACAATTTTATATTTGCCCCACAATATTCTACGTCGCTTTTTCAATTTTTGACTTTTATATTTGTTTATTTTCTAGGAAATAATATAACCACTTTCAAATTGATATTTAATATAGTTCGTTTCATTATTTAAGCGAAACCTTTTGCCTTTAGGTTAAATTCAAACGTTTGGCCATTCGACACAACAGCATTTTACAGTAGCCTTTCTGGTGAGAATCTTCCGGAGTAAACTTTCCTGTATCAGGTAAGACACATTGTACTGTTGGTAATATTTGTCAGTTTTCTTATTTTGTAAATCATTATATTATGTGTGATAACTCATATTAGTTAGCTATGTTTTCATTGCCATATATTATGATATTTGTGGTTTACCTGGCCGGTAAATTTACGAATCGTTTTTATCTCTCCGCGGTATGACATCATATTAATAAATAACCATTAATTTATGATGTCATATCGTGTTACCATAGAGACAACCATGTATTACTGATGAGACAGCATTACAATGTATTTGATATGACAGAGTTGTAGCATCACAGGAGAAAACGCATGAGCGGAAGGTCGCATTAAAGTAAATGCAGTCTCTAGTTATTCCCAAACTACACTCTTAATAAAACTTCAATCAAACTTTTTTTATCACAGTCACATATCTTTGATATATTAGAGAGGGAATAAAAGTGTGTTCGTTCCCATTGTATCTCAGAGACGAAAGAGGGAAAACGCCATTATTGAAATATCAAGAGGGTTTATTGCCTCCATATCATATCTTGAAATTAAATTTTGTGTGAAACCACCCATAAAATACTGAACTGTGAATCATTATATAGTTCCGCATGAATAACCACGTATGTACATTAAGATACCGATGACAGAATGTATTCGACATCAGTGACGTTAGCCTGTGATGATCAGAGCGAGACAAGATTGATCCATTGTTACTGAGGCTGTTAGTATCAGAATCTTCATCTCCATTTATGTACTACTCTTCTGAGATGAAAGTGAATTATAACATGTGTAAATTATATTTCGTCATAATGTCGTTTTAATTTCATTTTCTATTTTGTAAATGACGCCAAATTGGCGGAATGCATTAATGCCTTGCACCGACTTGGAAACGAATAACGATATGACAAGAATAAGATTCAATCATTTTATCTTCCGACAGATAAACCCTCCTTACAATCATGATAAAGGGGTGTGGATAGGTCTTGTAGAAAACAACCCCCGATATATTATATTAAGGAGGGTTTGGTATGGAACGCCAAAGCTGCATTATATGATAAATGTTCATTATATGACTTGAATTTACTATTATATGATATCATATCATCATTATATGATGCGATGTTGTCATTATATGTTATTATACCTCAGACTTGTATCACAGCTTCTGATTAGTAAAAACCATGTCACGTGATTAAAAACATTCGTTATGTCAACCGTAATTTCCAAATAATTCGTTATTTACTTGCTGTCGCTTTCGAAACATCATGTCACCCTCTGAATATCATAATGTCACCCTCTCGTGAGCCCTCCAAAATCGTTATGTCACCCTCTCGTGAGCCCCAACTCGGAACTCGCTTCCGTAACGTCTTCAAAAGCAGTCGAATCAGAGGAGTTCCGAGTATTCTGCTTGACAACAACAATGGCTGCCGACGGACGCTATCGTCTGCCAACAGAGGAGGAAATGGCGAAATTATTGCAAGAAAAGGATTCTAAAAACACCAAAAGGGTCATCAATGGGGCCGTGGATTCCTTTAGACATTTCCTATCTGCAACAGGTAGACAAATGGATTTTGAAAATTTACTTTTTGGTCTGCTATTTTAATGACAGTTGACAAACGTTCTCAATAATATGTTGAACATTTCTATTACAAATGAAGAAACATCCAGGGTACTGGGTTATATTAATTTATTATTTATTTAAACTGAATTTATCTATAAAAGGAAATGAATATTAGAATCCTATGGCTATAGGTTGATTACAATTGAGCATTTGTTGAATAGTTGATGAATTAATGAAATAAATTTTATTAAAAACTGTTGATGGTAATAAATAAACTTATTGATACCAAAATTGATTCACTTATGTTTTTTTTCGGTATAATAAAATAATTACTGCCCTTGTTCCGGGTTGACATGAATATTTGCCCGGAACAAGGGCCCTCAGGTGACATGACACCTCTCGGGTGGTCAAATATTCATGTCAACCCGGAACAAGGGCAATAATTGTATAATATCATTTTGCTATTATATGATACGATGTTGTCATTATATGATGTAAAAAAATCATTATATGGCGCGATAAATTATCAAAGCCCAGGATTCCATCTCCTCAAGCAAGTCAATTACTCTGCTGCGTTCGAGCAACCAGTTATGGATAGTCACCGATGGTACTGTAAAATGCAAAGGTCACTGTGCCACCCTCTACACTACTCGTAAAGACAGGATGTTACTTGCAGGATTTTTCAGTGCGAAGCTGCGCAAAAATCAGAGCTTATGGATTTCATGTGAGGTAGGTATCTTAATTGCCTCTGCGGTTAAACATTTCAGCTCGTACATTATTCAATTCACAACTAAAGCGTGTGTTCTCACAGACAGTAAACCGTTGGTACAGGATTACGAAAGGTTCTGTAAAGTTGAGTTCTCTGCGAATATCTACATTTTTGTTTATGGCCAGCCGTTTCCAAATTTCCATCAGACACGCAATTTGTGCAAACATATTACCTTCTGACTTTGCCAGTAGAAACACCGCCGAATGTGAGCACCCTAACTGCCACATCTGCACTTTTGTTCCGTCGATTGATGCCTCAGTTGTGCCACGTTTCTACCCAAGACATTTTGAATGATATCGTCAAAGTTTCGTTCATCAGTATTCCAGGTTAGCTAGCAGCTTTCCAACGCGAATGTCTTGATCTACGTCGCACTCATGCACACCTAAAACAAGGCACAAGGTCTTCAAAAAACTTTCTAACATCAAGGATTCAAACGTTACCTTCAGTTTGCTTCCATCGCTAAGGATGGACTACTTGTCGTAAGAAAGGATATTCCATTCGAATCTCAGCGCGAATGCATCATTGTACCTCGCAGTGTATTGGAAGGTTTACTTACTTCTCTACACATCAGGTAGGATCATCCGTCCCAACACCAACTCAAGGCCATTATGCAGCGATACTTCTACGAGCTTGATATGGACAAAGCAATTGAGAATACATCATCTGGCTGTCATCAATGTGCGTCCCTCCGTTAAGTCCAACGTTATACACAGGGTGAAACTTCTTGTAATCCTCCTGAAAAAGTAGGATTCTTATTTCCCGCCGACGTAATAAAGAGAGCGTCAAATTATTCTAGTTGTGAGAGAATACAGAAATGCGCCCATTAGTCTGCCCTTATGCCGTGATACGTACCGATTGGGCTGCCGGTTTCAAATTTTTTAGCTAATGACAACGAACTATCTCGCCATCGGTTGTGCATCGACATTGGTCGCGTCCAAAATCAAAATAAAAACCCTGTTGCTGAAAGAGTCATCCAAGACCTTGAAGACAAAATACTCTGCCAAGACCCAGGTTGCATGGTTGTAACCTCACTCTTATTATCTCTTGCAACTACAAGAATTACTTTCCGCTTGAAAAACCGAGATTTGCGAGGCGTGGACGTATCCAAATACCTGTCACAGACCAGGACATTATTTTGCGCCAACATCAACTGAAACTTACGAATCACCCCGACATTGAAAAATCGAAATCACCATTCGTTCAAACACCTACTCTTATTGAATCTCAAGTTGGTGATCTCGGGTACCGTAACAAATCCGTCAGGAGACCGATATCTCAACTGCGTCGATATTCATACCGTGTCAAAGACTTTGATCTGTACACAGCTCCAGCAGTCGACCGTACTATATCTGAAAAGCAGTATATTTCATCCAATGTTTCGGAATCGTCCGATGAAGATTATACACCTCTCAATTAACCGTCTTCCGACAAATTACCTGCTTATGGGCATGATCAATTTCCCTGTACAATTGAACGAATTTCCTTAACCTGATGAATATCCCAATATCCCTAGTGTCACATCCGACATATTTGCATCCCCAGAGGATGTCTGTGCTGATATCCCAGACTCGTTACCTTCTGGTAGACCACGACGAGAACGAAAGTCGCCGAAATGACTTAATGACTACATACCTAAAGTAGCGCTATCCTGAAAAGACATGCCAGCTACTTCAGTTCCGAGGTGACATTTGGCAAGTGTTGATTCAGTAACCCATATTAATGTGAACCTAATTGTGCTTTATTCAGGGCAGTATAATCCCTAAAACATGAGGGCAGTCTATCCAATGATTGTATTTTTAGTTTTAAGCTTTAATGTTTCTGTTCAACTGACCGACAATCCTTCCTAACTTTAAGTTACAGTAAATATGTTTGTCTTTAAAAAGAGGAAAGTTGTGACGCCAGTATTAGAACAGTAATTACGTTTAGTGCATTCCGGAGTGAAGTCCGGAATTGTTTATGGTTCCTTTGTTTATACTCTCTCCTCGTGTTCCGTTTCTCATCATCATAAGTTTCTCTCGCCTTACGAGCTGTGTTGTGACTGTGCTCCTCCTAACTAGTGGCGCTAAAACTTTTTCATTCAAATTGGCAAGTTCAAGTGTAGGCTGACTAGAGTTGATACCAGGTTTTACTCGTTTAACGATTGTGTACGGAAACAAATCTATTGTAACAAGCCAATTCTCTACCTAAAATTCATAAGCCGATCCTTTTTTCAATAAACACATTTTTATTAGTAACAAATAATAAGAAAATGCAATCAATGTTACTGCAAAAATAAGCTTGATCCGTGCATAAATATATATATATATAACATAGTAACACAATTGACGAAGGAAGACAACTTTATGACGCTTGCCCTGACCAGGCCTCGAACTCGCGATCTACGGCACACAATCACCTTGCCAGAGATACTCGCAGCTTATACCGCTGCGCCACATCGGTGTTCTTAAAAAACAACGTTTCAATGGCATACAGTACATAGTAACACTCATTCACTAGCCAGTAGACCCATAACCTTTTTTGTACCCAACAAGAGGATTTACTTATATCATTCATGTTCTATATATGTGTTTTGTGGATGTTTGTAACACTCGATTTGTTTATAAATTATTACAAAAGATTATCCCCCTTTGTATGACAAGACCTTTTCACACTGAAGAATGGTTATCAAACAAAAAGTTTGTACACAACTTGTCAAACGTTTAAGTTATTACATATTTGGTTTTGTTCATTTGTTTAACGTCCTAACAGCTAATGTCATTTAGGTGTTAAATCTCCTTGTGATAGGCCAGAACTTTTTCCGAACATATTTGGTAAACAATCGCAATTTCCCAATGTTGTAAGTCAACATAGCTTTTAGCTAATGTACTATGACTGCAAACGAATGCATCGTAAAAAATATCACAGTCCTACAAACTTTTTTTCACGGTTAGGAAAAAAACAATGTTTTAAATGTTAATAGACGAATGCGCCTCAAAATCAAAGTCCTACGAAGGGTAACAAAGTAACTTTATATTTACATTACATGTGACTCTCATGTTTACTGGCCGGATGACAAGATGCCAGGTACAAGATAGAAGAAATTTTATTTTGTATCGTACACATGATAACAGGATACATTAGCAACGAAGAGCTATTATTACGACCAACATATGGAAAATATCACAGTGTGGTTAACAAAATCATTAGTAATACATAACACGTAACACGTAATACATAAATAATAGCAAGGAGTTACAGGAGTATGATAACAAGAAAGACTATAGTGAATAAGGTAATTGATATTAAGTGCAGTTAAGTTAAATAGCAAGCACAAATAGCATGCAAAGTCACTGGGTAATTATAAAGCACATGACTATATATATATATATGCTAACATAGCAAACTGTAAAAATTGAAAGGATAAGCTCTTGGGTACAATCTAAAATTCATACCGAGTGTATGAAGCGTGATAAATGAAGGTAAAAAGCACATATAAAATGGATGTATTTAAATTCATATACCTTTAAACTAAACTTTACAAATTATAAGCAACATAACAAAAAAACAGCATTGACTCGGTATACTAGTTCTATAGTCGACAGACATCGCATTTGACATTACAAAGCATGTACAATAAAAATAATAAAGAGAAGGCTAGCGTGAACACAAAGACAGTTGCTGAGAGAGTAAGAACGTGCTGTCCTTAGCTCATTAGGCAGGCTGATCCACACCCTGGCTGCCACAGAGCGGAAAGACTTTAGTCCGTACCTGGTCTTTTTCACTCTATGGATCTCGGCTGTGTGTTCCATCCTGAGATTATCAGATATATTTTTAGTTTTGATTAGATCTTGTATGTAGGTAGGTACTTTTCTAAAAACCTCTTTGTATCATTAATTGTATGCGTATTTCATGTAAGAAATCCATATTACAGTCAGTTAAGATGTGAATAAAAGGGTGAGCATGGTCATAGACAACAAAACGTCCTCCCTGGATCTCTTCTAACTTTAAAGTACTGTTTTTGCTACAAAAGTGCCAGGCCAGAGGACAGTAGTTAAAAATTTGACATAATAAAGGACTGGAAGATGGCCATTCTGGTCTGTTTAGATAAACAAAAAATACCAATTATCTCTGCTAATTGTTTGGCCGCTTTCCTACATACGTAAGAAGTGTGAGTGAGTCGGCTTAAAGAGTCGATACAGTTTATGGCAGTATCTGAGATATCGAGTTATTTAATGTTTTATTAGCATTGGTACTTACACATATACATGTAGCCTGAAATTTCTGGGGGTTTGCTATCATACCATTATTACCAAACCAATAGTTTAATATGCTTAATTCTCTCTCCAAAGTGGACTTCAGATCTTGGTGATTTTCATGGGTGTATGACAACGGTATTATCATCTGCGTAGTTGTATAAGCACCAAATTTGGTAGTAAGAAACATGGCAATTATAAAAAAAAAATATTGAATAAAAGGGGCCCTACTATGGACCTTTTGAGTACCCTCTTCACAAGCTGCATTCTGTTGGAGAGATAACTGCTGAACGTAGGCTCACAGCTTCCCCGCCAACAGATTGTGAGGAAGACAGTCGAACGCCTTTGGGAGCTCCATAAGTATGGCACCAATCATCTTGTTCTCATCAAATGCCATTCGCCAGTCCCTCAAGAGGCGCAGCAGAGTAGACTGGTACCCAAAGCCTGCCCTGAAGGCAACCAGGAAGGGGTTTAAATATACAGGAATTAATTACTAAGCTGGTCAGTTACTGATAGGCCTATAGTTGGTCTTGTCTAAGGGGTCATTTGTTTTAGATAGGAATCACTTGTGCCCGCTTTAGACAGTTAGGAAAAGATTCCTTTTTAATGCAATGGTTTATTAGACCAGAAAGGGGATGACTTTACGAATTGCTACTATAATTTAAGATTTGTGCCTGTATATATGTCTACATGTTTATATGTGCCATTGACCTAGGTCATTTACTTCATCAAGCAAAGGGCCTCGTCCGGCAGTTTATTCGTGCTATGGGGCTGTGCCTCCGTCCTTCGTTAATAGTATAAAAATCGTATCCGCCAACTGCCAGGGTCTTGGAGATATTGTTAAACAAAAAGACATATTTAATTATTTGAAATCCAAAAACATACACAGCCTTCAAGACACCCACTTTACATTGACAGGGAAAACACAATTCGTTCATGTTGGGGTTTAGATTTCATGCAAAATTTGTACAATTCTAATTCTAGGGGCATAGCTATTTTCTTTAGTAATAATTTCGAATATAAAATATTACAGAAAAAGACAAAAGATGATCATGGTAACTTAATAGCCTTAGATATTGTAATAGAAGGGGAGAAACTAACTGTAATTACACTATATTGACCAAATACTGACCAACCTGATACAATATCATAGAAGATGTGGGTAATAATAAATATATACTAAGTGGGACTTTTAATATGACTTTTGATTTCACACAATCCCAATGCTAGAGATAAAGTCCTTGAATCAAACAAAGAATATGGACTAATATATACTTTTAGAGAACCTCACCCTGACACCAAAAGATACACATGGCACAGAAAACACCTATCAAACAAGCACTTACACTCATTAATAGAACTAAATCTTACAAAACTTTAAGCGAGGAAAGGGATTTCGGAAATTTAATAACTCTACAATTTGATCCTGACTACATAACTTTATAAAATCAGCATTAAATGACATCATAATGAATTAGAAGGGGATGGGGAAAACCAACTAACTACTAATGTGGATTAAAGTCAAGAAACTACACCAGTAAAATAATTCCACGTATAAGCAAAGAAGATGGTACAATGATATCTCACCAACGAGAAACAAAGCTTTTACAGTACTTATACCAAAAAAAAATATATCTCTTCAAAATATAAATCATTAAACATTGATGGACTCTAAAAAGATTAAAAAAAAAAAAAAAAGTCTTGGTTCTGATGGTTTCACTGTTGAGTTTGTAAAACTATTTTGAAAACAACTAGGCCCTTTCACTAAACTATAGCTTTGACACTTTAGAACTTTCTATAACACAAAACTGTGAATTATTACATGCATTCCAAAAGGTTATAAGCCACGTAATAAATGAACTAATTGGCGACCAATATCACTTTTTAATAACATACGTAAAATAGCATCAAGAACAATATTACAATGGTTTTAAACAATTATTGATTAATTAATAAGTAGTAATCAAACAGGCTTTATTCCCGGTCGATACATAGGAGAAAACATTCGATTAATTTATGACATTATGCGATATACTGAAGATAAAAATTTACCAGAACTTAAACTTTTAATAGATTTTTTAAAATCATTCTGATTCTGTCTCTTGGAATTTTATTTTAAAAACATTGAACTTTTTCAATTTTGGCCCAAACATTTTTCAATGGATAAAACTTTTTCAGAATAACACTCAATCTGCAGTAAACATCGGGAGTATTTATCAAACTTTTTCAAAATTGAACGTGGTTGCTGTCATGGAGACCCCATCTCATCTTGTGTGGCGAGATCCTATCTATAATTTTAAGAAGAAAACAAAATGGAATTCAAGGAAGAAATATACGGGAAAAAGAAATACTACTCTCTCAATTTGCAGATGACCCTACAAGAAATCTTTAGATTATACTCACCAAAAACTTACATATTTTACTAATATCTCTGGTCTAAAAATGAACTTCTCCAAGACCCAGGTAGTTTAGATTGATAGTAAAAAATGCAGCAACAATACTTACTCCACTGACTTCAATTTAAAATGGGGTTGCACAAGGTTCTCGTTATCAGGCATTGACTATGACATTAATCTTCACAGAATCACTAAACTAAACTTTGACAAAAATATTCTAGGCCGAAGTCTCTAATATCTACATTGGAAAGAAGAATACTTACACAAATTGGCAAAATAATAGTAAACAAAACGTCAATAATATGTCAGTTCAATCATTTGTTTCTTGAATGCTGATGTTGCATATCCTAAAGAAAATACTTTTCATCCAATTATTTGTGGAATGGCAAATCAGATCAAACCAAAAGAGACATATTTATCAAAATTATATATATATCGAAAGGGGACTCAAAATGATACATTTGAAAATACAATATATTAGCGTTCGAAAACAACTTGGATAATACGAGTTTATCGTAAATAAGGAAATTGGGGCGTTGTAATGGAATCATATTTTGATAAAGATATTCTTTCAAATATAGGAACAGAAAAGTTTAAAGAACTGTCAAAAAACTGCACAAATATTAAGGAACCTCTGATACAGTCTGACATGCCAGAATGTCCTTGGTTGTAGGTACTGGCCTTTTTTTCTGGGACCGCAATGGCTAAGTCATTGCCCCTGATTATTATTCAAAGTATCTAAAATAGCTAAGTTGGACAACGCTAGAAGCACTACAGTAATCACCAGTCTAAATCAATGTTTGCCAGGCATGGCATTCCAACGGAAGTCAGAAGTGATGATGCTCCTCAATATAGTTCCCAGGAGTTCAGAAAATTTGCAAATGAATGGGGATTCAAACATGTCACAGCCGGTCCATATCACCCTTAAGGCAACGGGTTAACAGAAAAAAATTTACAAACAGTGAAAAGATTACTGGAGAAGTGGAAACAGGGTAATATAATGCACACCCACTTACCAAGATCCTATAAGACTCTATCATATGTTGTCATGTAGGATAGGGATATTCCACCCTCTGGGTCACAAAATGTGGTAAAACCCGAGGCCGGCTCCGCCTCGGGTTTTACCACATTTTGTGACCCAGAGGGTGGAATATCCCTATCCTACATGAACCACATATGATTGAGTATTTTTCTCTCATTCTCAACCTAAAATATGCAAAAATAGGCACTATCTGTCGATAGCTTTCTCAGATAGACGCCATTTTTTCTCAATCCAAACTTTTTTTCTACTGCATATAATAAAAAAAAGAACAGCGCCAATCGATTTACCATACCCCATATATGCAAACGTCGTTTGCTGTTCTAAAAACGAAGGAAACCATTCATTTCCACAGTCTAACGTTGTTTCAGCAGCCCTGTCATTGCAAGCGAAGCCAAATCACTTGATGTCGGCCAAGCTAGTGTGTCCTTTCGGGTGAAAATATAGTTCCATGTTTTATTAATAAAAAATAATAAAAGAACGTGTTTTTTTTTACATATTTTATATCATAAATAAAAAAAAAATTATCTGATTACATATCTTAATTCAATGTATTGTTTACAAATCTATAGATAGATGTACTTTCGGTTCGGCGACACATCCCCCCGCTTCAGATGAAATTGCCACAATTTCACAAAATATCCACCTCGCATAACATAAAGAATACCAACACTACGTATTCCAACTGGAATTCCTGTGATCTTCCCGGACTAACGACAGCAACGTCCCACTCTATATCCAATATAGGTTCCTACACCCGGCTGAGATAATCCGCTCCAACATTGTCACAACCCTTGATGGCCCGCAAGCGAAACCTGTAAGGCTGCAACATCAAAGCCCATCTCATCAGCCTTCCGTTAGCTGTCCTCGTCCGGTTCAGATACGTCAATGGTTGGTGGTCTGCTTCCAAAACAAACTCGCGTCCATACAGGTACGGTTCAAACTTTTGTATGCCCCAAACGATAGCTAGGCACTCTCTCTCAATAATGGCGTAATTCTTCTCACGGGGAAGAAGCTTCCGGCTAGCGTATGCTACCGGCATCGGCTTGTCGTTCTCCTCTTGCAGCAGAATAGCCCCAATACCTGTATCGGATGCATCAGTCCTGAGAATAAACTCCTGTGTAAGATCCGGTAACTTCAGAACAGGACTGCTGGTCAACATCGTCTTCAAAGTTACAAATGCCTTCTCATGACTGTCGTTCCACTCAACCTTATTTGCGAGTCCTTTCTTGGTCAGGTCACTCAGAGGTATGGCTATTGCAGAGAAATTCGGTATGAATCTCCGATAAAAGCTCGCTAGTCCCAGAAACGATCGCACTTGTTTCTTTGTTTCTGGTTTTGGTGCCTCTTCTATAGCCTTGATCTTTTCCTGGTCTGGTCGAAGTCGCTTATCTCCAACTACATACCCCAGACAAGGTAGAGACATGAAACCAATCGAACACTTCGTAGGTCGTGCCGTCAACCTCGCCTTCCTCAACCGACCAAATAATTCCTTCAACACTTCCAGATGTTGTTCCCATGTTTCCGTAAAAATGAGAATGTCGTCGATGAAATTATCCAACCAGTCCATTCCCGCTGACAGTTTCCTCATAAGGCGGCTAAACGTCGCAGGTGCGTTAACTAATCCAAACGGCATAACCCGAAATTGGAACAGTCCTTGGGGAGTGCTGAATGCAGTCTTTGGTTTCGCATCTTCCCCCATAGGCACCTGCCAATATCCCTTAGACAGATCCAGCTTAGAGAAGTAACGCGCTCCTGCAAGCCGACCGAAGATGTTGTTTGTGTCTGGCATTGGTTCAGCATCGAACACTGTCACACGGTTTAGCCTCCTGAAGTCAATGCAGAATCTGTTGCTGCCATCCTTCTTCTTCACCATTACAACAGGTGCGGCATAGGGTGATTCCGATGGTTCAATGATTTTCATATCAATCATCTTCTTGACCTCATCCATTATGACTTCCTTGGTGCTGTATGGTAATGGATACTGCTTCACACGAACTGGTTCTGATGTTGTCGTATGGATGTCGTGTTGAGCCAAGTTGGTGTGGCCAGGCATGTCCGTGAGTACATCTGTGTAAGAATGTAGTAGCTCGTTGACATCCTCCAGCTGTGATGACGTCAATTCCTCAGCTATGACGACATCATCCACTCCCTCTTTACCAGTCTTAGACGGAAGTGTCTCTAACTCCGGGTTTCCTTCATAATCGTCTTCGTCCTCATGAAGAACCGCTGTGGCTATACACCCAAGGATTCCGCTAACCTCTGAATCCGACCTTTTGACTTCTGGTTCTACATACTTCTTCAGAAGATTCACATGGAGTGTCTTAATCTTACCATCGCGATTTACTCGATAGTCCGACGGTCCAACTCTCTCAACTACTTGAAATGGTCCACGCCACTGCATTAGCAACTTATTGGCTTTGGTTGGCAACAACACCAATACCTTATCTCCTGCTTTTAGTTGTCTAACCTTCGATTTCCTGTTGAAGTACTTCTTCTGCTTCCCTTTGGCCATCTTTAAATGTTCCTTTGCAAACTGACACGTTTCATCCAGTCTTTCCCTCAAATCCATCACATACTGATATGTAGATTTGACTTCTTCATCTGGCACATTCTTGGTCCACAATTCCTTCAAAACCATCATTGGTCCACGTACTGATCTTCCGTACAATAGTTCGAAAGGGGAAAACCCCAAGCTCTCCTGTGGAACTTCTCGGTAGGCAAATAACAATGCATTGATGAACTTGTCCCAGTCCTTTGGTCGTTCCGCACTCATCCTCCTAAGCATCTGCTTAAGCGTACCATTGAATCTCTCAACCAACCCATTGCACATGGGATGGTAAGGGGTCGTTGTCAATTGCTTCATTGACAGCAGCCGGGCAACTTCACGCATGACATCCGAAGTGAACTGCGCCCCTTGGTCCGAGAGCATCTCAGCTGGAACTCCAACCCTACTAAATATGTCAACCAACGCTTCTGCTACTTGCTCCGTCTCTATGCCACGTAGCGCTACAGCCTCTGGATATCTTGTCGCGTAGTCTACTACCGTCAGAATATATCTGTTTCCCCTATCTGTTGCTGGTTGAATTGGTCCAATCAAATCCACTGCAACCCTCTGGAATGGCGTATCAATCAGCGGCATGTTCCCCAGTGGCGCGACAGGAACCCTTCCCTTAGAAATAGTTCGCTGGCATATATCGCATGACCTACAATACCTTGTCACATCTGCTTGGACGCCGGGCCAGAAGAATTCCGAGAGAACACGTGCTGTTGTCCTCTTGACTCCTTGATGTCCCGCCATGATGGATGCATGTGCAAGGTCCAACACTGCCTGTCGAAATTTCCTGGGAACTACTAACTGCCGAAACTCCTTACCATTGGCTACCTTTGGACTCCGAAATTTCTGGTAAAGCAAACCCTTATGGTAGAATATTACCGAAACTCCGCCATCTTGTCGTTCATGCCGGTCGTCTAACTTGGCCATATCCCTAAATCTTGACAAAGTAGGGTCCACCTTCTGTTCCTCCTTAATCTCGTCCATGGTCCCAATGTCAGTAACTTCCTTCACCTGTAGTGCACGATATCCATTCTGATTCCTTTTCTTCTGAGATCTCGTCTCTACAGCCTGTATTCTTCCATTCTTGCTTTGCCAATCGTTGTCAGGATGGTTTGGGGGTCTCGCACCGTGTACATTACCAATTATCAGGTCGTACAGGGGTGTCTCCAATACCCAGGCATCAGTTGTTCCTCTAAAATAGGGTGTGTCAATTTCTAACTCAGCCACAGGCACCTGTATCCTGGATCCATCTGCAAGCGAACACACTTGCTGCCGGTCAGAAATCCTAGAAGTGTCCACCAAATCCTTCCTCACAACAACACCGCTACAACCGCTATCCCTTAACACCGTAACAAAATGGTCGCCAACATATCCACTTGCTATCGGCATGCCTCTGTCTCCAGCCATCTTTATGTTGCATGACTCACTGAGAGTGGGAGGACTTCTATCAACTGAAGGAGATGATGCCTGTACCCGAGTACCTTCACTGCATCTTCTTTTACTTCTACTTCTAGTAGATCTTCTCCCTCGTCCTCTTGTTGACAAGTGTTTGCGTCTACCAACATCCTCCGAGCCAATCTCCCCTACTACAGCAGCAACGTTAGATGACTTCTTACCCCGACACTCGTACGACAAATGACCTGGTTTCCCACAAGAATAACACTTCCTCTCCTTTGATGGCAGTGACGACTTCCCACGAGAGTTGTCTCCTGTGTGTGGACTGTTGTTCTGTTTCGGTTTGCTATCAGCATGCTTGGTCGTCCTTGTAGTCATTAGGTTACTCCTACTACCCCTGGCATCAGCAAACTGGTCCGCGAGCTTGGCCGTCTCTTCCAACGTCTTCGGAATTCTTTCCTTCAAGAATAACGCCAGATCTCTCCCACAACAATAAATGAATTGATCTCTGATAACTAGATCCATTACGCCTTCATAGGTCTTTTGAGTCCCTGTCATCTCTACCCATCTCTCAAAGTAATTCTCCAGTCTCAAAGAGAACTGAGAAAAGGTCTCCCCGCTTTCTGGTCTTGCAGAATGAAATGCCTTCCTAAAACCTTCCTCTGTCTTCTCAAAGCGCCTGAGCAAAGCCTTCTTAAGCTCCTCATACGTAAGTGCCTGTTCCACTGGAAGTCGAGAGAAAACATCGAGTGCCTTCCCCTTCAGTAGAGCACTAAGATTTGCTCCCCAACTAGCCGAGTCCCACTTCTGAGCGGTCGCATATCTCTCGAAACGCTGCAAATAGGCATCCATGTTGTCTTTACCCTCTTCGAATGCGGGCAGCTTAGGACCCCGTAATGCTGTTCCATCTCGCACCGTTGGTTTTGACTGGGAAGCTTGCAATTCCATCTGCCTCTTATGTTCTTCAATCGCCCTCGCTTCGCTCTCTCTCTCTAGCTTTGCTTTTTCCATCAGCATCTCCTTCTGGAAAAGACGCTCCTTCTCTTTCTCTTCAAGCTCCTGTAGCCTTACCCTTCTGTCTTCTTCTCTTTCATGTCTGGCCTTGGCTTGTTCCTCAGATACAAACTGGCGTAATTCCTGACCCTGCAAACCAAGCTCCTTACCATACAAAATCAATTCCTCGCGTGTCGACATGATGTAAGCTATGTAAAACAAAGAACATATAACAAAACAATGAATAATTATGACTAACACAATTACTTAGGTACTCACCCCAAATCCTCGAATACTTGTACAGGCCTTTTTCCCGTCTCAGAATAGTGTTACTCACTTGCTCACCTATACCACTTTCCACACAGTATCCAGACTGCTGTGAAAGAAATGGGGAACCTAAACCTAGCTACATGTAACCTGTGGAAAACCTTTCCAGCATCTACTGACAGAATGTAAATCATGAAATCAACCGAGCAGACTAGCACCAGTCATCCCACCGCTGCCACCAAATTGTAACTGTGGTCAGAGCGGCACAGCCATACCCAGTATTGATAACACAATAAAGCATTCTATACAGTATATACATATTTATTTACAGTATTTATAAGGCTATTATATATACAAAATGCACACACACTCACACTCGCACTACACATAAGGATATATACAGTCTTTTTAAAAGTTCTGTCCTCTTCCTTTCCAATCAACTCCTCTGGTCCTCTGTCCTATCACGTCACATGAGTTACCAGCTATGAGCGTAGATGTAGATACTTCAGTATCTCATAACACTTCAGTGTTAACATAACAATCAGCCGATATCGGAATCATCATCACTGCCACATGTAAACCACACAGGTATACATGTAGGTCGAACTGTTGACCACTGACTTATATGAGTCAACTGCATCACCGGGAAACAAGGCTGGGTTATACCGCCACTGACTATCACATGTAGATGACCCTGTCATGGTCAAAACTGTTACTGTGTTGGCTGGTCCATCTCACCCAGTTCCCTTGATAATCCACGGTAGAAAGCTGGTAAATACAGAAAATAGGACATAGTTTGTAGAAATCCGTAATATTCCAGGTAGTTTAAAAGTCTCTTCGCGTATACAAGAGCTAGATATTTATTTCACTTACGCGCTTCCATACATTTACACTCCTAACAAACTGGGGTTTCTAGATATACAATTATATATAAATTCAGGATATTTAAATAACACAAACTTAAATATTACTATAATTACTGAATAATATAGCATATTTATGCAAATTATCAGTTAGGTAACCCTGCGGGTCCACAGCGTACAATAAATAATTACAGTCTATCACCTATGGGCCTCCATACCTATAGAAAACGCATACGCTTACTTTACACTAAATACATGACAATAACTGGCCCGTATACAACTAATACATGGCTGATATACAAATGTCTTGCTTATACAGCTATTAATACTATAGTTACCATTATAACATATTGATAAAACAATAACCAGTTATAGAAATTCAAACATACACGTAAACAACTCAGTCACGCACGAGTGGACCGCATCAACTATAAATGCTTGACCGGTCTCCTACAGGTAAATACTATAATCCAATCGGATAAATACATGGGCAATATAAACCAAAAAGGGGCAAACACTTACCACAGTCAGCTTTCTGTGCTTTCACTCATATGAGACAAATATAACAATGTCTCCAATACCTCGAACGATCCTCCGTCCAGAGCGTGCCTTACCGATCGTCCGTCATCTCGTATCTCTCGCGCTTTATCGAAAATACTTACCTGACAGAGAGGTCCGACTTATAGGTAGCGCACCACTAAATACAAACCCTACATACATACCACATAGAAACACCACAAAAATACTTACCATGTTTACTAATCTAGTTATGCGAGCGTGACACTTTTGTATCATTGCGCGCGCATTGCTATCCTACACCGGAAGCGAGGTAATACACACACAGCAAGCATGGGTGTATTTACCTGGACAGACCAGTATGATACCGGTAGGGATGAGAGAATACATTGTACAAACCCCTGAAGGTATCATCTATCGGAGGAACAGAAAAGACATAATACAATCTAAGACGACAAAACAGGAGAAGGACATAAACAATGATGATGTTTTGATGGCATCGAGACCAAATTGGAAACACCAAATCTTTAATCCGTTCTGGAACTACCAAAATGTCAACCATCTCCAGCGACTCCCACACAGGAACCAAATCCTCGAACCAAGAGCGGAAAGAACATTGTGCGTCGACCAAAGTACAATGATTATGTTTGCAATTGTGTATAGGGCATAACAATCCCCAAGTGTAGGGTTAGAGGGCAGTCTACCATTTCCTAGTTATCTCCCCTGCTTTTTTTATACCACCGCAACGAAGTTAGGGGGTATACTGGAATCAAGTTGTCCGTCCGTCCGTCCGTAGACACATATTTTCCGGACAACTTCTCCTAAACCGATGGGCCGATTCCAATGAAACTTCACACAAATATTAATGATCATGTGTAGATGTGCATGCCACTTTCTTTTTCTCGAAATTATGGTTGCTATGGCAACTGGTCACTATAAACAGGTTTTCCGATAAGAACCATAACTTTAAGTTTGTCCGGACAACTCTTCCTAAACCGAAGGGCCGATTTAGATGGAACTTCACACAAGTATAGAGGACCGTGTGTAGATGTGCATGCCACTTTCTTTTTCTCAAAATTATGGTTGCTATGGCAACTGGTCACTGAATTATCTTTATTGTGAACAACACATATTTCAGACATTCTGAATTTCCGAAATATCGGCATACACGGGTTATCTTAGTTAGCCTCTAATTAACAGTTCCAATTCACCATTTACTGGTGCATATTGCGGGGGTATTAGTCAGCCATCCTGGCGACAGTTCTACTTTGCATTTAAAAACAAATCAGCAGATTTGCTATTTTTGGTTTTTAATATGGCAAAACAGGTGTGATAACAAAATGTACAAATGGAAAACAATTTACAGAGTGTTCTTCATTCGTGTTTAGTTAGATTTTGCATTCGTGTTTTAGTTGCATTAGTCAATAGGACAATGTCAGTATAGTCAGGACAGTATTAAACTACTTGTACTATTTTCCTATGTAGTGTATTTCGAGATTCTGTTGTACATGTATTACGTTGTTTTAAATAGTCCATGCATATATTGACCATTAGAGATTAGATAGGGTGCTGAATTTACCTGATTTAATCATTATTAATTACCCTGATCTCTGGCTAATGTTTGTCTGTGTGACACCGTTTAGGTTTGTGGTCCACACGTCTAAGGGGGTGTTAATTGACCTGAATTAATGTACAGCCACTTGAAGTTACACTACGCCGGTGGTTCTTTATAGTGTCCCTGTATAACCCTTGGTCATCATATACTCATCCCTAATCACCATCTAATATGTGTATCCATGTAATTAGGTTAATTTGCCTGACTGCCCCGACAGTTTGCCCAACCGCTCCTGTAGGATTTGGTCAGGTTATGTCAAAAGGTCAGTTAAGGTCACGTTCGCCAGGTTGCACAACTGACTTTAGTATAAAATGGAGAGTTGTGAGAGTTTGGCGAGTTCGACTTTTACATGCCGAGGTGTTGCTTTGCTGGATTTTACTGACTATTTCATACGCGACAGCGGTGTTGCGACTTACTCCGTAAACTGTAACGATGTCATTTGAATGCTGATGTCGCTGAATACAGATAGCCTGGAACTATATTACGGTGTTGAATTGTGTTTTCTCGACGGCCCGTACTTTTTCTCTAAACTCGGGTATTGTGGCGGGTGTCTGACGCTACCTCGAAGACACCTACCGAGGGCTGCGGGACTTTGACCTGACGGTCTCCTGCAGTTATCTAAGTACAAAATGTACATTTACCATCCCCTATTACATTCAAATATATCTATGTAGGACAATTCAATATATATGAACTGTAACAACAACCCTTTTTTTCTTGGGAACTTTTTCTCAGAAGAAGGGGTTGTAGTATTATCGGCTACGTTACGTTTATCATTAGTTCAGCCTAACACACACTTATCATTAGTTCAGCCTAACACACACGTATGTTTTCTTCGTGCTGACTTCGTGACTCTAGCGTCCCACGAGTTGTTTATTCGGACTGATCATATATGTACCTTATATAGTAACCGGACCTGGGTTGTAGATTCGAGTTGAGTATATGTTCTCAACAGCTTCCCACATTTGAAGTATTCTTGCTAACTCCCCAAAACAACTTTATAGCACGATTTTGAAATTGTGTTGATGATTGACCTCGTTTTGACCCAAGATAGCAGCTCAGAAAAAAAAGAATGAGGTCAACTTGATTTTTATATAGGTTGGTGAAACTGCATATACGTCATTCCTCCTGCATCCATGCATTTTGATGTTAAAGCCCCTATCACTCTACAAGCCGATTTGGTAAGTTCCTTCGGTACAGTCTTAAAAGTACTTGCATTTATTGGTGCATTTGTATTTGAATTGTCTGACAGTTACGTACGAAATTGAACTCTGCGGCCGGCGTTGATAAAGATCGAAAATGCATCACATAAGGTCTACTATAGTTTAACGACAGTCTCCATGTACACACCAACTATTACAGTATCCAGTACGACAGTCTCCATGTACACACCAACTATTACTGTATCCAGTACGACAGCCTCCATGTACACACCAACTATAACTGTATCCAGTACGACAGTCTCCATGTACACACCAACTATTACAGTATCCAGTACGACAGTCTCCATGTACACACCAACTATTACTGTATCCAGTACGACAGTCTCCATGTACACACCAACTATAACTGTATCCAGTACGACAGCCTCCATGTACACACCAACTATTACAGTATCCAGTACGACAGCCTCCATGTACACACCAACTATTACAGTATCCAACATATTGTATACAATGTAGTTTATCCGCTGGCGGGCCTAGTAGCACAATGTCGTCGGCGTAGATCGATGACGAAATATTGAGCTCGCCGATATCAATTTCAAATTTCAGAGGATTCAAGTTTTCGATTAAATCGTTGATATACATGTCAAACAGAACTGGAGACATTAAAGAGCTTTGTATAAACCATTTTGTAAATCGAACCAGTCCGGTAAATGTAATTAGCCTTCACAATTTCGATTGGTCGATGAAAATATGAATATTCAAGTTAAGCCGAAGGTGTTTAGCGCTAAAACCCCAAAGATTTTCTGCCATAAATATCACATCACGGAAATCGTGATATTGGGATGACACACTTGAAGATCGTTTTAAATTTGACATGGTAACACCGTAAATGTAGTCAACGTCAGTTAATTAATGGCAAATCAATGGGAGGTACTATAGCAATAACATCATAATAAATCAGAAATCAAGGTATTAAGATTCATAACTTGTTTATTTTGTTCAACATTGAATTTGGATATAAAGTCTCTTATATACACAACAAAACGTAAGTGTTTCTGGAGCAGTTAAATTCAACATTGAGAAACATGGACTGTCACGTGACAAACACACAAACAAATATGCAGATACATTATTTACCATCAACAGATACATTACGTATCACAAAAAACAAATCCGTACACAATTTTTAAAAATTCAAGTCCATGTTTCGCTACATTTGAAAAGAGAAACTGGGTAAACGTATATAACAGTGTTAAGAAATTAAAAAAAAAAAACAGAAATAACAATCACGATTTGTCGAACACATTTCAGTTTTCAAAAAATTTCGATAGAAACAAACATGCCAAGAATATTGCCCACGTAAAAAGTTAGGCAATAGTGGTAGTCGTCCTTTTCAATGACAAGAAAAAGAGAAGAAATGATGAGTTTTCAACTCCGAATGTTCCCAAAATAATGATATGAATTCCGGGCTATGTTATCCAGTCTCCTGAGGATGAATGCCGCAGTAAATGGAATCTGATTAAACAATACACAATTATCTCCCTTGGTAAAGTGTTACTATATTCTCATTGCTGCCTTGTGCCTTTCAGGCCGATATCGATAACTAGCCTAATATAATCTGATTGATGGAATTACCGAATAGATAACGGCTATGACGATGACTTCAAGGACATCGACTTAAAACCTTGATATTTCCGTTTGGAATGTCTGCTTGCTTTTACTACATATCTACTGTATTTTAACTTCACACGATGCTAATGATAAAGATATGATTTCTTTAAAATGCAAATGAGTTCAGAACTTTGATATACATGTATATACATATATGCGAATGAAATTTGAAATGGATATCAGTTGATGAAATGATTATTGTCTTTTAAAAGCTGAGTTACTAGTAATCGCCCTTTGGTTCCACCACAGATGCATTAGGGGTTCGCCACGGGGACCAGAATTCCCGAAAGTCCCCACCATGAATTATCCATAAGAGGTCCCCATGGGGGACATCACGAGTCCCATGGATCACCACAACGGGTTATCTTCAACGGCCAACATTAACAATAAAACGTCACACACACAGAGAGTAAACAACCGGCAGTCTTTTCGGGTTCTCGTCACTTAAAAATACAACTCTACTGTGACATGAATCTTCGAGAAATAAACACCATCCTACTATAAATGATAACGAGTCAACAGATGAACAGAGTTAATGTAAATCCTTGTAAAATAACGTCTGAGGCGAGAAGACACCCGCGAGAAGACTGACGGTTATTCACGAATTGCACCATAATGGGTCACGTATATCACAGATACGCCACAGGCAGGATCGCGGAGGGCCACGCCCATCGTCCTGCCAATCACAGTCAAGCACGGCACCTTTCTTAACAGTTATCATGTGCAACACTAGTCAACCCTCCATAGGGTACCACACCTGAATACTCCTCAGGTAGCCAAGCCCATTCACAATGGGGCACGCCTCTTTTAACATTTTGTCATACCTTCTCCTGCAAGGGCGTGGTAAATAAAATAGGCAACTTTCTGTTACTTCTGAGGATCACGCCCATGCAAGAAAGCCCATAAAATAATCTATTAGTCAGTCACAGCCAAATAGCGACAAGCGCGCCAATCTGATTATCTTGTAAAATTTGTTTACACAATGTTACGTTTTTTTTAATGCGTCCAGCAAAATTAATCCACTTCACATTCCATGGTTCCGTCCGCTAACGCCGCCATCAGAACCTCTTTCCATTCCGACAAGTACGGCGAACAAGAGATTGTCAAGTGACCAAGGCGTAGATGTCCTGTAAAAAGGAAGTCCCCCTTGCCATATTGGATTCCACAATGGCGGGGAGCTACCAAGGACCCTCGGAGAGATTGGTCGTCCCGGAAGTAGGTAAATAGCTGACCTTTCTGACGTATAACGCGGCTAACTTCAACGTCCATCTTAGACCTTTCTATGTCATCCAAGTGCGTGACGGAGGTCATCTTTCCAGTCACAACTGTTAAAGACAAACACAAATTAGTGTGATGCACGGGGATAACAATAAAATGTATATAGTGTATGTCCGATTGTCCAGGTTTATCATTTTGTCCAGTCAATTTGTCCGGGTGTATAATATTTTGTCCCGTCCGTATGTCGGGGTGTATCATATTTTGTCCAGTCAATTTGTCGGGGTGTATTACGTTTTTGTTCCGTCTGTTTGTCCGGGTTTCTATGTTTTGTCTCGTCCGTTTGTCCAGGTGTATTATATTTTATTCCGTCCGTATGTCCGGGTGTATTATATTTTGTCCGGTCCGTATGTCGTGGTGTATTATATTTTGTCCGGTCCGTATGTCGTGGTGTATTATATTTTGTCCGGTCCGTTTGTCCGGGTGTATTATATTTTGTCCGGTCTGTATGTCCGGGTGTATTATATTTGTCCGGTCTGTATGACGGGGTGTATTATATTTTATCCGGTCCGTATTTCCGGATGTATTATATTTTGTCCGGTTTGTATGTCGGGTGTATTATGTATTGTCCCGTTCGTTTGTTCATGTGTTTTATGTCTTGTCTCTAGTTCTAATAGGCGTCACGTAATTGGGTCAAAGCACTTATATACATGTAATTATCAAAAATATAATTTTGATGTCAGGGAATGTATCTTTGTCACAAGTTTGAATATCAACGTTATATGGCCAATGCTATTAAAACAGAATATCACCAAATTTTCACATGTATGTTCGTATTTTTCCAGTCATATAAAATGTTATCTGTGTTTAAAAAAAAACATGGAATATAGAGTAGCTATCCAAAGTAAAGCTGGAAGGGTTATATTGGACCACGCCCACTTTCTCTCGAGGGTTAAACGGGGTTGTAGTTGGGGGTAGGGGTGGGGTTATAACTCTGAGCGTTTTAATATTGGTGTGGTGAAAATGGATAGTTGTATCAGCATATACAATTTGAACAAATCCACTAGAAATTATCATTGCTCAATAAGAAGCTATCAATGTCCAATATCAAAAACGTTTTAAACTGTTAATATGGTCTCGTAAATAATTATTGTCATGTCCAGTATGGAACGCCGACAGGGTCAGAATTCGAACTGCTTATTTTCCTTGTTTGCTATTCTTCATTCCTAATGCTTATATTTCATTCTAATTATAGTTATTCTAACGTGATGTTTGTTGTTAGCGATACTGCTTCATTGTATGTATCTACTTTGTATTTCAGTTCGTCCCTAGTCTATACTTGCTTACGATAAAACGCTTCTTTCTTTGTTGCAATCTGAAATATTATTACTTCCAAATACCATTTGATTGTTGTTTTTTCTGCAACTGTAGTCGTCAAGAAATTGATGCTGTCAAGACAACAGGAATGAGACATAGCACAAAGCCAAACGAAAGTTACAATATTTAAGAAGTAGAATGAATTATAAGCATGAAGAATAGCAAATAAGAATAAGAAGTTTGAATTTTGGCCCTGTCGGCGTTCCATAGTCCAGTGCGGTGGAGTCGGCCGGCTGAGTGTTTGTTTGTGACAAGCTGAGATGTAAACAGAGAAACACATTATCCGCCACACCATACCACCGACCCAATCAACCTGTCCACTATCAACAAATCCTACAGTGCCATTATACTCCAGGAATTTTTAATTTAAATATGTACAATGGTGCTCTCTAGGGCTGTATAAATGATTCCATTAGCCTGTCACACGCGCTAAAAGTAATTTATTTATTACAATACAAAATATTTTGCCCTATCAGCACAGAAATTTGATCTTTCATCATCTCAAATCAAATACTCAGTCATTTCCTTGTGACCGAGAAACTCTCTGTAGATCATATACCCCACCTCTTTATCAATTCACACAGAAAAAAAAAGTACATACAAATTAAAAAGCCAAATCAAACACAAATTGATTAGCAATATTTGGATGGAACTTGACTTGCATTCCATGTTTTTCACCCCAGAAATCCTGATACTTTATCTGTCCAAGTTGATTATGTGATAGAAGTCCAGCTATCTAATTTGATTAAATTATTGAGGACGAATAAAAATGAATGACTAAAGAGTATACGTGTGCCAACATAGCGATCCCCAATACAATAGTGTATACTACGAACTTTGTCTAAATATATGTGTTTCACTATTCTGTACAAAATTATATATTGTATTATGCTGTTGTACTTTTTGTTGACCTCTTGTCGCACATAATAGTGTGTCTGAGTGCTAATAAAGATATCTCAGCCCATTCCGATACTTACCGAAGTCGCTGGCACAGTAGGCCTGGACGAGTTCGCGCCGGTCACACGGACGACATTCTGAAACAAACCATAGATATTTTACCAACGGTAAACACAGGTTGGCCAAGAGGCTGGTCGACGAAACATTTGTAAATTAGTATTCAGGTTTTTCGCCAATGTTGTAATTATAGTTATCTCAATAAACATCGCCATACGTAAGTTAAGCCAGAGACAAACCTTATAAAGCTTTATTATAATGTGAATATTCTGGAGATAGGGGACAGTCCAACAAACGAATGATACATTGTCGTAAACTAAACTGACTTCTCTGCATACAACCCTCCCTCCTCACTCTAACCTCACCACACCTGGGTGGATGTTTACTATACAGACACACCGTCCATCATACTCTCATCTACTCACCCCTGGATAAATGAATAGAAACAGAAATCAAAACAAAAAAGATTCAACATGACAAACAATTGCAATAAATAAAGCTAGCGCTTACAATGCATAATGTATACAGAAACCCCTTCCTTCCTACTCACATTTCCTCACACCTAGTGAATATAGAGCACCAACCACCCCCACCCCAGCCCCTCCACTCCCCTCTCTTTCTAGTCCCCTACTCTCACCTCCTCACACCTAGTGAATATAGACACCAACCACCCCAACCCCAACCCTCTCTTTCTACTCCCCTACTCTCACCTCCTCACACCTAGTGAATATAGACACCAACCACCCCAACCCCAACCCTCTCTTTCTAGTCCCCTACTCTCACCTGATCACACCTAGTGAATATAGACACCAACCACCCCCACCCGACCCCCACCCCTCCCCTCTCTTTCTACTCCCCTACTCTCACCTCCTCACACCTAGTGAATATAGACACCAACCACCCCCACCCCAGCCCCTCCACTCCCCTCTCTTTCTACTCCCCTACTCTCACCTCCTCACACCTAGTGAATATAGACACCAACCACCCCCACCCCTCCCCTCTCTTTCTACTCCCCTACTCTCACCTCCTCACACCTAGTGAATATAGACACCAACCACCCCCACCCCTCCCCTCCCTTTCTAGTCCCCTACTCTCACCTCCTCACACCTAGTGAATATAGACACCAACCACCCCCACCCCTCCCCTCCCTTTCTACTCCCCTACTCTCACCTCCTCACACCTGGTGAATGACAACTATATAGACCACACACAATATCACACTCTCCCCTCCCTACTCCCCAACTCTCACTTCCTCACGCCTGAAGGAGAGGGAACCGAGTACTTAGTACTTCTACTACTCGGTCGGTAATAATGTGGTCACACAGCTAATGACAATGCTCTATCTGTGTCGGGTAATCCGACCGCTGGCCTTGCTCGGTGAAACCCTACCCGCCTGTCCCAGATCAGAGTACACGAAGAGAACTTAGTCGGTAATTCAGGATGACTGCTCATCCATTCAAAACATATATAAAAAGATTAAAAAGAAACTTTTCATTTAAAAAGTGAGTAAAAGAAAATGTACAGAAAAGGGTTGAAAAGTGTCGAATCCCATAATTTCGTACGACGTGGTCAAAGTTGAACCCCTATAGGGTATCGTTCTTGTGTGCTAGCCACTTGAGCGTGTCGGTGGTGCGTGATGAGAGTGTGGTAAAGTCGTTACAAACACTACAACCACTACAGATGGTCTCATGATGCACAGCATGTGTCTCACATTCCCATCTTCCTTGAATAGCCAAAAAAAACCAAGTAACTTCGAAGTCCAAAAATAAGGTATGAACTGTAATGGTCCAAGAGAGAGAGGACTTCGAAAGTCCCAAAATATTATAAGGTCCGATATGTATTGGCCAAATAATGGGGAAATTTTGAAAGCCCAAAAATAAGGCATGGACTATAATGACCCAACTAGGAGAAGACTCGGAAACATCTATTAAAAGAAACTGACCGGACGCCTGATGGCACTATTTATATAATTCTGCATGCGTTATAAATGATTTTCCAGTCGATTATGTGAGGTCTATTACTACATATTTCCTGTGTTTCAAATATGACTTTCCTTAGTGAGAAAAAAGTGATATTTGTAGCTTTTTAATAATTAAGACATTACATTTCATAAACACGAGCTGGTTTTTTGTTTTGTTTTGTTTTTTGTTTCATTCATAACGAACTATTGTGATATGTATCAGTTGTCATGCGACATCGGGCGTCGGTGTGGTTATGCCATAAAAAACACGTGCAGTAAGTGTCGAGTAAAACAAAAGTTATCGTCTTTGTCGGTTAAAGTCATTCAACACAGCTCAAATGGCGAGTCGGTTAAAGTCATTTTACACAGCTCAAATGGCGAACCACGTAAGTAATAAGTCTCCAGCTAGGGTAAACGTTATCCACTGGAGCATTCCCCGTCATTTACGGGTCAGATAGCGTGCAACACGACTCCAAACATATGTTAATACTAATTTTTATTCGACACTCAATGTATCTATCCTCGCCATACAAATGGCGTCTCAGTCTACCGAGGACCGACAAGTATTTATACCTAAATTCATAATATCATTATCGCCTACGGACGACCAACATTATAAAAACTACACTAAACATAGAAGTGACAATCGTTCTAAAGGCCGATATAATTTCGGGCGACTTTGTAGTTGCTCAGGATCAGAAACACGTTTAAACATGCAGGAATGTGGCCCCACTACAACTATTCATTAAGCACGCGTATGAATACCTGTGTGGCTTTTTATTTTCTCTTTAATAAGATCGTAGTGATTGTGGCTCAGAGAATGACATTTGTATCGCTTCTATTGAAGTTTGCCACACGAAGAAAGGTGTATAGAATAGCAGATGAAAGGCCGTCTAAGATATTATTGGGTTTGTTCAGTCACTGGTCCCGGTGGTACACTCGGGCGTGTGGTGATGGGGACATGTCGTAACGACTATATGACGTTACAATACCACTATTGACGTGCTGTTGTGTATGGAGTTCACACCTTACGGTGGACGGGCTCGGACAGGAACACGCTTGTCCTACACACATCAGGTGCCACTCACGGTCGACAATCATTGACGATAATTACAGGTTAGCTGGTTGGCTGGGGATCTACCGGGGCCAAGGTCTCACGTAATTCGAACCAGGGGAAGGACACGTGGTTTTTGTATGCCAACTTCGGTAAGAGTTTCTTTTTGTTTAGAAACTCCGTGTGTGATTAAGATCTGAGACTGTTTTGTACTTCAGTATTGAAAACTTACCTTCTTCCATTGGATTGAAGAGCAGTGTATTTGACCGAATGGCTTCTATGACGTAATGGAATGTCACTTTCTGCACACCCGATTGGTGTGGCAGCCGTTCCGTCTCTAAATATAGTAGTACCGATGGGTATGACGAGGATGAGGGGATGCAGATTTCTTTAGTCCTGTTGGCTGTTATAGCAACGGCATGCAAATATGACGACCTTTGACCGGATATTTGTTTACCGGAAGCGATCACAAATTCCTGGGATATCTTCACCGCAATATTTGTGGCTTCCACGGCAAAGCATGCCCGGAAGTTCGAAGTATATCCAGACTGTAGCTGTACGCGTAGTCCTCCGTTCGGATTTCTCCATCGAATAGAGCCTTCATTGCATGGAGGTTTAATGTTCCGAACACCCCGCTCCTTGTATCCCTCACTACAATGATAAACAAATAAATACTTCATTCTTTCATTATCTGATTTCTATTGAAGTCATGCTGTCCCAGATACAAATACTATATATAACAGTACAGACACACACTGACACAAGCCAAGTTTTAATCTTAAAGGATAAAAGTATCACATAATGTCAACTGAACAAAAAAAAATAAAATAAAATGTTTTGGCTATCTGGCTTCCGATATCTCCACACGTACAGAGAGAGGCAAGTCAGAAAACGTAGCCTCGGTCATGACGCGATCCTCCCTGTTTCAAGCACAGCCATCAATCCTATCCCGCCAGACTTGTTATCGGCCCAGATTTACATACATGATTTAAGGTTGAAAAATGATACTAAAAGTGAATCTTTCTTCACGGAACTGTTGACGAGGGTTGTGTTTCTGTTTTTTGTAAAGATAAGTATCTACAGTGGCACCAAGTCTGGCCCAGTGAGATAAGGACGGACACGTGTGTGGAGATTTAAAGAAACATATGCTGTTGTGACCCTCACATTATGGTTTAATGCCCTTTGTTAACGCTAATTCACCATAGTCAGGACGGTACTAATATTGTATTTTATAAAGAGATGGATTTCCTTCACGACTTCTACACAGTATAATTGATTACGCGTGGTCATACTATCATTTAGATAGAGAGCCTCGTTATCATGTCGTCCATCTGCAGATAACAGGTTACTGTGTCAATAACACGCTTGATTACATTGAGATGCTGGGCAAAGATCGCAAGGTTCCTACCGACACAGAATAGATAACATGAAGGATTCTCAAGTTTAATAACAGTCGGGTTAGATAAATAACATGTAATCAGCTACACAAAACAATGTTTAGATAGCAGGTACAGTCAGCCTATCGTCCATTCCAGAGACTCCGAGTACAGCAGCGATACAGAAGTGTTCAGGGAGTGATCCTTTTTATAAGTCATTACAGAGCACATCTCGTGTAATAACTAGTCCGTGCCGATCGGACGTAGACCGGATTTATCTGTCACGGATATTGTCTCCGACGTTTTCAAAATCTCATTTAAGAATTCATTATACTTGATTATAAAGCCCATAAACCGCGGCATAGTGCCGGTATTACTAGGAGATCCGGTTTATTGACGGCACGGATATTTGCCTGTCTAAAGTCCACTTGTCCCACCACTACATCGCTGTCCGACAGGTAAACAGCACCGCATACAGAATATGTCCACACAAGGGCCAACCCAAAATCTACTTACCAGGAGCCAAACACTGACAAACTAGCCAGTATCGAGAAATGACTAAGAACACTGATTTTTTTTTTAACTTTAAAAAATAGATTGACCATTCACAGGAACGCGATATCTCCGAATTCTAAGCCCCATTACATTGGCGCGGGAGCCGCGATAGTTCCGTCGGCTAGAGCCAACCACGTGATCTCTGGAAATCCGAGGTGCGTAGTTCAACGCTCCCTACCCGTGTCGGTTTGTATTTGTCGAGAAGCTGAGAAACTGGGCCGGTCTGTGCTGTTGTGTCTTTAAACAAAACACTTCACCCTTATTGCTCTGGTGACATGTGACGGGCCTCGGCCCTCCCGTATATTTTTCAATAAAGTAGTCACCAACTACTACAAGGATACACTGCCTCAAAATGACGATAAACCCAACTTGCATTACCAGCTCAGAAAAGTTAGTTGATCACCATTTTTTTCTATTCATGGCTTTGTAATTGTGTCCATGGCTAGGAGGTTACATAATATAAATTACATAAAATCATCGACTAGACATTATCCGTAAACGGGTATCACTGGAAATGTCATCAATATTTTTGGGCGACAGTTGAAGGCATATGTTATACGTTTTAGTGTCTCGGACAGCTCTACTTACAGATACACGATACCTGTATACAGTGTCCCGGACAGCTCTACTTACAGATACACGATACCTGTATACAGTGTCCCGGACAGCTCTACTTACAGATACACGATACCTGTATATAGTGTCCCGGACAGCTCTACTTACAGATACACGATACCTGTATATAGTGTCCCGGACAACTCTACTTACAGATACACGATACCTGTATATAGTGTCCCAGACAACTCTACTTACAGATACACGATACCTGTATATAGTGTCCAGACAACTCTACTTACAGATACACGATACCTGTATATAGTGTCCCGGACAACTCTACTTACAGATACACAATACCTGTATATAGTGTCCCGGACAGCTCTACTTACAGATACACGATACCTGTATATAGTGTCCAGACAACTCTACTTACAGATACACGATACCTGTATATAGTGTCCCGGACAACTCTACTTACAGATACACGATACCTGTATATAGTGTCCCGGACAGCTCTACTTACAGATACACGATACCTGTATATAGTGTCCCGGACAGCTCTACTTACAGATACACGATACCTGTATATAGCGTCCAGACAACTCTACTTACAGATACACGATACCTGTATATAGTGTCCAGGACAGCTCTACTTACAGATACACGATACCTGTATATAGTGTCCAGACAACTCTACTTACAGATACACGATACCCGTATATAGTGTCCAGGACAGCTCTACTTACAGATACACGATACCTGTATATAGTGTCCCGGACAGCTCTACTTACAGATACACGATACCTGTATATAGTGTCCCGGACAGCTCTACTTACAGATACACGATACCTGTATATAGTGTCCCGGACAGCTCTACTTACAGATACACGATACCTGTATATAGTGTCCAGACAACTCTACTTACAGATACACGATACCTGTATATAGTGTCCCGGACAGCTCTACTTACAGATACACGATACCCGTATATAGTGTCCCGGACAGCTCTACTTACAGATACACGATACCTGTATATAGTGTCCAGACAACTCTACTTACAGATACACGATACCTGTATATAGTGTCCCGGACAGCTCTACTTACAGATACACGATACCTGTATATAGTGTCCCGGACAGCTCTACTTACAGATACACGATACCTGTATACAGTGTCCCGGACAGCTCTACTTAAAGATACACGATACCTGTATATAGTGTCCCGGACAACTCTACTTACAGATACACGATACCTGTATATAGTGTCCAGACAACTCTACTTACAGATACACGATACCTGTATATAGTGTCCCGGACAGCTCTACTTACAGATACACGATACCTGTATATAGTGTCCCGGACAGCCCTACTTACAGATACATGATACCTGTATATAGTATCCAGGACAACTCTACTTACAGATACACGATACCTGTATATAGTGTCCAGACAACTCTACTTACAGATACACGATACCTGTATACAGTGTCCCGGACAGCTCTACTTAAAGATACACGATACCTGTATATAGTGTCCCGGACAACTCTACTTACAGATACACGATACCTGTATATAGTGTCCCGGACAGCTCTACTTACAGATACACGATACCTGTATATAGTGTCCAGACAACTCTACTTACAGATACACGATACCTGTATATAGTGTCCAGGACAACTCTACTTACAGATACACGATACCTGTATATAGCGTCCAGACAACTCTACTTACAGATACACGATACCTGTATATAGTGTCCCGGACAGCTCTACTTAAAGATACACGATACCTGTATACAGTGTCCTGGACAGCTCTACTTAAAGATACACGATACCTGTATATAGTGTCCCGGACAGCCCTACTTACAGATACACGATACCTGTATATAGTGTCCCGGACAGCTCTACTTACAGATACACGATACCTGTATGTAGTGTCCCGGACAGCTCTACTTACAGATACACGATACCTGTATATAGTGTCCAGACAACTCTACTTACAGATACACGATACCTGTATATAGTGTCCCGGACAGCTCTACTTACAGATACACGATACCTGTATATAGTGTCCCGGACAGCTCTACTTACAGATACACGATACCTGTATATAGTGTCCCGGACAGCTCTACTTACAGATACACGATACCTGTATATAGTGTCCAGACAACTCTACTTACAGATACACGATACCTGTATATAGTGTCCCGGACAACTCTACTTACAGATACACGATACCTGTATATAGTGTCCCGGACAGCTCTACTTACAGATACACGATACCTGTATATAGTGTCCCGGACAGCTCTACTTACAGATACACGATACCTGTATATAGTGTCCAGGACAGCTCTACTTACAGATACACGATACCTGTATATAGTGTCCAGGACAGCTCTACTTACAGATACACGATACCTGTATATAGTGTCCCGGACAGCTCTACTTACAGATACACGATACCTGTATATAGTGTCCCGGACAGCTCTACTTACAGATACACGATACCTGTATATAGTGTCCAGGACAGCTCTACTTACAGATACACGATACCTGTATATAGTGTCCAGGACAGCTCTACTTACAGATACACGATACCTGTATATAGTGTCCAGGACAACTGTACTTACAGATACACGATACCTGTATATAGTGTCCAGGACAGCTCTACTTACAGATACACGATACCTGTATATAGTGTCCAGACAACTCTACTTACAGATACACGATACCTGTATATAGTGTCCAGGACAACTGTACTTACAGATACACGATACCTGTATATAGTGTCCCGGACAGCTCTACTTACAGATACACGATACCTGTATATAGTGTCCCGGACAGCTCTACTTACAGATACACGATACCTGTATATAGTGTCCCGGACAGCTCTACTTACAGATACACGATACCTGTATATAGTGTCCAGGACAGCTCTACTTACAGATACACGATACCTGTATATAGTGTCCCGGACAGCCCTACTTACAGATACACGATACCTGTATATAGTGTCCAGGACAACTGTACTTACAGATACACGATACCTGTATATAGTGTCCAGACAACTCTACTTACAGATACACGATACCTGTATATAGTGTCCCGGACAGCTCTACTTACAGATACACGATACCTGTATATAGTGTCCAGGACAGCTCTACTTACAGATACACGATACCTGTATATAGTGTCCCGGACAACTCTACTTACAGATACACGATACCTGTATATAGTGTCCCGGACAACTCTACTTACAGATACACGATACCTGTATATAGTGTCCCGGACAACTCTACTTACAGATACACGATACCTGTATATAGTGTCCCGGACAACTCTACTTACAGATACACGATACCTGTATATAGTGTCCAGACAACTCTACTTACAGATACACGATACCTGTATATAGTGTCCCGGACAACTGTACTTACAGATACACGATACCTGTATATAGTGTCCAGACAACTCTACTTACAGATACACGATACCTGTATATAGTGTCCCGGACAACTGTACTTACAGATACACGATACCTGTATATAGTGTCCCGGACAACTCTACTTACAGATACACGATACCTGTATATAGTGTCCAGACAACTCTACTTACAGATACACGATACCTGTATATAGTGTCCAGACAGCTCTACTTACAGATACACGATACCTGTATATAGTGTCCCGGACAGCTCTACTTACAGATACACGATACCTGTATATAGTATCCCGGACAACTCTACTTACAGATACACGATACCTGTATATAATGTCCAGACAACTCTACTTACAGATACACGATACCTGTATATAGTGTCCCGGACAACTCTACTTACAGATACACGATACCTGTATATAGTGTCCAGACAACTCTACTTACAGATACACGATACCTGTATATAGTGTCCAGGACAACTCTACTTACAGATACACGATACCTGTATATAGTGTCCAGACAACTCTACTTACAGATACACGATACCTGTATATAATGTCCAGACAACTCTACTTACAGATACACGATACCTGTATATAGTGTCCAGACAACTCTACTTACAGATACACGATACCTGTATATAGTGTCCAGGACAACTCTACTTACAGATACACGATACCTGTATATAGTGTCCAGACAACTCTACTTACAGATACACGATACCTGTATATAGTGTCCCGGACAACTCTACTTACAGATACACGATACCTGTATATAGTGTCCCGGACAACTCTACTTACAGATACACGATACCTGTATATAGTGTCCCAGACAACTCTACTTACAGATACACGATACCTGTATATAGTGTCCAGACAACTCTACTTACAGATACACGATACCTGTATATAGTGTCCAGGACAGCTCTACTTACAGATATTATATTATGTAATGGATTTTCTCTATACCATTAAGTTGTATGAGAAATAAATTAATCTTGAATCTATACGTCTATGGAATTTGACCTGTAGACACTCAATAAATTACCCCTGACGCAACACTGGTAGGGTTTTATGGTGCACGGGAAACTGCATTGGAAGGGGACATACACTTAATACTACTGCTCGTCAACACCAAGTGTGACAAAAGCAGTATGTTTGGCAAGACATGTCTGCCAAACAGTCATAAGTACGTGTAGTTTGTATGTTTACAGCAAACTCAAGCTGTAGTTTGAAGTGATCGTCGCCCGGAGACAGAGGTGGACACACACCTGTACGAGTAGATTGTGCAGGTAGTGATATATACCGAACCTTATTATCTATACAATTTATATACCACATCTGTACAGGTAGATATAGAAAACAATATACCACACCTGTACAGGTAGATATATAAAACACATATATAGTGACACATCTCTCGCGAAGTTCGGCAATCCAATTTAGCAAAAAGGTAAGGTTCGTTTTAATTATAGTATTGACTCATGAAAGTGCCGACAGTGATTCATATCCATATTGGCCTGCCATCTACCCGGGAATGTTCACGTAGGGTTTAATGGGGCCTAATGGGCGCCACAACAACACGTCAGCCTTCATGCACAGGTGAAGAACTCATTACTGACATTGCTTTCATATTTTATAAGAATGATGATTCGGAACTTTAACTGACAAGGAAACTCTTTTTGTCCTACACTAGTGAAACGCCCTCTCTATATATACAAAACAGGCAATTAACCGGTTTAATCAGGCTTCTGACAATTTAGGAAGGATTTATATCGTTAAGAGTCGGATTGCTGGTGTGAACGAGAGAGGGAACATAGTTAAATAAAAGCCTGTGTTTTTGTTTATAGATTTGAAACTTTCTCAAGTTAAAACTTAAGTTAATTCCCGTCAAACCTGCTCAGATACGTCAACATGCAGTTCATAAGTAAACTATACAATCGACATACCCAGATGATAAACAGGAAATTCATCAAATGCTGAGAAGTTCAACTGTCATTTCAGGATGATTTTTCACGTTTACAGTGTCACGACGTTCACTGTGTAAGTTGTAGATGATGTAACTATACAGTATTCTGACATTGTATCATCATTACGGTATATTATCTATCCTCCAGTTTCCATAGTTTATATGTTAAGACTACTTAGAGATGCTTTAATATAGTATTGCCTTCTAACGATAAGCAGCTTGATTGACCATTTCACATTACTCCCATGCACTTTGAAATCTTATATTCCGGAATTGTTTCGTGACAGTTTCGCGTCACATTATAATAAATGTGTCCCCTAATATTCAAACTGTCCGAAGAATCCTGTCTTAGTTTGTGAATCTCTCCCAGGGAAAAGTGAATTGATAATGACAAACATTGCTTTCTCTGACATCTGAGTACTCTGACATTAATACCGGCCCACCCAAACTGTTCACCCCCTCTTCCCCGCCCGTTCCTTCCGACTAATCTATTCCAAAAGCGTGGCCCATCGGTGATGACCTCTGCTGGTTCGAAGTGCGGGAACAAGGTCGATGATGATCGTCGGCCCCTAAAATGTTAACGTCCATAAAAAAGGAACAGTTGACATTCTACACCGCGGTGTTAAAGCAAGGTCATGAGGGTCAGTAGTGGGGTCTACAGAAAGTGGGATCGCTATATCCTCAGTCAAGTGGTACGACACGTAAAGCGCGGGACGGCCAGGGAAAGCTCGTTAGGAGTCCTAAGTACTCGGCTTACAGATTATACATACCCTGATCCGTAATTATTGGGTAGGTACCGAGTAATCCATAGCATGTACTTAGTCTTCACAGGGTTACAATGCTGGCAATGAGGCGAAGAAAACTTCACTTCAGTTATCTAGCATGGCCGGATTCAGTAGCCAGTGATGGCTATTTATCGGAACCCTGGGTTTTCAGGGCGTATTGTCGGCATTGTTTATTAAAAAGAACACTCCAGACCCGTTTCTAGTCGTTCAATGGGGATTAGCTCACATTCTAATAAACACAAAGACTTTTTATGAGAGAAATATTAAAAGTTTGAAATACTGTTGGTGTATAACTGTAATGCCTTATTATATTTCTAACGTGTGTTGTTATCTCCCGCTGAGCCTTTGTGACTCTTCGAGGGACAAGAAGTACTAAATAACCCCGACTTTCCCATGGCACAGCCACAGAAGCCCAGATCCCGCCACAGATTCAAGTGTGACCACCAATAGGACAGCCCGCCCATAGCCGATAGTGTGTTTGTTGTTCACTAGTACTGAATAGATTGACATCTTCCAGGCCGAAGGCAATGTCCCTTGGGGAGGGGGTTCACCAATGACGTTTATACTGACGGGGTTGGGAACAGGTACCTATACAGCTGTCATCAATGTACAGTATTTCATATACATATAAACACCCGAAAAGGCACTGTGAGAAAATGTGGCCCAAAGATAAATATCAGTACGTGTACCAACCAAGCAGCTGTGGAGGATCAACACAAGTGACGGGGAACAGCACATAACTTCACAGCCTCCCGCGGCCCAGGGACACTAGTAGTAACAAACTTTTTTATTTGTACAGAATAACGACTTATGGTAAACAGTAAGCGAATTAAATTGTAAACATTACAAATTCTAATCCCCAAGGCGTCCGTGTCGACTGGGTCCCCAGCCGTGCGATCCACAGATACGCCCCGGCACGTTACAGATAGTGTCATTTGGGCATTTTTATTTACTTACTGGTAAATATACGTAAAATGTATAAAAGTTGACTCCAGAGACGAAAATTACTATGGAAATTTATATCATATCATATATTTGGCACACAATCTTATCACGCATGGTCTCGTAATGGGGAGTTGAAACACCGGTCCGTAACAGACATTAATTTGATCCATGAAATCCGATAGTATGACATTCATCTTCCAATTCGCACACATATATGACATTCGACTCTTATGGGTTTCCAACTAGCTAGAGGCCAAGGCTTCCAACTGAACATTCGACCAGAAATAAAGGCATGTACCTGACCTTTCGACCAGCCACACTCGTTCAGATATAGTCTGAGGTATCCATTAGTTAACGTCTGTACATACATTAGTTAACGTCTGTACATACATTAGTTAACGTCTGTACATACATTAGTTAACGTCTGTACATACATTAATTAACGTCTGTACATACATTAGTTAACGTCTGTACATACATTAGTTAACGCCTGTACATACATTAATTAACGTCTGTACATACATTAGTTAACGTCTGTACATACATTAGTTAACGTCTGTATATACATTAGTTAGTTAACGTCTGTACACACATCATTTAACGACTGTACAACATTAGTTAACGTCTGTACATACATTAGTTAACGTCTGTACATACATTAGTTAACGTCTGTACATACATTAGTTAACGTCTGTACATACATCATTTAACGACTGTACATACATTAGTTAACGTCTGTACATACATTAGTTAACGTCTGTACATACATTAGTTAACGTCTGTACATACATTAGTTAACGTCTGTACATACATAAGTTAACGTCTGTACATACATTAGTTAACGTCTGTACATACATTAGTTAACGTCTGTACATACATCATTTAACGTCTGTACATACATTAGTTAACGTCTGTACATACATTAGTTAACGTCTGTACATACATTAGTTAACGTCTGTACATACATCATTTAACGTCTGTACATACATTAGTTAACGTCTGTACATACATCATTTAACGACTGTACATACATTAGTTAACGTCTGTACATACATCATTTAACGACTGTACATACATTAGTTAACGCCTGTACATACATTAGTTAACGCGTGGACATGCATTAGTTAACGTCTGTACATACATTAGTTAACGTCTGTACATACATCATTTAACGACTGTACATACATTAGTTAACGACTGTACATACATTAGTTAACGTCTGTACATACATCATTTAACGACTGTACATACATTAGTTAACGCCTGTACATACAGCATTTAACGACTGTACATACATTAGTTAACGCCTGTACATACATTAGTTAACGTCTATACATAAATTAGTTAACGCCTGTACATACATTAGTTAACGTCTGTACTTACATTAGTTAACGTATGTACATACATTAGTTAGTTAACGTCTATACATACATTAGTTAACGTCTGTACATACATTAGTTAACGCCTGTACATACATTAGTTAACGCCTGTACATACATTAGTTAGTTAACGTCTATACATACATTAGTTAACGTCTATACATACATCATTTAACGTCTGTACATACATTAGTTAACGTCTGTACATACATTAGTTAACGTCTGGATATACATTAGTTAGTTAACGCGTGGACATGCATTAGTTAACGTCTGTACATACATTAGTTAACGTCTGTACATACATTAGTTAGTTAACGTCTGTACATACATTAGTTAACGTCTATACATACATCATTTAACGTCTGTACATACATTAGTTAACGTCTATACATACATCATTTAACGTCTATACATACATCATTTAACGTCTGTACATACATTAGTTAACGCCTGTACATACATTAATTAACGTCTGTACATACATTAGTTAGTTAACGTCTGTACATACATTAGTTAGTTAACGCCTGTACATACATTAGTTAGTTAACGTCTGTACATACATTAGTTAGTTAACGCCTGTACATACATTAGTTAGTTAACGTCTGTACATGCATTAGTTAGTTAACGTCTGTACATACATTAGTTAACGTCTGTACATACATTAGTTAACGTCTGTACATACATTAGTAAGTTAACGTCTGTACATACATTAGTAAGTTAACGTCTGTACATACATTAGTTAACGTCTGTACATACATTAGTTAACGCCTGTACATACATTAGTAAGTTAACGTCTGTACATGCATTAGTTAACGTCTGTACATTCATTAGTTAGTTAACGCCTGGACATGCATTAGTTGACGTCTGTACATACATTAGTTAACGTCTGTACATACATATGTTAACACCAGGAAATACATATGTTAACACCTGGACATACAGTAGTTAACTTCTGTACATACATTAGTTAGTTAACGTCTGTACATACATTAGTTAACGTCTATACATACATTAGTTAACGTCTGTACATACATTAGTTAACGTCTGTACATACATTAGTTAACGTCTGTACATACATTAGTTAGTTAACGCCTGGACATGCATTAGTTGAATTATGTACATACATTAGTTAACACCTGGACATACATTAGTTAACGTCTGTACATACATTAGTTGACGTCTGTACATACATTAGTTAACGTCTGTACATACATATGTTAACACCAGGAAATACATATGTTAGCACCTGGACATACAGTAGTTAACGTCTGTACATACATTAGTTAGTTAACATCTGTACATACATTAGTTAACGTCTGTACATACATTAGTTAACGTCTGTACATACATTAGTTAACGCGTGGATATACATTAGTTAACGTCTGTACACGCATTAGTTAACACCTGGACATATATTAGTTAACGTCTGTACATACATTAGTTAGTTAACGTCTGTACATACATTAGTTGACGTCTGTACATACATTAGTTAACGTCTGTACATACATATGTTAACACCAGGAAATAGATATGTTAGCACCTGGACATACAGTAGTTAACGTCTGTACATACATTAGTTAGTTAACGCCTGGACATGCATTAGTTGACGTATGTACATACATTAGTTAACGTCTGTACATACATTAGTTAACGTCTGTACATACATTAGTTACGCGTGGATATACATTAGTTAACGTCTGTACATACATTAGTTAACGTCTGTACATACATTAGTTAACGTCTGTACATACATTAGTTACGCGTGGATATACATTAGTTAACGTCTGTACACGCATTAGTTAACACCTGGACATATATTAGTTAACGTCTGTACATACATTAGTTAGTTAACGTCTGTACATACATTAGTTAACGTCTGTACATACATATGTTAACACCAGGAAATACATATGTTAACACCTGGAAATACATTAGTTAACATTTGGACATACATTGTCGATTAGTTAACGTCTGTACATGCATCAGTTAACACCTGTAAATACATTAGTTAACGCGTGGACATACATTAGTTAACATTTGGACATACATTGTCGATTAGTTAACGTCTGTCATTGACGACCATATTGGGAATACATTAGTTAACGCGAGAACATATATTGTCGATAATTTGGACATTAGTTAACGCCTGGGCTGGACACTGACGACCATTTAAAAATACATGTACATTACTTAACGCCTGGACGTACATTAGTTAACACGTGGGTATACATTAGTTAACACGTGGGTATACATTAGTTAACACGTGGGTATACATTGACGATTAATTAGGATAATGTCGGTACGGACACCAGTAGCGCGGTAACATCGGCTCAAATACAGGGTTTCGGAGATTAACCCCACTTGTTTGGTACTAATTGGAAGCCATCATTCGGGGCCTCAATAGCTCCCCTGGGAGTTAGAGATGTCGGCCAGATAAATCCCCAGCCCCTATACCGATTTAATCTCTCTAGTCAGATCACATTAGCAGGGCCCGTGTAGCCTCTGTAAAGGATCTGACGGTCCCAGGCTATCAACAGTCCATACACATTACCTACATTCAAATCATTTCCACCATGTGTTACCTACATTTAAATTCCCTGAATAAATTACCTACCTAAACTGTCTGATGACGAGCCCTGGAGCGATTTCACCTGTACAATACACCGGCACATCGTCCCCATAGAAATTACTTTTATACAGGTGCACACTTCAACGAAAGTGCAAACAGTCAGGTACACATTTAAACCAGGGACGTACTATGTATGTCCCTGATTTAAACATAAACATATCTTAACATACAACGAACACCTTTAGAGGAATAAACGGGCGATACGTAATGTATCACTTGATAAGTACAAGTCTACACTATATACTATATGCAAGTAAACTTTTACTTACCTCACGAAACAATCACATTGATGACAGACTTGTTCAAATCCTTGACATATGTCATATGATATGGCTAACAGACACAGCATTAACAGTCCCCTGGGTACTGCCATGTTGGGTAGTACGATTGGGAGGCGACCCGGGGGGAAGGGACGGCCATCAAACACTCAACCCTGAGGTTGTTGGGACAGTAAGGACATTTCTGTGACCACCTGTATACTCCGTCCGTTAGTGTACATACACACCACAGTGTTTGTGTATCCAGCACTCTCGTTAGGCAGTTCTCGATGTAGATCTTACGATCTACAAGTGGTTGTGTACAAGGGTCCCGCCCCCGTGCCGCGGACCAATCAGATCGGAGTCCTGACACGCGAGCACACCTCAGACCGCCACTGGCATCGTCCTAGTGGGCGTGGTCCGACATTGCCGTCTTTACTTTGGCAGACTAACGACACCAGGTACATCTACCCAGGGTTATACAAACATGTCCCTGATCTACCCAAGCTACTCAACATGACACGACACTACTTGAGACAAACCAAAACAATGTTGTATTGTTTATTCTTGAGTATTAATGCTGTGACAGCACACATAAATATTGTAAAGCATCTTTATATAGAGGATAGCACAATGGAAAAACTGTAACAACGCGTAACTGAATTTCCCTTAGCCACTGCATCACTTCTCATAGGAAAAACTCAACTCTTGTATAAATAAATTTGCTTATATTTATTGGTAACTAGCGATAGGTATACGCCGACACATTTTACAAATACTCGAACTCATACACTCATTCACACATTACAACATCAAGTATGTACTATAGACTTCAAATTCCCCACTGTGAAAATCATAAGAATTATGAAATGCAATACATATATTTTACCAATTAATCCTGTATACATGTATGCCATCTTATATAAAAATAAGCAATTCCTTGGTCTCGGATATTAATTTGCGTATACACGTGTGTCGCCTCTGGTCTACCCTCGCTGAATGACACACGTTATACCTAACACTGTCAACTGCACGTGCAAATACCATGACGCCACCTATGAGAAAACTCGCAACCTAAGGGAAAATAATTTCCGTCTAATTCGCTCCGCTCAAACCACGGAAATTTTATATGTTACCGTTAGAACACATACATTCTGAACACTTGTTACATGTTAGTATGAACACTTGTTAGATATTGGTAAACACTTGTTAGATATTGGTAAACACTTGTTAGATATTGGTAAACACTTGTTAGATATTGGTAAACACTTGTTACATGTTGATGTGAACACTTATTACATGTTAATAAACACTTGTTACATTTTAATAAACACTTGTTACATGTTGATGTGAACATTTGTTACATGTTGATGTGAACATTTGTTACATGTTGGTGTGTAACACTTGTTACATGTTGGTGTGTAACACTTGTTACCTGTTGATATGAACACTTGTTACATGTTGGTGTGTAACACTTGTTACATGCTAGTGTGAACACTAATTACATGTTAATGTGAACACTTGTTACCTGTTGATATGAACACTTGTTACATGTTGGTGTGTAACACTTGTTACATGCTAGTGTGAACACTAATTACATGTTAATGTGAACACTAATTACATGTTAATGTGAATACTTGTTACCTGTTGATATGAACATTTGTTACATGTTAATGTGAACACTAATTACATGTTAATGTGAATACTTGTTACCTGTTGATGTGAACACTTGTTACATGTTGGTGTGTAACACTTGTTACATGCTAGTGTGAACACTAATTACATGTTAATGTGAATACTTGTTACCTGTTGATATGAACATTTGTTACATGTTTTGCCAGTTTTTTGTGGTGAGGTGTTTTGCCAGAGTGTGTTTGTTTTGTTTTTGTTTTTGTGTGTGTGATGAGATGTACGGGTAAGGATGATATCCGGGATTGGTCATGCCTTGTGATATGTTATCGTTACAGAAGAAGGTAATGTATCTGTACACATGGCTGGTCACGCCCGAGCTGTACTACACCGCTGTGAAATCACACACGCCTTCAGCTTACTTTGAGGGTTCGTCCGATAAGGACACAAAACAGAATGTTAATTGGGGGATGATAGCTGAATAACGACCCTGTACTTTGATGGGTGTAAGTAGAACCATGGCTCGGAGTACGGGTGCTGACCCGCGTAAGTGAGACTGACGCCGCCCTGCCGCCTGGCCCAAACATCGGATACTGGTGTCATCGAGATGTGTTCGTTTATTGCCTGACGTACACGGACCCCAGAACCACTGTTACTAGTAAACCTAAAGCGTTATAACCTGGAACGGCAGCCATTGACGTCGGGTACTTTTCGGTAATAAGGAGTTAGACTGACTTGTTTTTGTTTTCATACGAAGATTATGATATTGACGAGTTTAGCAGAACAGGTAACAAAAACTTCGTTGACCTTGTCGGTCGGATATTTCACTTAGATCTTGAAATCAAGGACACTGCAGACTCTTCAACATCAACCGCGTACCCCGATCTTATAACATAACCAACACGAACACTACAGACTCGTCAACATCAACCGCTTATCTCGACCTTATGACATAACCAACAGGGACACTACAGACTCGTCAACGTTAGACGCTTATCTCGACCTTATAACATAACCAACAGGGACACTACAGACTCGTCAACATCAGTCACTTATCTCGACCTTATAACATAACCAACAGGGACACTACAGACTCGTCAACATCAACCGCTTATCTCGACCTTATAACATAACCAACAGGGACACTACAGACTCGTCAACATTAGACGCTTATCTCGACCTTATAACATAACCAACAGGGACACTACAGACTCGTCAACATCAGTCACTTATCTCGACCTTATGACATAACCAACAGGGACACTACCGACTCGTCAACATCAACCGCTTATCTCGACCTTATAACATAACCAACACGGACACTACAGACTCGTCAACATAAGTCACTTATCTCGACCTTATAACATAACCAACAGGCCACTACAGACTCGTCAACATTAGACGCTTATCTCGACCTTATGACATAATCAACAGGGACACTACAGACTCGTCAACATCAACCGCTTATCTCGACCTTATAACATAACCAACAGGGACACTACAGACTCGTCAACATTAGACGCTTATCTCGACCTTATAACATAACCAACAGGGACACTACAGACTCGTCAACATCAGTCACTTATCTCGACCTTATGACATAACCAACAGGGACACTACAGACTCGTCAACATCAACCGCTTATCTCGACCTTATAACATAACCAACACGGACACTACAGACTCGTCAACATAAGTCACTTATCTCGACCTTATAACATAACCAACAGGCCACTACAGACTCGTCAACATTAGACGCTTATCTCGACCTTATGACATAACCAACAGGGACACTACAGACTCGTCAACATCAGTCACTTATCTCGACCTTATGACATAACCAACAGGGACACTACCGACTCGTCAACATCAACCGCTTATCTCGACCTTATAACATAACCAACACGGACACTACAGACTCGTCAACATAAGTCACTTATCTCGACCTTATGACATAACCAACAGGGACACTACCGACTCGTCAACATCAACCGCTTATCTCGACCTTATAACATAACCAACACGGACACTACAGACTCGTCAACATAAGTCACTTATCTCGACCTTATAACATAACCAACAGGCCACTACAGACTCGTCAACATTAGACGCTTATCTCGACCTTATGACATAACCAACAGGGACACTACAGACTCGTCAACATTAGACGCTTATCTCGACCTTATAACATAACCAACAGGGACACTACAGACTCGTCAACATTAGACGCTTATCTCGACCTTATAACATAACCAACAGGGACACTACAGACTCGTCAACATGAGACGCTTACCCCGACCTTAATTACAACGTAACCTACAGATTCAGCTCACAAGTGAAAATGTATGATAAGCGTAATGATTATCCAATTGTTAATTTTCCATTTTTAGATAGTAACACTCCTGCTTCCCTTACCTACGGTGTTTACATGTCCCAGTTGACTTCATGTTTACAAGGGCTTTACGGTTTCCGTGACAAATTCCGATTACTGACGGGGACATTAACAACGCTAGGTTTGTTTTAGTGGCAGGTTGATGAGGAGATACAGGTTGATGAAGGGATACAGGTTGATGAAGACATACAGGTTGATGAAGGGATACAGGTTGATGAAGGGATACAGGTTGATGAAGACATACAGGTTGATGAAGACATACAGGTTGATGAAGAGATACAGGTTGATGAAGACATACAGGTTGATGAAGAGATACAGGTTGATGAAGACATACAGGTTGATGAAGGGATACAGGTTGATGAAGGGATACAGGTTGATGAAGACATACAGGTTGATGAAGACATACAGGTTGGTGAGGAGATACAGGTTGATGAAGACATACAGGTTGGTGAAGAGATACAGGTTGATGAAGACATACAGGTTGATGAAGAGATACAGGTTGATGAAGAGATACAGGTTGATGAAGACATACAGGTTGATGAAGGGATACAGGTTGATGAAGGGATACAGGTTGATGAAGACATACAGGTTGATGAAGGGATACAGGTTGATGAAGGGATACAGGTTGATAAAGGGATACAGGTTGATGAAGACATACAGGTTGATGAAGGGATACAGGTTGATGAAGGGATACAGGTTGATGAAGGGATACAGGTTGATGAAGGGATACAGGTTGATGAAGGGATACAGGTTGATGAAGATTATGGGAGAGTTTTGTGGTCAACATCATGATCTCATTTTAAATTATTTTATTTCCTTGTGTGATATGACGTCAGCGTTTGATGCAGTTGATATGTCTCCGTTATTACCACCCTAGATTGTGACTTAGTCCGGATTTGACCTAGATTTGAATGGCCTGCGTCGTCGATGAAGACGCGTATTCTGCCAGAGCACATGGTCTTATTCTTGAGTCTCCATACAAATCATATTTGCTCTCGTTCATTTGATTATGAGTTAGAGGTATACTTTCATTAACTCGTTAGTATTCTTGTTTGTTAAAATCGAACAGTGCAGATCGCCATAGTACCGTTACGTCGTGTGCTTCACCGAAAAATGACACAAAGTTAATAGGACAAGAACTCACGTGTGTTTTAATATCCCGAATGACTAACGGATCATGGGTTTTTGTCAAATGAGATCTGTTTGATTTCAGGTAAAAGTCATTACATCGAGGAAGTTTAAAGTAAGTTACAACACATCAAACAGAAATAGATAGGTTTAACCGACGTCTCTTTCTCACACTTTAGAGGAAACTATACCGTCACCGTAACACGCTAATACTACACAGGCTTTCATCTGACCCGACGTACCTGGTGTTTCATGTACTCGTGACATTTAATACGCTTTCTGTCTGAAGTGTATCATCTGAAAGACTGTTCCGATCAAAATACGGAGTCATAGTGCGTGCCGTGATATTGATGTTTATGTGTTTTTATGTCGAATTTATTTTTACTTCTCATACGTGATCATGCAAGATATACCTCTTCTTATTGTTGTGAGAACCAGGGGCCCAAATCTATCGTAACAACCAAGGTCCAACCTGTATTGTGACAACCAAGGACCCAACCTGTATCGTGACAACCAGCGGTCCAACCTGTATCGTGACAACCTCATTCGAACCTGTATTGTGACAACCTCGGTCCAACCTGTATTGTGACAACCAAGGACACAACCTGTATTGTGACAACCTCATTCGAACCTGTATTGTGACAACCAGGGACTAAATTGTACCGTGACAACCAGGGGCACCAACTATATCGTAACAAACAGGGGTCCAACCTGTATCGTGGCAACCAGGGGTCCAACCTGTATCGTGACAACCAGGGGTCCTACATGTATCGTGACAACCAGGCGTCCAACCTGTAACGTGACAACCAGGGGTCCAACCTGTATCGTGACAACCAGGGGTCCAGCCTATATCGTGACAACCAGGGGTCCAGCCTGTATTGTGACAACCAGAGGTCCAACCTGTATCGTGACAACCAGGGGCCCCAACTATATCGTAACAAACAGGGGTCCAGCCTGTATCGTGACAACCAGGGGTCAAGCCTGTATTGTGACAACCAGAGATCCAACCTGTATCGTGACAACCAGGGGTCCAACTTGTAACGTGATAACCAGGGGGCCAACCTGTATCGTGACAACCAGGGTCCCCAACTATATCGTAACAAACAGGGGTCCAACCTGTATCGTGACAATCAGGGGTCCAACCTGTATCGTGACAATCAGGGGTCCAACCTGTAACGTGACAACCAGGGGTCCAACCTGTATCGTGACAACCTGGGGCCCCAACTATATCGTAACAAACAGGGGTCCAACCTGTATCGTGACAACCAGGGCTCCAGCCTGTATCGTAACAAACAGGGGTCCAACCTGTATCGTAACAAACAGGGGTCCAACCTGTATCGTAACAAACAGGGGTCCAATAAAAATCAATGTTCATCACCAATGGCTGTAGGCTGTAGTCGTAACAAAAATTAATGTACATCACCAATGGCTGTAGTCGTAACAGATCAATGTACATCACCAATGGCTGTAGTCGTAATAGAAATTAATGTACATCACCAATGGCAGTAGTCGTAATAAAAATCAATGTACATCACCAATGACTGTAGTCATTCACCAATGGCTGTAGTCGTAACACAATTAATGTACATCACCAATGACTGTAGTCATTCACCAATGGCTGTAGTCGTAACAAAAATTAATGTACATCACCAATGACTGTAGTCGTAACACAATTAATGTACATCACCAATGGCTGTAGTCATAACAAAAATCAATGTACATCACCAATGGCTGTAGTCGTAACAAAAATTAATGTACATCACCAATGGCTGTAGTCGTAACACAATTAATGTACATCACCAATGGATGTAGTCATTCACCAATGGCTGTAGTCGTAACAAAAATTAATGTACATCACCAATGACTGTAGTCATTCACCAATGGCTGTAGTCGTAACACAATTAATGTACATCACCAATGGCTGTAGTCGTAACAAAAATCAATGTACATCACCAATGGCTGTAGTCTAACAAAAATCAATGTACATCACCAATGGCTGTAGTCGTAATAAAAATCAATGTTCATCACCAATGGCTGTAGTCATTCACCAATGGCTGTAGTCGTAACAAAAAATAATGTACATCACCAATGGCTGTAGTCGTAACACAATTAATGTACATCACCAATGACTGTAGTCATTCACCAATGGCTGTAGTCGTAACAAAAATCAATGTACATCACCAATGGCTGTAGTCGTAATAAAAATCAATGTTCATCACCAATGGCTGTAGTCGTAACACAATTAATGTACATCACCAATGACTGTAGTCATTCACCAATGGCTGTAGTCGTAATAAAAATCAATGTACATCACCAATGACTGTAGTCTAACAAAAATCAATGTACATCACCAATGGCTGTAGTCATTCACCAATGACTGTAGTCGTAACAAAAATTAATGTACATCACCAATGACTGTAGTCATTCACCAATGGCTGTAGTCGTAACAAAAATTAATGTACATCACCAATGGCTGTAGTCGTAACAAAACTATTACTGTACCTCATGTTTAAAACATTGTGTGTTATTAGCCGAAATGTATCACGTGTCCGGGAAATAAAACATAAATTCTCACTTGAGCGCGTACCCCCATGGTGACCCTCATATTCTGATGCGCGGAGTTTTCTCCCTTCCAGTTGTTTATAAATGGCAGACGAACACAAACGCAAACGTTTTCGTGTAGTCGAAGAAGCAGAAATAGATAAAATTCTGCCAAACAAGAATCAATGGCTGTAGTCGTAACACAATTAATGTACATCACCAATGGCTGTTATCGTAATAGAAATTAATGTACATCACCAATGGCTGTAGTCTAACAAAATTTGATTATATCACCGCCAAACACGTGCACTCGTATGCTGTCTCCTATAACGTTTTTTAAGATGGACCTATTAAAATTACTGTAAATAAAAGGTTTTCGTGTAAGTGCATTTATGTTGTTTTTTTCAGGCGAGACCTTAAATTAAAAATTCCCAGTAAAACTCTTTTAACATTTCAGCAAACCCATGGATGTATTGAAACGCGATTATGAGTATTATTTTCAGAGTTGCATGTTAGAAAGAAATTGTCGAATAAAGATAGGGAAAAGTTTTTCGAACGAAAATAAATACTATGTGAAAATACTTTTTAAAATGTGTTCATTGTGATGTCTTATTATTAATTTGGATGATAAGCAACACGTTTTTTTCATTTTCTAAAGCAGATCATTCAAATATATATTGATACTCGTCTCTTTTATCACATATTTTGCAGATACGTTCATCCCTTGGTATACCTCTTCAAATTCCAGTTTCAACTGATGAATAGTTATTTCTTTTTTGGTTAAAGTATTGAAATAATTTTCAAAAACAACGTCGTTCTTGTAGACTCTATGAATTATAGATTTTGGAGATTCTCGACATATTTCCGCCAAGTTTTACTTGAATTGGCGAGCGTTTCACAAACAGGGTGTAACTTACACCCGGGTGTATCAATTAACGTGTACGTAAGTCCCCATTCGTAACTTACGTATGGGCCGTTTCACAAAACCGGGTGTAAATATCTTCGTAAGTTACGTGTACGTAAATACTTACGAGTATACGTAAGTTCAAATTTCGCGCGAAAATTGACGAGAACTCTTCATTTGGAGGTCCAAAAGCTGTATTTGACAGACGACACAAGTTTCTAAACAATGGCGAGTGCCGAGAAGAAGAAGAGACGGCAAAACTTTACCTCAAAAGAGGTTGAAGTCTTGGTTGACGCTGCTGGGGAGCACCTTGAAATAATTCAATGTAAGCTCTCCAGTAGCGTCTCCATTTCTACCAAGGCAGAGGCCTGGCAGAAAGTGACTGACAGGTAGGTAAAATGTCGATACGGCTGTTGCCGATACTGTCAGTACTGAGTCACGAAGTCAGATCAGATGTTTCGATTGTAACTGTTGCTTTCATTCTTTTCACAATATTTAATGAAGCAATTAAGTAAAAGGGAAAGCTCTATTGTAAATGATAAAAGTAAATTTGATAGCAACATAATAATGACAACACAGTTTTTGTTAGTTGTACGCTCTAACAATGAGGTGCCTGGCGGCCGAGTGTTGTGATTTGTGTGTACTGGTTCTCGAGTTAAATGACATCGTATGCATTCTACCGATTTTGGATACGGAGAGACAATATGATTTTGTTTTTCAATCTGTTGCACTTATGGGATAGTTACAGCTTAATCTATATAAGTATCACCAGTGACAGACTACAGGAGTCCTACACAAAAACGTACATGAAACTATTATATTGTAAAAAAAAAAAAGCCTAGTAGGCCTACATGTACAGTAACTGACTGATGACACGGCTACTGGTTTACACATCTTGTTATCTTACAAAATATATTTCGATGTTTCACATGATTTATGCAGAGTAAAAAACATCAACAGTATAGTAGAATTATACCTGTATAAACAAAAACATTGTAAGGAGGCTGATTTGCAAAAGTTCCATGTAGTTTACATTTCATTTCGAAAATTTTGCAAATACCAAAGGCCCTTTCAACAACACTTCTGGTTTTCTTGTGGGCGCGGTTGTACCTTCAATTTGAAAAAGGAGACTGCTATTAATCCATAGAGCTTTACTATTACAAGTCTCCGTCCAAGCGAGTTCATGGTAAGGTGAATGATCACCATTTTAACTTCTAACTTATTCTAGAAGACTGGGTGCTGATATTTATCATGAGGTATTTAGGTTGTTTCCTAATATGAATGACCGTAACTTATTTCTAAGATAAAAAAAAATTAAAAGAATCTTCTCATGATTAAGTTCTAGAAGACCCATTTTGCCAGTACATGTACCTAGGATAGCATTTCAAGTATACACAACTCTTATAATGCACTAGATTGGAATACATAATTTCAAATATATACTTTCTAGTCCATAGGGGTCAGCTTTGTTAAAATTCGAATACCTTTAATTAAATAAGTATTGAGAGTGATCACAACCGGTTACATTACTCATGAACACCAGCAATATACAACTCATATAATTTCTAATTTACATTGCCACCTTAAGGATTATTACATGGTTGGATCATTAAATTATGATGTCGTTATAATTAGCATGTTACGCTAACTGCCAGTGATAAATCATTCAGTAAATTTTATAACCAGTGCAATTGTTTGTAATGGACAAATTGATGTGATATCTGGTTATTTTTATATTGCTCGTTGTTTTATGTCTGTGTTGTTCGTATTCCACATCGTGCTTATTTGTGCCTGCGCACAGTGATCGTTTTGTGGTTGTTGCGTTGTGCGTATCCTACGTCGTGTGTTTTGTGGTGTTATAGTGTTCGTGTGACGTAAGTAGGCATGGAACGGGTTTGACCACTGACGGACACGTTTTTCTCTTTCTTTCTTTCTTTCTTTCTTACTTGCTATTGTACTTTCGCCGGCGTTTGGTACATGTAGTTCTACTTTGCATTTTTTATATGTCCTGTGCATGCCAAGTAAGGTAAATGTTAGCATTTATCTATTTATTTATTATATATTTATGCGATCGGTAATTTCATAATTTTACCGATGATTGTAACTTATTATGTTCGTCGTGATTTTTCCAATGGTCTATTTGTATTTCTGCTAATCATTCTATGTTCTTTTAGTTTTAACTTTGGATAAATGAGAATAATCTTTATATGTTATCTATATGTCTCAGATGTTATCGGATCTTTTAAATATGTATAGATGTATTTGTGATGCTAATTAAATTATGCAATGTTGTTGTACAGTTTGGCGCGTCGGTGTCGATAAATGTACCTATATTTCTTTGCTGTAAGGATATCATATAGACCTTATTCTTTTGTGACGAGTAACTCCTGTGTTCGTTATCAATACGCCAAGACCCACCCCAAATCCGACTATGTTGCATTGATATTATAATGGAATTAATATTTCATTGAATTCTTGGAAACATGCATGATTTGCATATGTATTTACCTGTCATCAGCATGTGTTGTTGGATTGGCTATGGGTGTCAAAAGCCATGGTCTAAGGGGATACCCCGAGTCACCCAGTAGCCATCCATCAATCTCCCGTCTCTCAAAAACTGCACTCAAATTGCTATTGTTCAGAATAAAACTGTCATGGACAGACCCAGGCCACCTAGCTACTATGTTGATAAATCTGCATTTGAAATAAAAAATATGCATCAATAATTTGACCTTGTTTAACATATTTAAACTGAACATTTCCATTTTGATTTATCCAGAAGATATTTTTCACTTTTTATTTTTGTAAGAGTGGTATGATCTTTCTCTAAAAAATCTTTCAGTGTTAAAAATTAATTGTTTAATACACACGGCCAATATGCAAAGTCATAATAGACTTATATTTGAAAGTAATTATGAGAGTAACAAAACTTGGGTGTACTGTAAAATCTATGAGATGATCCGTAAGTTTTAAAATGTTCACAGCACCTCTTTGGCTTATTTAAACTAACACTTAAATGCAGTCTCTTACTAGATGTAATATTATCAATTACACACAAAATGGTAAATCGTTTTGTGTTTATTTAAATCAACTTATCTCAATTACCGTTTTCTTTTGGACCCTTGTGTAGGTGTCATAATAATACAATATAAATTTGCTAATTAATCTTTTTTCTATTGCTATGATTTGGGTTTTACTGGTTTAAATCAGATATCTGTATTGAAATAGAGATATCTCAATTTTAAATTTGAATAAATCTAATTTGATTAGAATATATCTAATTTCATGAAATACTGATGTCGGCAGTATCGTCTATTTAATTACATCACATACTGTGTATACATGTATCTTGATATTTTGTTATATTAATAGAACATTTAAAGGTGTCTTGAATCTTTTGTTTGTGTTTTTTTTTCAAACTATCAAAAAAGTAAGTAAAACCTTCCCTTGTTTATGCGACGATCATGTCATAGACATGGAGGATTATTTCCGTATATATCTGTTCAGTTTCCATTCCTAATTTTAGAAAGCTGTAAAGGGGCACTACTCTAACATAGAGTCTATCAGTTCTCGATATCGGCGAAGTTGTGAAGTAGCATAGCTATGAATTTTGTTAGTTTTCAAGCGTGAATGACGTTTAACTTACCTACACCTACTGTCGACGACAGCTTGGATATTCAGTGCATGAAATCCTTTCCTACATACATACGTATGTTCGTCAGCGGAAGGGGCAATGATAGGAATTAAGGTGCCGTCGATGGCACCGACAACATTTGGAATATGGGCAATGGCATAAAACCCTTCCTTCAGCTGTAAAACATCCGCCGGAAAACTGATCATCCCTCTCAGGTGATGGATAATTCCATCTGTCACACGCTTTGTAATGCAGGAGACAGAGGATCGACTGACCCCATGTAGGTCCCCGGTTTCCGAAAGAAATCCGCCTTTTGCATAATACCTCAGGGCAATCAAAAGTTGTATCTGGGGGTCAATGGCGTGGGAGCGATTGGTTACGGTGAGTAAGTCATCTTTTATAATTTCAAATATACTCACAATTGCACCTCGTGACATACGGTAGCGTTCATTTAAATACCTGTCATCGTTTTTATCTAGGTAATTCCCCCTCTCTCTAAACACTCTTTCTCTCCTCATTGCTCTTCTCATTTCCTCATCTATCAATAACATTCCAGCCGCCATTTTGGATTCGCACTTACAAGTGGGTGTAAAGATACATACAGATTTACACTACCTCTCAGGGTGGTGTAAGTTACACCCGGTTTCAGGAATAACTTACACCCACTTGTAAGTTACACATGCTTTGTGAAACGGACCGTAACTTTTACGTACGGTTTACATACGGATTTACACCCACTCGTAAGTTACACCCTGTTTGTGGTCAGTAAGTGTAAGCTTTACTTCGGAAATTAACCATTTGGTATTGAAATGATGTTCATTAAGCCATATATTGGAAAGTCCACAATTATTCAAAATTTAATACAATCGGTCCATATAATTGTACCACCAGTTTCTTCGTTTACAATAGTTTATACCTTGTATAATATATACCTATTTTATCATGTTTGCCTGCTGTGAGTTTCGTCCAAAAACTAATCATTTTTATTTTACATGCATTAGAGTTAATTTGAATTTTCTGCCAGCAATACAGTGACATCTGCGTATAACAGACACACTAACTTTAAACACACACCAAGCTTGTCTTCTAGTATTCTAGATATTGTGGTAAGGCAGTTGACATTCATTATTTCTAACAAAAAAAAACAAACATTGTAAATCATTCAGAAACACATAAAAAAAGGAAAAGATACTATATTTTCACCTTGCCTTACTTCGTTGTAACATAAAAAATATAACTTTCTCCATTATTTGATTTTTTTACTTAATTACACTATACACAGTATACATATTATGATAATTTTATGCATGTTTCCATTAATGTTATTTACTAAAAGCTTGTGCCATAACGCCTCACGCCAGACTCTATCGAATGCCTTCGCGAAGTCGATGAATGCGCAATACAAATTATTTTTCCTTCGACTTTTCATTAGTTCAAATAGAATACATAATGTATGTATCGTGTCTATATTGTCAGTGGTGGAGTAGCCTGTACGGAAACCCGTTTGACTTTCATTGATGACACGGAAATCCTCAGATAAAGTAGTTAACATGTTGGCAAATATAGCTGTAAATAGTTCACCTATACAGCTCAAAGTCGTAATTAGTCGATAATATTTGGGATTAAATTCTGAGTCTTTATTCTTGAAAATAAGAATAATATTACCTTCGACCCAATATTTTGATAATACAACATTAAAAAGCTATACGTATAACGGTAACGTGATGTCTTTGGTAGCTTTGATACATTCATTTTTAATATTATCATCACCACTGTTGTTGTTTGTTGGGTTTTTTTTTAAAGTTTTATCCATTTTTCGATTTCAGCAACAATTATTGGCTCATTAAGTATTTTTCACTTATCTGTTGCAAACCAGTGTTATTGATTTCACTTTATTACCCATCTTTAGTCTCTGAGCTAATAGTAGGTGAACGATTCAGGTCACGGGATATTTTTACACTGATGATTATTTCTGTTAATTATTTTCCTGTAATTCTTCGGATTTTTAAATTCATTTCACGAAACGTTTTTTTACGATTTTTTTTTCGCCAAATCTTTGTTTATGATAGCTTTGTACGTATTTCTTTTCTGGACCATACACACTCCGCATGTGCAGTTTTACGTCTGTTGTAGTAATTCTTACTCATTTGGATATGTATTTCGATATTTGGATATAACGATTTTTTTATTTGACCTTATTTTTCTGTATTTCGATATTTGTTAATAATGATTTTTATTTGACCCTACGTATCCTCCTTGGTCCCTAGTTGTGCATATTGCATTTTGGGACCGATAAAAAAAAACATGGCTGACAGGCAGCCATCTTGGATTTCAACAATTAAAATTTGTTATCGCTATTTCTCAGACAGTTTTGAAGGGATCTTTCTCATATTTTATATATAAGTTCCCCTTGGTCCCTAATCTTGGATTATGACAACTGAAGTTTGTTATCGGTATTTCTCAGAAAGTTCTATATTTTATATGTAAGTTCCCCTTGGTCACATTTGCATTTTGGAACTGATTAGAAAACAATATGGCTGAGAGACAGCCAGCTTGGATTTTAACAATTGCAGGTTGCTCCTGCTATAGTGTGTTACATGAATTTGTTTTGTTTTTTTACCCTACCTTCTCTGGATTTCTACACGTTTGGGTTCTACCATTACTGAAGAGCCATCTTAGTCTGATGATAATGATAAGAAAACAATTTGAAAGAATACATAGTGTTAGTAACAATTTTCAGTAAAATAAATGTAGGTCAAGTTAGCGTAAACACGAAAACGAATTATATGATTAAATATAATATTATTGCTGTTTGGTAAAATGCCTGAACAAAAATCTTTTCCGTGCATGGTTTCACAGCAATTTTAGGAATGAGGTATATATATTGACTCGCTAACGTAATACAGCGAGAGTTGTCTCTCTTACAACTGACCTAATCATAACTCTCATTTCGCCTCTAACAGCGAATTATCTTCAACTAAGTCCTCTACATCATAACATTATCAAACTTAAATTTATCAGATACACCAAGATTATTAAATATTGGTCGGAAGTTGTGCATAACCAAATAACGAGCTTTACAGGAATTGAATCAAGTCAAGGTATTGTAATTGGCGTGTGCTTGACCGTCATACAATTTTCACAGATCTTTGGATCCAGCATCGTTTCTCTTTGATCAATAAAGATTTTCAAACTCATGCTATTTCTAATACCTTGTTAAATAATTCAGTTCTGACGATAATTTGTATTTTAAAACACTGCAACTTGCAAGTGATTAGGTTGTTGTACTAGTCTGTTATCTTATTATTGGTTAGAATCACGTCACTTGATAAACATACTGTTTGGTGATAGTGAATAATGAATAAACTTGCATCTTATTAATAAAATTAGCTCATTATCATTAACTTATTACATTATTACATAAGCTTTTGTACAGAGATCATCGGAGAAAAGGAGAAAAGGCAAACATTGCGTAGATTAGTCCTTTGAAAATGCCGCAGTCCAATTGACGTTCCGGTAACGTCACAAAGAGACGACGTCATGATTATGTTAACGATTCCCCCGCTTATCAATCCGCTGAGTCTTTTTTTTTACTGCTTTACGCTAATTTTAACGCAGTCAGAGTTTACTAAGCTGAGGAAGATATGTAAATATAAGTATAACAATGATGTATGAACAGTGGGAATTATTATAAGTATGATCATTGTGGACATTGCATAACATGAACTGTAATTGGTTACTTTAAAACAAACACTTATTTATCTAGAAAATGAATCACAAAGAAAACAAGTACTAATTGTAATGGAAAACTATTACAGAAGTCCCCAAATGCCTCCATAGTCCCGAAGATGCAAATGTGGTGATTATGGCAACGAAAATCACGTTGTGAATTCGCAGTCCCCTAAAATCCATAAATACTTTTTTTTTTATAGAAATCAAACAATATCAACATTTCGACCAATCAAAAGTCTCCGCGTGGTTGATATGGCTACAAAACCCTTGCAGTTGAATTCGCAGTCTCTTTATACCTATCTATACCATTTTTCATTGAAATTGAACAAAACCCTTGCAGTTGAATTCGCAGTCTCTTTATACCTATCTATACCATTTTTCATTGAAATTGAACAAATTCTAAATTTCTACTAAGGTCTCGCACAAATAATTATTTCACTATATGTTATTACCAATGACTCCGTCCCCTCAATCACTCATTTGAAGTTCAAATGTTGTGAAATTTATATCAAATTAAAGTTTTAAGATTTCCCTACCAGAAAAATGATGTTATTGGATAGGTTTAATAGCATATAAGAGCACACCTGTACTCATCTTCGCTAGCCAAGGCTTCTGATTACGTTACACTCCACGAACCCTTGGCGGATATAGTCGTGTTCAAACCGTCGCGCCCTGGAATCCCAGGGCATCCAATCAAATCGCGTTTTACATTCTGGCTTGGTTTCGCAGTAAACAAAAAATGCGGCACCCAGTACAGAGCTACATTGCCGACTATGTCATGGCATTTTACCTAAATACAAAAATCACAATCTTTGGGGGAACATTCGCAGTGTTTGATCAATTCATATAAGTCATTGATCACATATCTCATCGAAATAAACCTCGATGTGTGTTTGTAAACATCACCGATGAAGTAAATCGCTAACGCTTGTTTGATTGGTCGAAAATTTCATGCGTGAAGGGTGGTAATTTCGAATCGCCGCTAGAGGGCCAGAACTGACGCCTGTATCTGCCAAGGGTTCGTGGAGTGTAACGTAATCAGAAGCCTTGGCTAGCGAAGATGACCTGTACTTGGAAGACAGTAACCCTGATACTTACAGTATTGACAGTGGACAGGGGAACCCCACCTGGGGAAATTCCCATCTTTTTACACCTGAAATCCTACACCTTTCTATTTATACCAGGAGTCTATTTTTTAGATTTTTTAAATCTCCAGGCCCTACTCTTTATTCTGGTATATAGAAAGTACCCATTGTGTTTACTCAGGAAATAGCTACAAACCCAAAAACACATTTTCTTCAGGGACTTGGTTCAGGTGAAACACCAGCTGATTCGCTGAATTAGTTGTTTGGGACCTACTAATCAGAGGCCAGTAAATGGCCGCCATTTTGTTTAAGTATGAAACTGAGGCTACGAAAGTGATCAATGTTCCATTGTGTACCTACATACCAAATCTTATCAACTGAACAATATCTAAATTACGGCTAATCAGAGGCCATGAAATGGCGGCCTTTTTTAACACCGCCGTTGTTTTTGTATTGTCACACTACACCTACATACTAAATATGCATTTAATTCCAAACACATACGAACGCAAAAATTTAGCACCTTTTTGTGCCAAAAATGAAAAAAATGTAGGATATCATATATGCAATGCAAGAATTTACCATTTTGAATACATTAAGTACGGGAGATTAAAATGTGAGAGATTTTGAGAAAGAAGATGCTCTGTTTTACATTAAACGAAATTCTTTGAATGTCAAAAATACAACTTCCCATTGCAGTCCATTCGTAATATGCTAAAAAAAACCACCTCCAAACAATATCAAATAATTTGTCCAAAAATAGTAATATGACGGGTCGGGTTCATGCATGCATCTGTAGCAGGATTGGTTCTGTTTGTATTTTAACCTCCGTGATCGTCTGTCGGCTTGGCTGCCATGTTGGGTAGTAGTAAGTAGCGCCCCCTAGCGTTGGTGACGTAGGGTTTTCCCCTGGTTATATTTGGTAACCGGGTACGTGCAGCCGGTTCTGGTAGTTGGCTACGCGTGCAGCACGAGGAAATACAGACTAGGGGTTGGGCTACTGGGACTACATATTCCGTTTCGCGGGGTTCTCGCCAGTGCTGGCTGAAGTTTTGACCACGGAACTGGTCAGGTACTGAGACCCTGCGTGTCGCAACCACAGGTACTTGGGGTCAGGAACTAAAGTTATAATGGAATTGTCTAATTTTAATTTGTAACATCATTTCATGTCTATTTATGCACCGATACAACATTGGAATCGATTATAAAGCGCTTTTTAAAAAAAACACCCGTTTCTGGTTGTTATAATACTCTATATTATAACAACCAGAAACGGGTGTTTTTTTAAAAAGCGCTTTATAATCGATTCCAATGTTGTATCGGTGCATAAATAGACATGAAATGATGTTACAAATTAAAATTAGACAATTCCATTATAACTTTGGTTCCTGACCCCAAGTACCTGTGGTCGCAACGTTATTCCGGTAAGTTAGTCTAAATTATGCCTATCGGCCTGGGTCGCTATGTTTCGGTGTTAGGTTATCAGCGTTATCTGCTGATTCCCGGCTGAAGTTTAGAGAGGAACTGACCGAGAATCACCAGATACCGGCATTTAATGTCTATTCTAAATTACCGTCGTCCATAGTATATAATATGTGTCCGTCGTCTATTTCCAGTTATGTCCCTTTGTCCGTCGTCTTAAGTAGGGAAACACCTGTAGCCCTAGTCGGGGGGTTCTTGTTCCGTATATGAGAGTGCAGTATGCGAGTTAATTGTATTTGTAGGCCTTGTATTGTTGAGTGTTCTGTTTAAATTCCAGTCGTGTAAATAAATATCAAAGTTAAATATATCTGCTTGTTGATTGTCTTTTGCAATGTCATGCTGGAGATACATACCGGTGTATATAGCACACAAGTCGTAGGACCTGGAGATACATACCGGTGTATATAGCACACAAGTCGTAGGACCTGGAGATACATACCGGTGTATATAGCACACAAGTCGTAGGACCTGGAGATACATACCGGTGTATATAGCACACACGTCGTAGGACCTGGAGATACATACCGGTGTATATAGCACATAAGTCGTAGGACCTGAGAAAACATATCCACTAAACGAAAACTGTTACACGTCACACGAGACATTGGTGAGTTCTCGGGACCATTCATTGCAGACAAGTAGATATAGAGATTCGAACTCTGTGTATGGCACACTGTTCTATACATTGTGACGGACGGGCGAGTAATTACATGACGTCGATATTCTGATTTCGTTCGCCGCCCGCTGACCAGTCACATAATAAAACAATGACCGGAACATAAGACATATCGCAAAATCGAATAACCAATGAAATAAGACATGATACTACATTGTTGTAACCATTGACCACATGACGCTTATTACAACTTGACAATTACGGAACAATTAGAATACAAAATATATTAAAACCAACCTGCCACAGTAATGAAGATTTTTGTCCAAAGTAATTAAAATTGATTGACAATATTGTTATGTGATTTTTAAAAGAAAAACAAGCAATGACGAAAATCTGTTTTGCGTTGAAATATTGTAAAATGAACAGAAATAAAATGTTTATAATTGGTTCCATAAGTACACAGGGACTGACACCTACACTAATAACCAACTAAAATGAAATGTCCACTTCCAAAATGGCCGCCATGTTCCACGATAACCACCAATATTTAATGTCCGTACGACTGCTGAATCAATTTCTGACAATAACTACATGATCGATTTATGTTGGTTTACACATTAAACTACCTAATCTGGAATCCAATATGGCTTCCTCGCCCTAGAATCTGATTCGCCATGTAAGTGTTGGTCTACATCGTAGTTTTAGTTATTCAAGTCCACCTGGAAGACGGTTACTAGTGAAATCTACATTACTTGAGTTAAACCTTTTGACCTGGATGCAAAGAATGACTGGTTTCCAGATGCATTTTGTATCCCAAATAGTATCGGATACTGGATACGTGGGCGCATACCCCCATGGTTCTCTGTCCAATATTTACATTTACACTGCAGCCCCACTATATAACTTTACCAAGCTCACTTGAAGGTTACGAGTCCATAACTTCCAAATCTTTATTATGACGTCATTATTATAGTGACGTCATAATTGTCACGTCGGCGATAACGGAAGATGGCTGTTGAAAAGGCTGTTCCGTCTTTGACGATAATAATTTGTTCATTCATCGTAGAAGCAAAATTCCTGGATATAGTCTTTAAAAAACGTTGTCAAATGTAAATATAGACATTGAACTGCTTTTAGTTGGAAGTTATGGGCTGATGAATGCCACCTGGACAAAGGCAAATTCAACATGAGCGCGCTTCATTAAATTTGCCTTTGTCCAGTTGGCATTCATCAGCCCATAACTTCCAAATGAAAGCAGTTCAATGCTTAATTAATGCACTGGCAATAATCCTTTATGGGATAAATGGTGTCGGAGCTGTCCGGCCTTCATCGATCTGACATCGTACAATGTCACATGATTGCCGATAGATCAATATCTCGTAGTTACCATCATGACTGAGGTGCTCACTGATGTAGCCACCTGCCAGTGATATTCGGTATGTGCCACAGGGTAATGTCCGAAGGTATTCCATGTCTAACAATTACCCACAGTTGCATCTAGTTTGACAAATAGTGACTTGGCCCTTCTGGTAAGCTCTGACACATCTTTCACACGCTGAGCTAAGGTAACCAGCCCCATTACCATGCGTCTCGCTCTGATACTGCTAGTTCATGGTATACATAATGTCCAGACCCTGTCTTGAACAAGTTATTGAGCACCGTTTGAAATCTTTCGATCTCGATACGAAGTTTCAACAACTAGGGAAATGATGCAGTTGAGGAAAAGGAAAGGACGATCTCATCACTGGCATTAAAACATGCTATTTAATTAGTCCTTGATCTCACAAACGACGTCCTGTACATGCACCTGTAAAGTAAAATAAGCCGAGGTGACCCTAAAAAGTACACCTGGTGAGAGTCGATTAATTTACTCCTTAGGTAAATGAGGAATCTGGACTGGCTGAGGGAAAAGTTTGGAAAATGGTGTCCTGAAGGAGGAATTCGGCGATGTTTTCACGGATTATTGCGTTTTGGATGTAACAATTCGTATTGAGTGACACGGTAGGTTAAAGAAGATTTTTTCTAGATGACTGTAGTATATAGTATGCGCTATGTCAGTTTGAATAAATGTGTTTTTTAGTCGATTGAAGCATGGTGGGATGCTGTTTTGCTCGTGGCGGAGTTGTCAGCCTTGTACTTTACAGAGTACACTTACCACATCCATATCATTTTTTTGTGTGAAAATCACATTATCTATGCAAGCGGCTGTGTTTGTGATATCTAAGAAAAGTCGCACGTGTGCATTAAGTTTGGAGTGTTACAGGGCGGTCTGTTATGTCCAGTATCATTCAGCAAGTCATTGGGGTGACACACATCACAGCCAAATATCAACACTTTGCACCAATGCTATAATTTCGATCCTTGGGCTAGATTAGGCTAAGTAATAAAGCTCTCTATACGCTAAACAATTTTGAATGGATTGAATATGGAAGACATTCAAAATGCCATTTGTTCACAAAAAATGACGTTTCTTTTCCACAAAATGCTTAAAAAAATAATAATTATCGGTGGTATAATTACTGTTTTAGTATTACGGTATTTAGTTTATAGTTAAAACTTTCATATTTCGTTAAAATAGATACTTATTATCTGTTTTGAGACAATCTGCGTTCTTAGTTTATTAATTTAGTTATGTTATTAGCTTATTAGGCAAGTGCGTCATCGATTAATCTGGATTAAATTTGTATCCAATGGAACCAACTTTGATGTCACAAAGCAGTGTATCGATGAGTGGTCTTTAAGTATATAAAATATTTAGGCCGACCCCTATAGGAAATTAACATTGCTGGGAACCCCACCTTTCAAAAAATCAGAAGTCATCGGTATGGCGGCCATTTTGCTTATAAAGTCAACTTTTTATACTACATTAAAGTACATATGATAACCATCCCTCTCAATAACTTCTATTGAATTCTAGTAAATAGTAATAGATCGATTAATAGCAAATTAGATTTTCGAAATTGTTAGCCAATCGAGGCCGTAGTGGACATTTTGGTTGAGGGGGTCATTGCACACCCCAACTGAAAATACATTAATGTGTCATTTCGTTGTGTTTCTTTGTGTTTGCTTACTCGGTCAGATTATGAGGCGGTTCGTCTTGAACGCCACACGAAAAAATAAAAACAAAACAGACAAATATCACACATAGCTTTATTTATTTATTCAGAAACAATGATTTAAAACATGATTGATTTTGTTAGTTAAAATGGAAAAATATCACACACGCCAGACGGTTACTGTGTGGGACAGAAAGGGAAGATCCCCATTCCTGGAACCAAAGAGACGGACACATGTTCCTTGGACGGGTTTGATCTTGGACGACACACATCATCCATAATTTAATTTTAAGTTATGAGTTTGCTTATTTGACTTTATAAGAAGGTGAATTATAATGTTGTTTATTTGACTCTTTAAGAGGTAATTTATTTTCAGTTTGGAATTATACAAACATTACACTTGGTTTGACGAATATTTCTATTGATAACCATATCTTAGCCATAACCGTTCAATATGGGGTTACCTTCTCTAGTGTATAACGCATGACTAGATCACTATAACTGTCGTGAAAATAATTCATTCTTAGGCAGACGTAGAAAAACAAAAATAGACAAAAACACACAGGAGCCCTCGATAACAAGGGAAGCAACCCAGTCTTCAGTACAGGGGATACATAAATCAATTAAAATCTATTTTAATCATTGATTTTTTTTCCCTCATATCACAATAATTATAACGCTATTCATTAACACGTAAAACTATGTGTATACCGATATATTATGCAACAATAATACTGATAAAAGATACACACAATGAAAAAGTAAATAACCATGATAAAGTAACACAAAAATGATATCACAGCCGTTGGTAGAAACTATCCTCGTCCATATATCTACAATATTTTCTTATCCGTATGAAAAATAAAATAAAATCCATTAAATACCTGTTTTGGTTTTTGTGCCATCTATTGATAGATATATGTAGAAATATTTGTCGATAAACTTGTGATATAGACAATGGTGTAAAATGTTTAATAATGTCATTTAATACTATTAAATACTAGTGTCATAATAATAGGTAATACAGTGATGACGATACTAAAACAAATACGTCATAGAGAAACATTCATACCTGACAGTGACACAGAATAAGCGAAAATATCTCAGAATATAAACAATAAATTTTATACAATTTAATCACCCAAATGTAACAAAATCTTAACATGGTGTAAATATATAACGTATACCATCTATGCTCACAACAAGTGTCTATTATAACAAGACTGAACCATTGGGAACGAGAAAACTATTGTAGCGTGTTTACAGGAAATCAAGCCAAAGTAAACTCCTGTTTACAGTGTGTAATTATTTACCTATATATACCCGATTGTTTCCAAATTAATATTAACTATTGATAATAGTTTTCGGCAACTTGAGCCTAGGAATTAACGTATCAATGATCAACTGCAACAACAGTAATCTGGTATCGGGGAAAGTACCATTTATACGAGGTATAGTGAGCAAACTCAAGATAAACAAAATATCAGAATTTTGGTTAGAAACAATATTAATAGTAATGCTGTCTGTCTGTTCACAATCTCTTAACGCTGTGATTGGTCTGGGGTTTAAATGTCTCCTCGATGAATTTTTCGTATGGGATTTTCCCGGACATGTTGTTATCGAATTGGGTCATGACGTGATACACTTCATCTTCGTCAAGAATCACATTGGCCAGTTTCAGCACAGACCGGAACTCCGGCAGGGACAGATAACCCACATTCCTTTTATCAAGTTTCCGGAAGGCACGGCGCAAGTTCTTCCAGTCTCCCGCCAGCTAGATATAGAACAAATGATATATCCAATTATTTAACACTCCGAAATATGATAATAAAGCCTGCATTTCCCCATGAACACATTTTAGATATCTTATATGGCCTCCCCGTTCTATGATTGCACATCGATTTGGCCGGGGTGGATTTATTTACCTATATAGTCTGAATTGGAGTCATGGTGGCCCCAAAACACCTAAAGAGTCACAGAAGAATCATTAATGAATCATTTATAAGAGAACATGGCTTGTCTCAATCTCGTGATGACAGTTTTATACTAAAACATTTTAAACAAAAACATACTACGCGGAATTTCATACCTTCTGCCTTAGTTTGGCTGTGATACCGTGGAGTCCCTTCTGTGGGGGTTCCACAATGTCTGTGATGGGCAGTTCTGGCTGTGGATGCTGAAGAAGGGACAGCATGTTGTTACCATGGCGCCACACCTGCTTTCTCAGTGCGAAGGGCTTCAGGAACTCGATATAGTTAACCCTAGAATGGTAAAATAACAAAACACACATATATCAAATGATTAGAGAGGATACTGTTTATACCGTTCGTAATGAAAAATTCAATTTAAAAGAAAAATACATAGAATAATGTTTTAAACACTAAAATTGTTAGATGGTGTAGAGGTACGTGAGCTTTGTTTTGTCATCAAAGTACTTACCTTCCATCTTTCCTGATCTCGAATTTGTTACAGAGCATGTTGACTTCGTAGTCGCTGAGGTGGACACAGAGCTCAGTAAGGAGTTCCCGGAACTCGTCTCTCTGTACAAACCCGGTACCATAGGGATCCATGGCTACGAACTCCTTCCGTAGGTCCTCCCACATATAATCCACCTGTTACACAGTAATGATAGAGTTACAATTGTTGGGGAATACATTCAACATCAACAAATATTCATGCTCAACAGTTTATTTTATATGAATATCAATAGCTTATTGTCTAATACTTAACTGACAAAATAATAGTCTATCAAGTATTTCAAATTAAGTACCCCTAGTTTAAGGGTTACTATCTCTTAGAACATTGAGCAAGTCTACTTACTTCAAGGAGTTGCTTCCCCTTAAATCAATCTATCATGTCAATGTGTACATATGTCTGTATTTCTTACCACCTGTTGTCACTTTAAGGAGAAGACTTAGGTAGGCTATGCTAGATGTCGAATCATATTGACTTTTCTATTATGTTATAATCTGTTGAAATTGTTACAAAACATTTATCAGTTTCATTTGTTAGCATAACTTTCCATCGAAACCCATTTTTTTCGTATTTCCATCGTTGAATTGTCATGTCTAGTGTAGTTTTAAAAAGAAGTATGCTAAACGTGGTATGATGTGATAACAATCTAAGATTCACTTTTAAAATCTACTCTTAGAATAACTCATCGAAAACAAAATATCATAAGTCGAGGCATTTTTCGATGCTGTTTCACCATTTTAGATGTTCTAATTTGCTTAGTTAACGTGCGTCTGCCCTACAGTAAAGTGACCTGGTTATCATAGTCCAAGTTTACTGTAAAGTAAAGTGGCCTAGTCAGCATAGTCCCGACCCTAACCATACAGTAAAGTGGCCTAGTTACATAATCTCGACTCTAACCATACAGTAAAGTGGCCTAGTTACATAATCTCGACTCTAACCATACAGTAAAGTGGCCTAGTCAGCATAGTCCCGACTCTAACCATACAGTATAGTGGCCTAGTTACATAATCTCGACTCTAACCATACAGTAAAGTGGCCTAGTTACCATAATCCCGACTCTAACCACACAGTAAAGTGGCCTAGTTACATAATCGCGACTCTAACCATACAGTAAAGTGGCCTAGTTACATAATCTCGACTCTACCCATACAGTAAAGTGACCTGGGTATCATAGTCCAAGTTTACTGTAAAGTAAAGTGGCCTAGTTACATAATCTCGACTCTAACCATACAGTAAAGTGGCCTAGTTACATAATCTCGACTCTAACCATACAGTAAAGTGGCCTAGTTACCATAATCTCGACTCTAACCATACAGTAAAGTGGCCTAGTTACCATAATCTCGACTCTAACCATACAGTAAAGTGGCCTAGTTACCATAATCTCGACTCTAACCATACAGTAAAGTGGCCTAGTTACCATAATCTCGACTCTAACCATACAGTAAAGTGGCCTAGTTACCATAATCTCGACTCTAACCATACAGTAAAGTGGCCTAGTTACCATAATCTCGAATCTAACCATACAGTAAAGTGGTCTAGTTACCATAATCCCGACCCTAACCATACAGTAAAGTGGCCTAGTTACCATAATCTCGACCCTAACCATACAGTAAAGTGGCCTAGTTACCATAATCTCGAATCTAACCATACAGTAAAGTGGCCTAGTTTCCATAGCCCTAACTCTGCCTTACGTGACCTAGTTACCATAGTCCTGAGTCTACCTAAAAGTTAAATGATCTAGGTACCATAGTCCTGAGTCTACCTAAAAGTTAAATGATCTAGGTACCATAGTCCTGAGTCTACCTAAAAGTTAAATGATCTAGGTACCATAGTCCTGAGTCTACCTAAAAGTTAAATGATCTAGGTACCATAGTCCTAAGTCTACCTAAAAGTTAAATGATCTAGGTACCATAGTCCTAAGTCTACCTAAAAGTTAAATGATCTAGGTACCATAGTCCTAAGTCTACCTAAAAGTTAAATGATCTAGGTGCCATAGTCCTGAGTCTACCTAAAAGTTAAATGATCTAGGTGCCATAGTCCTAAGTCTACCTAAAAGTTAAATGATCTAGGTACCATAGTCCTAAGTCTACCTAAAAGTTAAATGATCTAGGTACCATAGTCCTAAGTCTACCTAAAAGTTAAATGATCTAGGTACCATAGTCCTAAGTCTACCTAAAAGTTAAATGATCTAGGTACCATAGTCCTAAGTCTACCTAAAAGTTAAATGATCTAGGTACCATAGTCCTAAGTCTACCTAAAAGTTAAATGATCTAGGTACCATAGTCCTGAGTCTACCTAAAAGTTAAATGATCTAGGTACCATAGTCCTAAGTCTACCTAAAAGTTAAATGATCTAGGTACCATAGTCCTGAGTCTACCTAAAAGTTAAATGATCTAGGTACCATAGTCCTAAGTCTACCTAAAAGTTAAATGATCTAGGTACCATAGTCCTGAATTCGCTCACGAGCTTACAATATTATTACCTTAGCCCTAAGGTTGTCCTGTAACATGTCAGCTGCACAGTTGAGTTTCCTTGATCGCAGCATGAAATCTGCATCACCTTTCCTCGGAGGGTTGACTTTGGCGTTTGGAAATGCAGCTGAGCGCATGGAGAATCCGAAGTGGCGGACAAACTGGTGGTAGTCTAGCGTTTTGTCAGTGTTTGTTATGAAAGTCTTCCATAGATCTCTGATTTCGCCTCTGGAAATTTCCGGTTGAATATCAAACCTGAAATTATGAATGGAATGTGTTCTACATTATGTAATGGGATATCTACCAAAGGGACAGGTAGGGTGATTTGCATAAGATATCATTCTGGTCTAATATCGAATTGCAGAAAGAATGTAACTATTTTAAAATATGTATTACATTGATCAAAATTTCTTCATAAGCATTGCAGTTTTGTCACTTAATTAGTAGTCTCTTCCAAAATAAACAATATTTGAGATTAAAGTACGACAATGGAGTAGACTTGATGTTTAAAGAAATCAAACAAGCTTACTTTTTCATAAGCTGGTAGAACGTTTCTTGTGATAATCGTCTAGAATTAATTTCGTCTTGTGCATAAAATGCCTTTTCTACGTCTTGGAACCTCCTGTTGAGTAGATCTTTAATAGTACTGAAGAGCTCTTGGGGAGCACGTCTATTGACACCGAAATTATCCAATGCCTCATCAAGCTCGAGGTCAGGGTCAACTTCCATCGCCTCTTCAACTGGTGCCATGGCAGCCCCAGGTCCACCATTCACGACAACAGGAGCGTCTGTTTTGTTTTGAGTCTCAAACAAACTTGGTGCAAGACCCCTGGGAACGATCAGAAGACATTACTGTTTGTGTTTGGGAGGATAATTTATCTATCGTCAGAATATTCAGACATCTTTCTAATAAAAAGGAATAATTATAAACTTTCAACTACAAATATTAATTAAAATTTTCTAATTTCTCTAGAAATATGCTTAAAAGGGAAGATGAAAGGTAAGTACGTTGATGACAAACAGTACTATATTTTATGGATATTGGTGTTGATAGAGATGTAGTTTTCCTTAATTTGAAACAAAACAACACTTACTTTGTGTCAAAATGCTGCATGAAATCTGCATATTTGACATTTCCATCTTCATCCAGAGGGAGTTTATCTACGAAATGCTCAAATTGTGGATCAGTGAGATGGAACTGGAATTTGCTTTCCATGGCTGCCCGGAATTCCTCCTGGCTAATCACGTTCATACCCAGTTTGTCTATACTCCTATAATACAAACATTTATTAGATGACATTTTTCTATTACACAATAAAATGAAAGCTGTACCCAAACTTAACAAGTTTTGGTCAGGTGAAGACGTCGTCTACAATCTGACGATCCGACATTAATGTAAGATCTAAAGGTTCAAAATAATGTTCAATTTAAAATTACTTGGTTAACACTTATTTGGAACAGAACTATAATACAAATACCATATGAAAGGCATTTTACAGTGATATAGTTACAATATGATGTGATTTGATTCAGAAAAAAATGCAGACTTTAGATGGAAGCATAGAACATGTCTTCAACACACATTTCAATCAGCATTATGTATGATCGAGACACAAGCTGGTGTCCCTTTTGTTATAGACGTCGAGGTCATACATACTTGAATGTGCCAAGCAATGCCAGGAAGTCCCTCTGGAACATATTCATCAACTGCACTTCGATGCTGCTCATGGTAGAACCAGCCCCTGGGCTGTCAGGACGCTTGTTCACCCTGTAACCCCATAAACAGATCCTGTTAGACAGTGTAAAACAAGTTGTTCCCTAGTACAATTCTGTTAGACAGTGTAAAACAATGTCGAACCCTAGTACAATTCTGTTAGACAGTGTAAAACAATGTCGAACCCTAGTACAGTTCTGTTAGACAGTGTAAAACAATGTCGAACCCTAGTACAGTTCTGTTAGACAGTGTAAAACAATGTCGAACCCTAGTACAGTTCTGTTAGACAGTGTAAAACAATGTCGAACCCTAGTACAATTCTGTTAGACAGTGTAAAACAATGTCGAACCCTAGTACAGTTCTGTTAGACAGTGTAAAACAATGTCGAACCCTAGTACAGTTCTGTTAGACAGTGTAAAACAATGTCGAACCCTAGTACAGTTCTGTTAGACAGTGTAAAACAATGTCGAACCCTAGTACAATTCTGTTAGACAGTGTAAAACAATGTCGAACCCTAGTACAATTCTGTTAGACAGTGTAAAACAATGTCGAACCCTAGTACAATTCTGTTAGACAGTGTAAAACAATGTCGAACCCTAGTACAATTCTGTTAGACAGTGTAAAACAATGTCGAACCCTAGTACAATTCTGTTAGACAGTGTAAAACAATGTCGAACCCTAGTACAATTCTGTTAGACAGTGTAAAACAATGTCGAATCCTAGTACAGTTCTGTTAGACAGTGTAAAACAATGTCGAATCCTAGTACAGTTCTGTTAGACAGTGTAAAACAATGTTGGTCCCGAGTATAGTTCTGTTAGACAGTGTAAAACAATGTCGAACCCTAGTACAGTTCTGTTAGACAGTGTAAAACAATGTCGAACCCTAGTACAATTCTGTTAGACAGTGTAAAACAATGTCGAATCCTAGTACAGTTCTGTTAGACAGTGTAAAACAATGTCGAACCCTAGTACAATTCTGTTAGACAGTGTAAAACAATGTCGAACCCTAGTACAATTCTGTTAGACAGTGTAAAACAATGTCGAACCCTAGTACAATTCTGTTAGACAGTGTAAAACAATGTCGAACCCTAGTACAATTCTGTTAGACAGTGTAAAACAATGTCGAACCCTAGTACAATTCTGTTAGACAGTGTAAAACAATGTCGAACCCTAGTACAGTTCTGTTAGACAGTGTAAAACAATGTCGAACCCTAGTACAGTTCTGTTAGACAGTGTAAAACAATGTCGAACCCTAGTACAATTCTGTTAGACAGTGTAAAACAATGTCGAACCCTAGTACAGTTCTGTTAGACAGTGTAAAACAATGTTGGTCCCGAGTATAGTTCTGTTAGACAGTGTAAAACAATGTCGAACCCTAGTACAGTTCTGTTAGACAGTGTAAAACAATGTCGAACCCTAGTACAGTTCTGTTAGACAGTGTAAAACAATGTCGAACCCTAGTACAGTTCTGTTAGACAGTGTAAAACAATGTCGAACCCTAGTACAATTCTGTTAGACAGTGTAAAACAATGTCGAATCCTAGTACAGTTCTGTTAGACAGTGTAAAACAATGTCGAATCCTAGTACAGTTCTGTTAGACAGTGTAAAACAATGTCGAACCCTAGTACAATTCTGTTAGACAGTGTAAAACAATGTCGAACCCTAGTACAGTTCTGTTAGACAGTGTAAAACAATGTCGAACCCTAGTACAGTTCTGTTAGACAGTGTAAAACAATGTCGAATCCTAGTACAGTTCTGTTAGACAGTGTAAAACAATGTCGAATCCTAGTACAGTTCTGTTAGACAGTGTAAAACAATGTCGAATCCTAGTACAGTTCTGTTAGACAGTGTAAAACAAGTTGTTCCCTAGTACAATTCTGTTAGACAGTGTAAAACAATGTCGAACCCTAGTACAATTCTGTTAGACAGTGTAAAACAATGTCGAACCCTAGTACAATCCTGTTAGACAGTGTAAAACAATGTCGAACCCTAGTACAATTCTGTTAGACAGTGTAAAACAATGTCGAACCCTAGTACAATTCTGTTAGACAGTGTAAAACAATGTCGAATCCTAGTACAGTTCTGTTAGACAGTGTAAAACAAGTTGTTCCCTAGTACAATTCTGTTAGACAGTGTAAAACAATGTCGAACCCTAGTACAATTCTGTTAGACAGTGTAAAACAATGTCGAACCCTAGTACAATTCTGTTAGACAGTGTAAAACAATGTCGAATCCTAGTACAGTTCTGTTAGACAGTGTAAAACAAGTTGTTCCCTAGTACAATTCTGTTAGACAGTGTAAAACAATGTCGAACCCTAGTACAGTTCTGTTAGACAGTGTAAAACAATGTCGAATCCTAGTACAGTTCTGTTAGACAGTGTAAAACAAGTTGTTCCCTAGTACAGTTCTGTTAGACAGTGTAAAACAATGTCGAACCCTAGTACAGTTCTGTTAGACAGTGTAAAACAATGTCGAACCCTAGTACAATCCTGTTAGACAGTGTAAAACAATGTCGAACCCTAGTACAATCCTGTTAGACAGTGTAAAACAATGTTGGTCCCGAGTATAGTTCTGTTAGACATTTTAAAACAATGTTGTTCCAAAGTACAATAATCTTAGAGAGTGTAAAATAATGTTGGTCCCGAGTATAGTTCTGTTAGACAGTGTTCAGCAAGGAGACGCTACTTATTATCTGTCATTAGCATATAGTCATCACAGTTATATTTACATTATGGAAGTTAGTAAGGTGCTAATAATTCGGACGTCCTCCAGAAAACATTAATTTTATATGCTATCATATAAATGTTCAACAGAGGAAGTTTTGATGCTAGAATAAACATGAAAATACTGGTAATAGTTGTTGTCAAAGGCCTAGGACTGTTGTCCAATTGTATAAGCATAAATACTAGTGTCTAGCATCATGTTAAACTGATCACGTGTCCCTTAAATAAAATATCAATAGGGTTTTCAGTGTGTTTGTTCTAAGAACATTAAGTTTGATAATGTTTGTAGCGTCTTTTTTACAGTATGAAAACCTGATCACAACGTAACGTTCTCAATAGCATGTTTACAATACGCCTTTTAATTTTCAATATACAGTATTGCGTTTCCACAATTAAAAACTGTTTCTAATTATATCGAAACAATAAAAGAATTGAGGTTATATTATGATTTTGATGATAGATCTGTGTAAGTATGAGAGTAAGACATACAGTTAAAACAGTAAATTATTAAAGTGTTAAGTACTTCACCACAGAGGTACAATTGGGGAAACTCGACTATATGACAGAAAATGACGTGGAGTGCAAATGCCACATGAACTTTATACCATAGGGAAAGTTAGAAAAGTCCATTGTACCTGGTTATCATTAATCCTTTAAAAGAGGTATTGTGTAATATTGGGTCATACGATTATAATGATTTCTTGGCGAACAGGCGATACAAAGTTAACGATATTTGATAATCAGTATAGCAAAACAGAAAGCTACAAATCAATACCACCAGTTATCTCCCTTCTACACTAGTAGTCATATAAACTGTCCAGCTTGTCATAACAGACCGCCATAGCGATAGAGTAAAACTACAGGGACACAATGAACTACAGATAGAAATACTGATACCTGTCTGATATGGCATCGAGGCTACGCAAAATGTTGGTACATGAACTAATCTATTCTCCAAAATGGTAAAGCATAGCTTTTTCGAAGCTATATAGATCACATATGCATGGATTGCTAAAATCCAAGAATATATATTAAAGTAGATCATGAATGACACTACGAATGGTATAAGATAATTTACTAATAAAAGACGTTCTATATTACAGACAGTAACCGTGGTAACTACTGTATCTATCGGGTCACTACAGCAGAACCATACATCCACAAGGACAGCACGTCTCCATGGCGATGAAAGCGTCATGGTGAAGAGTTGGTACACACCGAGTGCTACAGTAGATGGTGTGTACACTGAGAAGGAGACAGCTCACACCAGGCACACAAGTGTACAACTCTGTAATGGAACAGTGAAAACTAACAGTCTGACTAGCCTGTGTTTGTTGTTGGTGAGGATGTTGTGAGTCATGCCGGTCTCTGATCGGTCCTGGAAACGATGGAGGAACTCCCTGTACGGGACACCCTCTCGCCGAGCCTGGACACTACATCGGGATAGAAAGGCTGCCAGGAGCTTCTTCTCTAAAGTTAGGCCATAGGTCGACAGTACACTCAGGAAGTCGTCAAAGGCCACCTGTCAAACGAATAGTTTTACTCTTTTAAAAATCAAAAAACGCAAAGAAGTCATTAAAGGACAATAACCCAACCTTTCATAACATCCTATCAAAAGTTGGAGATATTATTTGCATATCGTGAAATTTCATATCAAATCACCAGAAAAGCTGGTTATTGTCAAGGAGATAACCAAAGAGACGTGACTGTTATGACAGGATGATAGCGACGAGGCAATAAAGGCGATAAGACCAAGGAGAGGGAGTTGTCAAGGACAGGGATTTCTCAGAAGGCTGATTGTAAATCAGTCATCAAGAAAAGACTGTCAGGGAGAGGGAGTTCCCAAGGAAATTTTGTTGTCCAGGAGAGGGAGGTGTTGAATTTATGTTGTCAAGAAGAAGCAATAATTAAAGAAACAATGTCGTCAAAGAGAGGGAGTTGTCAAGGAAATGCGATTATCAGTAAGAGTTGTCCTCGAAATACGGCTGTTAATGAGTGGATTTGTTAAGGTAATGTGGTTGTCAAGGAGACGGACTTGTTAAGGAAAAGGAAATGTGGGTTTCAAGGAAAGGAGTTGTCCACGAAAGGGATTTGTCGGAAGGTGGTATCACCGATCAGAGGGGATGTTAAGGAAAGTTGACTATCAAAAAGTGTCGTCGGTTGTCATGAAAATGGTTGTGAAAGTAAATGCCAATCAGAGAAGGGCTGTTATAATATTATAACAATCCAGTACAATATACATTATTTATCACAAATCCAACGACATGGCGAGAATATGTACGGACCGCAATAGCCGATAACAGTTAGACAAAGTACGTACAACTCCCGAATTCTTTTCGTCCTTCGCCTCAAAAGCTTCCTTCATGGTGTGGCAGCCCTCTCGGAATTTATTCTTCATCCATCTCTCCACATCTAATGACTGTTTTCTTTCTATCTCCTTCCGGCGGGGTGACCGATTGGAGTTTGAGCCTGGGAACACAAATATTGTGGATTAGTGGTTCTGGTCTGACACATCAGAGCAGGCGTCATACACTTTTTTGTTTGCCGTTTAAAACTTCTTGTTCAAAATGATTCGCACTTTATATCAATGTTATCATAATTATCAAAGATCGTGTCCACATTTCTTATCTGTAAGCATTTGATATCAATTACACTCAATGATAATGTTTTAAGCGAAATATTTCAGTCACATTTCATAAAATATTCCTTCCAGGAAAGATGAACATGCTTTTGAATGATTATATGTGAGTGTTAATATAAAAGTACGCTTTGATGAATTAGAGATTAAAGGACAAAAGTTTAATCAAAACAATTTTGAGATAACAATAAATTAAAAAAAAAAAAATCAAGAAATAATTTTTTTTTAAAAGAAGAAAAAGATAAATATTAAAATAAAATAGCACATTGTAAATATAAGTATATATAAATGGTCAAAATTCCTCTAAAACTATACGTCATGCACATGAATAAAATAATTCTGATGAGAAAGAGAGAGATTCCAGAGGGTAGGTTACCAGTAACATCTGAGAACAAATATTACCATCCAGAAATACAACTTCACGACGGCTACGGCAGTAGGAAGTGAAGCAGTTTGAATATGCTTCAACTTTTAACAGGGAATTGGTCACTTTACAATGATTATTATTCAATGAAATTACGTTAATAATTTCAATGTGAAAAAAGTGAAAACTATCTTCCACAAATATTCAAAAAGCAAACATTCTGACCATCCTGTAGCAAAAAACTCGTATCTAAATGGATGTTATTACTCTTAAAGTTTATAAATCTACAGTCTATCACAATTAATGGTAAAATGTACAGCCCTTTCGGGACGGGAATGATAATACAGAAATACGTTAGTGGGTATCAGATGGCCCCTCAAAGCATGACATTTAGATCTAAATGACATAGATAAAGTATTCATTTAAAGGAAGTTAATCATATAAACATTTAAAACAAAACCCATAACACCTGAAAATATATGTATATATAACAAAACGCACACCAGTAAAGAGTTTCCGAATGTCAAACGCCTACTGGGCACACGTCCGTAATCCTGTCCACACCCGAGTCTCAAACTACTGTTACAACACGCATGTCACAAACTGTACCAAACCGATCAAACCATATTCGTGGGCATGTATAAATCCCATGATTGGCAATTAAACTTATTTGAATTATATAGCAAAACCAGTGATATTATCAATGTGCATGTTTTCACCTTCATCAGACAATTGACCGCGACATAATGGTCCCAAAACCCTACAGGTATAGCAGTGACAGTCATTAAACCTGAACGCATGCTGAATAGCCCCAGGCAGAAAACACGTCGACTAGCCCCAGGCAAAAAACACGTCGACTAGCCCCAGGCAGAAAACACGTCGACTAGCCCCAGGCAGAAAACAAGTCGACTAGTCTCAGGGCGAGAGTATGCTGAATAGCCACAGGGTGAAAACACACTGAACAGCCTCAGGAGAAAGCATGCTGAATAGCCTTAGTTCAGGTTAAAAGCATGCTAAATTGGCTCAGGGCGAAAGTATGCTGAATTGTCTAAGGGTGAAAGCATGCTTTCTTTTGGCCAGGCAGGATAAATACTAGGCCAGGCAGGGTAAATACTAGGCCAGGAAGGGTAAATACTAGGCCAGGTGTGGGAGATATTAGGCCAGGCAGGGTAAATACCAGGCCAGGAAGGGTAAATACTAGGCCAGGTGGGGGAGATATTAGGCCAGGCAGGATAAATACTAGGCCAGGAAGGGTAAATACTAGGCCAGGAAGGGTAAATACTAGGCCAGGTGTGGGAGATATTAGGCCAGGCAGGGTAAATACTAGGCCAGGTGTGGGAGATATTAGGCCAGGCAGGGTAAATACTAGGCCAGGTAGGGTAAATACTAGGCCAGGTGGGGGAGATATTAGGCCAGGCAGGATAAATACTAGGCCAGGAAGGGTAAATACTAGGCCAGGTGTGGGAGATATTAGGCCAGGCAGGGTAAATACTAGGCCAGGTAGGGTAAATACTAGGCCAGGCAGGGTAAATACTAGGCCAGGTAGGGGAGATACTAGGCCAGGTGTGGGAGATATTAGGCCAGGCAGGATAAATACTAGGCCAGGTAGGGTAAATACTAGGCCAGGTGTGGGAGATATTAGGCCAGGCAGGATAAATACTAGGCCAGGAAGGGTAAATACTAGGCCAGGTGGGGGAGATATTAGGCCAGGCAGGGTAAATACTAGGCCAGGAAGGGTAAATACTAGGCCAGGTGTGGGAGATATTAGGCCAGGCAGGGTAAATACTAGGCCAGGAAGGGTAAATACTAGGCCAGGTGGGGGAGATATTAGGCCAGGCAGGATAAATACTAGGCCAGGTAGGGTAAATACTAGGCCAGGTGGGAGAGATATTAGGCCAGGCAGGATAAATACTAGGCCAGGAAGGGTAAATACTAGGCCAGGTGGGGGAGATATTAGGCCAGGCAGGGTAAATACTAGGCCAGGAAGGGTAAATACTAGGCCAGGTGGGAGAGATATTAGGCCAGGCAGGGTAAATACTAGGCCAGGTTGGGGAGATACTAGGCCAGGCAGGGTAAATACTAGGCCAGGTAGGGGAGATATTAGGCCAGGCAGGGTAAATACTAGGCCAGGTAGGGGAGATACTAGGCCAGGCAGGGTAAATACTAGGCCAGGTAGGGTAAATACTAGGCCAGGCAGGGTAAATACTAGGCCAGGTAGGGTAAATACTAGGCCAGGCAGGGTAAATACTAGGCCAGGTAGGGGAGATACTAGGCCAGGCAGGGTAAATACTAGGCCAGGTAGGGGAGATACTAGGCCAGGTAGGGGAGATACTAGGCCAGGTAGAGTAAATACTAGGCCAGGCAGGGTAAATACTAGGCCAGGTAGGGTAAATACTAGGCCAGGCAGGGTAAATACTAGGCCAGGTAGGGGAGATACTAGGCCAGGCAGGGTAAATACTAGGCCAGGTAGGGGAGATACTAGGCCAGGTAGGGGAGATACTAGGCCAGGCAGGGTAAATACTAGGCCAGGCAGGGTAAATACTAGGCCAGGTAGGGGAGATACTAGGCCAGGCAGGGTAAATACTAGGCCAGGCAGGGTAAATACTAGGCCAGGTGTGGGAGATACTAGGCCAGGCAGGGTAAATACTAGGCCAGGTAGGGGAGATACTAGGCCAGGCAGGGTAAATACTAGGCCAGGCAGGGTAAATACTAGGCCAGGTAGGGGAGATACTAGGCCAGGCAGGGTAAATACTAGGCCAGGTAGGGGAGATACTAGGCCAGGCAGGGTAAATACTAGGCCAGGAAGGGGAGATACTAGGCCAGGTAGGGGAGATACTAGGACAGGAAGGGGAGATACTAGGCCAGGAATGGGAGATACTAGGCCAGGCAGGGGGTATACTAGGCCAGGAAGGCGATATACTAGGCCAGGAAGGGGTATACTAGGCCAGGTAGGGGATAAACAAGGCCATGTAGGTGATATACTAGGACAGGAAGGTGATATACCAGGCGGCCAGGGGGGTGGGGGGGGGGGGGGGGGGGGGTATATACTAGGCTAGGAAGGAAATATGCAAGGCCAGGCAGGAGTTATACTAGGCCAGGTAGGCGATATACAAGGCAAGGTAGGGGATTTTCCAGACCAGGAATGGGATGTACTAGGTCAGGTATGGGAGATACTTCACCAGGAAATATTTCATAGAATACGGAGGAGGGTTTCCTGGACAAGAGAGTGGAATCATACTGGACAATGACGGACAGTACGGTGTTTAAAGATATCCTGGAACTCTGGTAGGGGGTATCATCGAGTAAAAACGACGGTAGTGTGGGCAAGGGAGAGAAGTCTCGTGAGGGTTTAAAGGGAGGTATTATGTAGTACCGAAGACAGTGTTAGTAATTGGTGACAACATGCAAATAGAAAAGTGCATGGTTTACTCCTGTCAAAGTTATGCGTATGTCAAATAAATACTACTCAAATTTCTAACACATTTTGAAAATTCTGAAGAAATCTTAATTACAAGTTTTTCACAAACTTACAAGTTAGTGCTCATGGCATTCTATTATGGAAACATTTGTCAAATCGGGAACATTTCACTTCAGAGTGATAATAGAGAAGTTTGTCATATTTGGTTTTGTCAGTGTGTAAGTCTGCAGTGTACTGTCAGTAGGTAGAGGTGTCGGCTTGGACAGGTTTACACAACTCACCACCATACTCTTCTAGCTCCGGTATGTCCTCGATTTTAGCCTTTTTGTTTTTGTTCTTTTTACTTTTTTTGCGTTCTGGATGTTTTTGAGAAATGATGAATACAGACTTAATATTACAATCCACACAAAGCGACAAATTTTAGTGGTGTTAATCGCCTTTTAAATTATTATCACAAACAAATCATATTAGATAATTACACATGAAGTATGACCTGTTTTTACACGGTCCACAAATCATATTAGATGATTACACATGAACTATGACCTGTTTTTACACGGTCCACAAATCATATTAGATGATTACACATGAACTATGACCTGTTAACATATTACAATTACTGATTCACACAACTGGTCAGATAAAGCAGAATTCCTACTTCATTTAATGAAATCATCATGTCTCTAGGTCTTTGATATGGATAGGAATTAAACATTTTTCGGATTGATATTTTCGAGTATTTGATGACGTATGAGAATTACAGTGAACCATCTCCTACCTCCAGGCTCAGGGATCGGAGACAGGACGGGCCTAGCTTTATTTGGAGTTCCACTTCGGAAAGTTATACCAAGACTGTTCAGAAGTCTCTCTGCTCCAATTGTTCCTGTGATTTTGGGGTCATACCTGGAAAAACCAATGTCAAATAAAATAGATCAATGATGTATGTTAAATATAGAGTGGCGAGTGAAGGGGTTGTGACGACGTACTTCACCACGTAACAAATTATCCCTCCATCAAGTCATCTATCTCTATCGCAACTAGTAAAATCTCTGGTGTAGCGCCATTCAGAACCTTGATTGTTGGCTTAAACAACAACACACAATTACATACCAAAGCTCTACAACACACAATAACATACAATAGTTCTACGGTAACACACAATTACATACAATAGTTCTACGGTAACACACAATTACATACAATAGTTCTACTGTAACACACAATAACATACACTAGTTCTACGGTAACACACAATTACATACAATAGTTCTACAACACACAATTACATACAATAGTTCTACAACACACAATTACATACAATAGTTCTACTGTAACACACAATTACATACAATAGTTCTACAACACACAATTACATACAATAGTTCTACTGTAACACACAATTACATACAATAGTTCTACAACACACAATTACATACAATAGTTCTACAACACACAATTACATACAATAGTTCTACTGTAACACACAATTACATACAATAGTTCTACAACACACAATTACATACAATAGTTCTACGGTAACACACAATTACATACAATAGTTCTACTGTAACACACAATTACATACAATAGTTCTACAACACACAATTACATACAATAGTTCTACGACAACACACAATTACATACAATAGTTCTACGGTAACACACAATTACATACAATAGTTCTACGACAACACACAATTACATACAATAGTTCTACAACACACAATTACATACAATAGTTCTACGGTAACACACAATTACATACAATAGTTCTACGGTAACACACAATTACATACAATATACACACCCGTACGGTATCAGATTTCCGTGCCTGTTCAATATTACCTAATTCAGATTTACTTACTTTTTCCATAATTTTTCAAATTCGGAGTCTTCCATATAGAACATTAGTTTGTTACACATTTGTCTAAATTCTGACTTAAGGATCCGACCGGAACCTCCAGGGTTAATCTGTGGAATCAGGTCGGCTATATCTAGGAACCTAAAAGACAAATACAGAAGGGATTATCTTTGTACCTAGGTGCTTTGGAGGATAAATCACATTTATCCCGTCATCTTTGTACATAAATCGTCTTTTTTACCTGTGTCATCTTCAGTGTATGATTTATATATGATTTAATGATATATTGACTGTGTACCTTCCTCCATTGTGTTTATTATCAACTGTATTAACATCTGATTGATCTTTTTTCTAATCTGTCCTCTCTCCTCTTTAGAAGATAGTGCTTCGACCTTATATCTGTCACGGACGACGGCGAGACAGGTAAGTCTATCTCGACAATACTGCTAGTGATTAAACTGTAACAGGTAAGTCTATCTCGACAATACTGCTAGTGATTGAACTGTAACAGGTAAGTCTATCTGGACAATACTGCTAGTGATTAAACTGTAACAGGTAAGTCTATCTCGACAATACTGCTAGTGATTAAACTGTAACAGGTAAGTCTATCTCGACAATACTGCTAGTGATTAAACTGTAACTGGTAAGTCTATCTGGACAATACTGCTAGTGATTAAAATGTAACAGGTAAGTCTATCTCGACAATACTGCTAGTGATTAAACTGTAACAGGTAAGTCTATCTCGACAATACTGCTAGTGATTAAACTGTAACAGGTAAGTCTATCTCGACAATACTGCCAGTGATTAAACTGTAACAGGTAAGTCTGTCTCGACAATACTGCTAGTGATTAAACTGTAACAGGTAAGTCTGTCTCGACAATACTGCTAGTGATTAAACTGTAACAGGTAAGTCTGTCTCGACAATACTGCTAGTGATTAAACAGTATTAAACTCGCACACACCTCTGCTTGGCCTTCTCTCTGAGCTGGGCGTGAACCTCACTACAGGTCATGGAGGCTTTGTCCGAGGTGTAGTTCCTCTGGACGGGGTCCATCCACTGAGGGTAGTCATCAGGCATCTCACGGAAATGTGCAAACAACTCCGTGTAATTAACCACCTGGCGGTCAGAGAATCCGAACCGGTCCATCAATCGGTTAAAGACAGACTGTCCCATCTCTGTCGCTAGGATGGTCACCAGAATCCTGTGAAGAGCTTCCCTGTAAGTAGACACGCGACGGATCATAAAACGAAAAGACAGGTGACTTGATGACCAAAAGTCGACAAGAACAGTGATTGCAGCGATGAGGACATGACAGAGTGAAAAGACAAGGAGAAATGACTATATGAGGGGAAGCATGACTATATGAGGGAGACATGACTATATGAGGGCAGACAATGACTACGAGAGGGGAAGCATGACTATATGAGGGGAGACATGACTATATGAGGGGAAGCATGACTATATGAGGGCAGACATGAATATATGAGGGCAGACATGACTACGTGAGGGGAAGCATGACTATATGAGGGCAGACATGAATATATGAGGGGAAGCATGACTATATGAGGGCAGACATGACTATATGAGAGCAGACATGACTATATGAGGGCAGACATGAATATATGAGGGCAGACATGAATATATGAGGGCAGACATGGCTATATGAGGGCAGACATGAATATATGAGGGCAGACATGACTATATGAGGGCAGACATGACTATATGAGGGCAGACATGGCTATATGAGGGGAACATGACTATATGAGGGCAGACATGACTATATGAGGGCAGACATGGCTATTTGAGGGGAGATATGATTATATGAGGGGAGACATGACTATATGAGGGGAATGTCATAACCTGTATATCTATATCTACAATGACATAACATGAAATATATATATATATATAAGAGAAACACTTTGTGTATATAAACATATAAAAGAAATAAATATTAACATAATATGGAATTTCAGTTGTGATGTCAGTAATTCCTTTTCATGTTTACAATGTCGTAACATGAGTTATCTTACCGTGATACATTTCCTTTCTGTTCTGGGTCCATGTCTTTGAACCTTTTCTTTACTTCATAGAAGCTTCCTCTCATCTTCTGTCTCAGTTTCGCCTCAATCTGAATAATGAATACATACAACATAATAATGAATACATACAACATAATAATGAATACATACAACATAATAATGAATACATACAACATAATATTGAATACATACAACATAATAATGAATACATACAACATAATAATGAATACATAAAACATAATATTGAAATATAGATACAACTGTGTTATTTCTATAGAGTATTACTACTGCCGTGTCGATAGAATGATATTGTTAATACTTCTAAGGAATATCAATGGTATTCTCTCATTCATCGAAAAAGGTGAGTTACATAATCATTATATTGTACATTCATAAAATGTATCTAGATTTTCGTATATAATTCTTAAGAATGTAGAGTCTGTGCATCGCCAAATAAAAGCATGCTATTGACGAATGTACCACAATGAAACAAAAATGTGTTTCTCGTCAATAAACGACAAACATCCACAGCATATTACATGTATTTATCGTCAATGAACGACAAACCATCAAAGCATATTACATGTAATTATCGTCAATGAACGACAAACCATCACAGCATATTACATGTAATTATCGTCAGTGAACGACAAACCTCCACAGCATATTACATGTATTTATCGTCAATGAACGACAAACCATCACAGCATAGTACATGAAGTTATTGTCAATGAACGACATCCAGGCGCGGATCAAGGATTTTCGAAAAAGGGGGGGGGGGGGGGTCCAGTAAGTTAGTGATAATGCGAGCGCCGTAGGCGCGAGGCGATTTTTTTTCTGTTCTCAAAGCTATAAAAAGATTTTCCTCCTCCGAAAAAGGGGGAGGGGGTCCTGACCCCCAGGACACACACACCCCCCCCCCCCCCTGGATCTTTCATGTAGTTATTATCAATGAACGACAACCCATCACAGTATATTACATGTAGTTATTATCAATAAACGACAAACCATCGCCTATTACAATGTTTAAAGCGAAACTGACCTCGTCTACCTCCAATCTTGCACGTGTGGACGCATTGGACAGTCGGGAGGATACACGGCTTTCCGCTCCCATTCGGCTCATCACTACGTCAGCTCGACTTCCTGGAAAAAATAGATGTATATACTTATCACTATGGTATCCTTATCAATGCTCGACCTATTGGCTATGTATGATGTGCTATCTGACGTCTATATTTATTTATTAAATGTAGAATTGTTAGAATGTAGAAATTTATTCGTGTGCGTAAAGAGTTTGCTTAAATATCTACTTTTAAAGTGCATTTAAATACGTATGAGGTAAGTCCACATTGATCGTTGATATTAATACGGGTTATCTCAGTTTTATCTCGGTGTAATACACAACCTTACTGTACACATTAAATAGCTTACTTATGTCATATTCAAAATGTAATGTACCTAATGTAGGAGTAGTGGCTAATATATGTTTACTATAAATACTAACCAGAAACAGACGCCTGTGGTTAATTAATATCGTGAATACCTATGTCACGTGGACATCATTTGGTCATTATGTCATGATGTAATGTTCATTTATCTAATTACACAAAGACTTTTATTTTATTAGAAAAAAAAATACCGAGTGTGTCTTGTTACTATTGGATATGTTCGTAAACCCAGTAATCCGACTAAGTTCAATTAAGACTAGCAATACAGCTCGGTCAGTGTACGTTATCAGCCACAAATCCTATTAACATAATCTATTACTCTATTAGTATCATACATGTGACTGTCCGGTATAGGCTTAAGCTGTAGTAATAGACCTTATAATACACAACATTACCGGCAAATCATTTCGGATTGGATTCCAGTTCCAAGAGTGTTTGTATTTTGACATCAACACACATGTTTAACACACACATAAAAAGAGAACAGTATATATAATATTTATATTCACTTGATTGTAGATGTGACATGTATAATTTCCTTGCCATCTTACACTTATTATGACGAGGTACCCCGTAAAACATTTACATTTTAACTGCTGAAGCGTCAGTACCAGTAAATGTTTGTATTTATAGTCGGACAAAATTTTAAATGGAAAGATCTGTCTCAAGACCGTAAAATATCACTAATATCACTAAATATTACACGCCCAAATTACTGGACCATACAGTGTCAGCACAATGTATACGTGACATCACAGTAAAATTTAACACTATCAATCTGGCCCAATATCAGGTTATGGTAGTGTTCACATAGACCTACACAGACCACCCGGCCATAGACCTACACAGACCATCCGGCCATAGACCTACACAAACCACCCGGCCATAGACCTACACAGACTACCCGGCCATAGACCTACACAGACCACCCGGCCATAGACCTACACAGACCACCCGGCCATAGACCTACACAGACCACCCGGCCATAGACCTACACAGACCACCCGGCCATAGACCTACACAGACCTACCGACAATGATTCTATATATCATGGACGGAAACGCAAATGGCATACGACGTTAAGTCCGAACAGTAAAATATTGATTGTGAACATTATTTATTAAGACTCTATAACAGGACAGATGTCGACATTCACAGAGGGAGTATATCGATAACACGACTAGGTACAGACATATACCAGCTTCGATTTATTGTCAAATAGATTGGAGGCTATGTAGACATGAGACATGTTAAATTTTATTATATGTCCATGAAATAGCCAATTCGTGTGTGGAAACAGTATCTTCACTTGGAAATTCTGGCATATGAAGACCATATAAACGAATGTAGTGTTATCACACTGAAATGCCATATACGGTCCCCAACCGGTCACATTATACTGACAAAGGGTCCGGTCCCTGACCGGTCACATTATACTGACAAAGGGTCCGGTCCCTGACCGGTCACATTATACTGACAAAGGGTCCGGTCCCCAACCGGTCACATTATACTGACAAAGGGTCCGGTCCCCAACCGGTCACATTATACTGACAAAGGGTCCGGTCTCCAGCCGGTCACATTATACTGACAAAGTCGTCTCCAGCGGTCAATTATATACACGATCGGTCCAACCCACATATACGACAATCGTCAATAGAAGGCGTCTGACCGGTACATTATACTGACAAGGGTCCGGTTGAACCAGTATCTTATTTGGCAAAGTCTCGGTCCTGAGACCATATAACTGCAAAGGTGTTATCACATAACGACAATCGGTCTCCAACCGGTCACATTATACTGACAAAGGGTCCGGTCCCCAACCGGTCACATTATAATGACAAAGGGTCCGATCTCCAGCCGGTCACATTATACTGACAAAGGGTCCGGTCCCCAACCGGTCACATTATACTGACAAAGGGTCCGGTTCCCAACCGGTCACATTATACTGACAAAGGGTCCGGTCCCCAACCGGTCACATTATACTGACAAGGGTCGGTCCTAGAGGTCACTTTACTGACAAAGGTCCTCACCGGTCACTTATACTGAAAAGGGTCCGGTCTCCAACCGGTCACATTATACTGACAAAGGGTCCGGTCCCTGAACGGTCAATTATACTATATGACTGTGTCCAACTAAAGAGGTCGTCCTACCATTGTATGACCGCGCAACCGGTCACATATACTGACAAAGAGTCCGGTCTCCAACCGGTCACATTATACTGACAAAGGGCCATGTCCCCAACCGGTCACATTATACTAACAAAGGGTCCGGTCCCCAACCGGTCACATTATACTGACAAAGGGTCCGGTCCCTGACCGGTCACATTGTACTGACAAAGGGTCCGGTCCCCAACCGGTCACATTATACTGACAAAGAGTCCGGTCCCCAACCGGTCACATTATACTAACAAAGGGTCTGGTCTCCAACCGGTCACATTATACTGACAAAGGGTTCGGTCCCTGACCGGTCACATTATATTGACAAAGGGTCCGGTCCCTGACCGGTCACATTATACTGACAAAGGGTCCGGTCCCCAATTGGTCACATTATACTGACAAAGGGTCCGGTCCCTGACCGGTCACATTATACTGACAAAGGGTCCCGTCCCCAACCGGTCACATTATACTGACAAAGGGTCCGGTCTCCAACCGGTCACATTATACTGACAAAGGGCCAGGTTCCCAACCGGTCACATTATACTAACAAAGGGTCTGGTTTCCAACCAGTCACATTATACTGACAAAGGGTCCGGTCCCCAACCGGTCACAGTATACTGACAAAGGGTCCGGTCCCCAACCGGTCACATTATGCTGACAAAGGGTCCGGTCCCCAACCGGTCACATTATACTGACAAAGGGTTCAGCAGTCACTATACAGGAATGTGTACAATGTCGTCACTATACAGGAATGTGTACAATGTTGTCACTGTAGAGGAATGTATACAATGTCGTCACTATAAAGGAATGTGTACAATGTCGTCACTATACAGGAATGTGTACAATGTCGTCACAAGAGGAATGTGTACAATGTCGTCACAAGAGGAATGTGTACAATGTCGTCACTATAAAGGAATGTGTACAATGTCGTCACTATACAGAAATGTGTACAATGTCGTCACTATAAAGGAATGTGTACCATGTCGTCACTATACAGGAGTGTGTACAATGTCGTCACTATACAGGAATGTGTACAATGTCGTCACTATACAGGAATGTGTACAATGTCGTCACTATAGAGGAATGTATACAATGTCGTCACTATACAGGAATGTGTACAATGTCGTCACTATAGAGGAATGTGTACAATGTTGTCACTGTAGAGGAATGTGTACAATGTCGTCACTATACATGAATGTGTACAACGTCATCACTATACAGGAATGTGTACAATGTCGTCACTTTAGAGGAATATGTACAATGTCGTCACTATAGAGGAATGTGTACAATGTTGTCACTATAGAGGAATGTGTACAATGTTGTCACTATAGAGGAATGTGTACAATGTCGTCACTTTAGAGGAATGTGTACAATGTCGTCACTTTAGAGGAATATGTACAATGTCGTCACTATAGAGGAATGTGTACAACGTCATCACTATACAGGAATGTGTACAATGTCGTCACTTTAGAGGAATATGTACAATGTCGTCACTATAGAGGAATGTGTACAATGTCATCACTATAGAGGAATGTGTACAATGTTGTCACTTTAGAGGAATATGTACAATGTCGTCACTATAGAGGAATGTGTACAATGTCGTCACTATAAAGGAATGTGTACAATGTCGTCACTATAGAGGAATGTGTACAATGTCGTCACTATAGAGGAATGTGTACAATGTTGTCACTGTAGAGGAATGTGTACAATGTCGTCACTATAGAGGAATGTGTACAATGTCATCACTATAGAGGAATGTATACAATGTTGTCACTGTAGAGGAATGTGTACAATGTTGTCACTTTAGAGGAATGTGTACAATGTCGTCACTATACATGAATGTGTACAACGTCATCACTATACAGGAATGTGTACAATGTCGTCACTATAGAGGAATGTATACAATGTCGTCACTATACAGAAATGTGTACAATGTCGTCACTATAAAGGAATGTGTACAATGTCGTCACTATAGAGGAATGTGTACAATGTCATCACTATAGAGGAATGTATACAATGTTGTCACTGTAGAGGAATGTGTACAATGTTGTCACTTTAGAGGAATGTGTACAATGTCGTCACTATACATGAATGTGTACAACGTCATCACTATACAGGAATGTGTACAATGTCGTCACTATAAAGGAATGTGTACAATGTCGTCACTATAAAGGAATGTGTACAATGTCGTCACTATAGAGGAATGTGTACAATGTCGTCACTATAGAGGAATATGTACAATGTCGTCACTATAGAGGAATGTGTACAATGTCGTCACTATACAGGAATGTGTACAATGTTGTCACTGTAGAGGAATGTGTACAATGTTGTCACTTTAGAGGAATGTGTACAATGTCGTCACTATACATGAATGTGTACAACGTCATCACTATACAGGAATGTGTACAATGTCGTCACTATAGAGGAATGTATACAATGTCGTCACTATACAGGAATGTGTACAATGTCGTCACTATAAAGGAATGTGTACAATGTCGTCACTATAAAGGAATGTGTACAATGTCGTCACTATAGAGGAATGTGTACAATGTCGTCACTATAGAGGAATGTGTACAATGTTGTCACTGTAGAGGAATGTGTACAATGTCGTCACTATAGAGGAATGTGTACAATGTCATCACTATAGAGGAATGTATACAATGTTGTCACTGTAGAGGAATGTGTACAATGTCGTCACTATACAGGAATGTGTACAATGTCGTCACTATAGAGGAATGTATACAATGTCGTCACTATACAGGAATGTGTACAATGTTGTCACTGTAGAGGAATGTGTACAATGTTGTCACTTTAGAGGAATGTGTACAATGTCGTCACTATACATGAATGTGTACAACGTCATCACTATACAGGAATGTGTACAATGTCGTCACTTTAGAGGAATATGTACAATGTCGTCACTATAGAGGAATGTGTACAATGTCGTCACTATACAGGAATGTGTACAATGTCATCACTATACAGGAATGTATACAATGTCATCACTATACAGGAATGTGTACAATGTCGTCACTATACAGGAATGTGTACAATGTCGTCACTGTAGAGGAATGTGTACAATGTCGTCACTATAGAGGAATGTGTACAATGTCGTCACTATAGAGGAATGTGTACAATGTCGTCACTATAGAGGAATGTGTACAATGTTGTCACTATAGAGGAATGTGTACAATGTCGTCACTATAGAGGAATGTGTACAATGTTGTCACTATAGAGGAATGTGTACAATGTCGTCACTATAGAGGAATGTGTACAATGTCGTCACTATAGAGGAATGTGTACAATGTCGTCACTATAGAGGAATGTGTACAATGTCGTCACTATAGAGGAATGTGTACAATGTCGTCACTGTAGAGGAATGTGTACAATGTCGTCACTGTAGAGGAATGTGTACAATGTCGTCACTATAGAGGAATGTGTACAATGTCGTCACTATAGAGGAATGTATACAATGTCGTCACAAGAGGAATGTGTACAATGTCGTCACTATAGAGGAATGTGTACAATGTCGTCACTGTGGAGGAATGTGTACAATGTTGTCACTGTAGAGGAATGTGTACAATGTCGTCACTATAGAGGAATGTGTACAATGTCGTCACTATAGAGGAATGTGTACAATGTCGTCACTGTAGAGGAATGTGTACAATGTCGTCACTGTAGAGGAATGTGTACAATGTCGTCACTATAGAGGAATGTGTACAATGTCGTCACTGTGGAGGAATGCGTAAAAATTGTGACTGTGAGGAACTTGTACAATATCTTTACCTGAAAGGAACTTTTACAATTTTGTCACTTGATAGAGATTCGAAACAATATCGTCCCTGGGTAAAACTTTGTACAATATTGCCGATTTGGATGAACTTGTATAACATATATTAATAAGTGCTATTGCATGATCGGAAACATCACATCAATATAACGAGTACTTGTCATATTAGTTATAATAAATGCATTGGTGAGCAGTTGAATAAATTCCTGACTGTAAGAAATATTAATCCGCATTATGTTCGTATAAGTCTCAAGCACAATAAAAGTTCACGTGATTGATTGTTTACACGTTTTAAAACGTTTTAATTACAAGTTTCATTTATTGCAAAATCAATTAATACGTTACACGCCAGTATGGCAGGCCTAACACCACTCTGGGTACAAGCCAGTTCCGACATGACTTTGAGTCCTATTGACAAGCCCGGAGTGAAAGCCTCGGCTAATTATATACAACCCACCTGACGTACGCGGTATACCGATTTTTAAGGAAGTGGTCTTTAAATGAATTTGCCAATTTTGTCGTATGTATTAAACATGGGGCTGTACATGGGGGAGCCAGCTACATAACAATTTATCCATTTAACTTTTAGATGTATGACATAGTATTTCTGTTCTGGAAAACATTAACAACGGTCGACCTTACTAGATGGACAGTGGGACACAGACACTTGCCAAGAATTGGGTTAGGAATTTGTACAAACTCCCCGTGGGTTGGGGTAAACAGGTCTTCGCGCCTACTTGTACAAGCTCCTTGTGGTGTTAGGTAAACTGGTCTGTGCATCTTGAATGTACGTTTTGAAGTAAAACTGGCGGGTCATTTTACATGGTGTTTCAGAAGTACACAGAAAAAAAACTATGGGGTCGTTTTGTAGAATTCCAAAGACACAACGAGCCGTTCTAGAGGAATGGTTATACCCAGCGGTTCTCCCAGTACTAGCGTATAACACTTTATATTTACATCATTATGGGAATTCTTAACTAATACGTATAGTATGTAGGACTTCTATCTGGAGCCCCGTAAACGACAGTCTATATAGATGTATATGAATGGTGTGAGTATTGTATATAAATGCTTTTGAATTGGTGGGCGTGAACAGCTCGCAGCAATTTAATTATACAGACGTGCCCGTCTATACACTGAGGACATGCGACCGCATTAAAACCCGTTTAGAAAAAAATATGATAAAATTGATAAGTAATTTCCAATGTACACGGAATAAGTTTATAATCCTACACAGCTGAGTAGAGCACTAGGTTTAAACGTTCGCGAGATAGGCTCACAAGAGAGAAACTAATTCTTGATTTGACGTATCTTAATTTTAATGCAAATACATGCATGTTAAAATACAGGGGGCCTTTATGGGGGATCATATTATATATAGCTATCAGTCTAGTGGTACCTAGTACACTCACACGTGTTATATATAGCTATCAGTCTAGTGGTACCTAGGACACTCACACGTGTTATATATAAGGACAATGAGAAAAGTGACGGAAAGTCGAACTTTTTTTTTATATATGTGTATATTGGATCTCTGCATAAGAGGTTGGCAGTCGGTTCAATATTCTCGGTTACTGTTATTTAATAAACCTCAAATTTCAGAAACTTATATAGTAAACTGGTACTTTTTTGTTTATATTTATTGCAGTCCCCTAATACACAATCTATAACATATTTATAAATGTATATTATAGTTTCCTAATACAATATGTATGTATCAGCAGTCCGGTATATTGCCATATGTATTTTAAATGAGTAAAGTCCGCTGTTGGAGACTGAAATCTATCGACTTTTATCGACTGGTATGTAGACGGTTAATCAAGACAAATATTTAAATGTAGCATTGATATTTTTCTCTTGGCTAAATATTGGACTGGTCCTGTGTGTACTTATCGGGGTTGTTGATAGTTAACACCGGTAGGAAAATCTCTACCGTGTTATACTTGGCAGTAAACGACACAAATACAAGGATCTCGAGTCGGAAGGATTTATTACAAGTAGTTTATATAAGACCACCCTATTGATGGTGTGTTTCCGTAATCTTATCCCCCCCTTGGATAGGTAGGCCAGTACTCGGTATTGAAGGGTTTTCAATCACTAGATAGACTAGTGAAATCCACAGGTAAATAAAACTCGTTTTATTGGACTCAATCAACACGGGTCAGGTTTGATTGGACTGCAATTTATTTCACCGCGTTGGTGTGAAAATGACGCTTTGGAATGGCTTAGATCATAAGTCCACAAAAAAATCCTGATTTACAGAGCTATTTAAGTTTGGAAATGACCCAAATGCTGAGAGTGTTGTTCGCGTTCCGTGGAAAGTGGTGACGAGATTAATATGAAACAATCTTTAATACTTCGAAAGTAGGGGGACGGACGAGCTTTTTACGAAACTAATTACTTTATATGACAGGGGTACGATAATTATCCCCTAGTGTAATAACACCGACGGAACACTTATACAGGCGGTAAACTTGTAATTAACTAATTAATGCTATGATATTGACTTAGGTAACAATAAATACGAGATAGCCACGAGATTATCTTACATAACAATAGATACGAGATAACATCGAGATTAACTTACATAACAATGGATACCAGATAGCTACGAGATTATCTTACATAACAGTGGATACGAGATAGCGACGAGATTATCTTACATAACAATGGATACAATATAGCCACGAGTTTGATTTACAAAACAACGAATACGAAATAGCTACGGGATTTATCAATGGATGCGAGATAGAAGCATAGCTGCTATGACAAGGGGTATTTTATACTGCTTTGACAGAGAGGAAGACACGTAAATAACTCGAAATTAAGTTATTTCTTTGATACGTGAATGATAGAAAAATAGGACATTAACCTAGTTCTTATGAGGGGCCGCGGTGGTCGAGTGGTTAAGGTGTACCGACACTTTATCACTAGCCCTCCACCACTGGGTTGCTAGTTCGAAACCTACGTGGGGCAGTTGCCAGGTACTGACCGCAGGCCGGTGGTTTTTCTCCGGGTACTCCAGCTTTCCTCCACCTATAAAACCTGGCACGTCCTTAAATGACCCTGGCTGTTAATAGGACGTTAAACAAAAACAAACCAAACCAATCTCATGACTACATTGCATAAGAATATATTGTAGGACACGACCGACAGTGTTACTGTGGTGTCTATTGTAGGACACGGCCGACATTGTTACTGTGGTGTCTATTGTAGGACACGACCGACAGTGTCACTGTGGTGTCTATTGTAGGACACGACCGACAGTGTCACTGTAGTGTCTATTGTAAGACACGACCGACAGTGTCACTGTGGTGTCTATTGTAGGACACGACCGACAGTGTTACTGTAGTGTCTATTGTAGGACACGACCGACAGTGTCACTGTAGTGTCTATTGTAGGACACGGCCGACATTGTTACTGTGGTGTCTATTGTAGGACACGACCGACAGTGTCACTGTAGTGTCTATTGTAGGACACGGCCGACAGTGTTACTGTGGTGTCTATTGTAGGACACGACCGACAGTGTTACTGTAGTGTCTATTGTAGGACACGACCGACAGTGTTACTGTGGTGTCTATTGTAGGACACGACCGACAGTGTTACTGTAGTGTCTATTGTAGGACACGACCGACAGTGTCACTGTGGTGTCTATTGTAGGACACGACCGACAGTGTCACTGTAGTGTCTATTGTAAGACACGACCGACAGTGTCACTGTAGTGTCTATTGTAGGACACGACCGACAGTATCACTGTAGTGTCTATTGTAGGACACGACCGACAGTGTTACTGTGGTGTCTATTGTAGGACACGGCCGACAGTGTTACTGTAGTGTCTATTGTAGGACACGACCGACAGTGTTACTGTAGTGTCTATTGTAGGACACGACCGACAGTGTCACTGTAGTGTCTATTGTAGGACACGACCGACAGTGTTACTATAGTATCTATTGTAGGACACGACCGACAGTATCACTGTGGTGTCTATTGTAGGACACGACCGACAGTGTTACTGTGGTGTCTATTGTAGGACACGACCGACAGTGTCACTGTAGTGTCTATTGTAGGACACGACCGACAGTGTCACTGTAGTGTCTATTGTAGGACACGACCGACAGTGTTACTGTAGTGTCTATTGTAGGACACGACCGACAGTGTTACTATAGTATCTATTGTAGGACACGACCGACAGTGTTACTGTGGTGTCTATTGTAGGACACGGCCGACAGTGTTACTGTAGTGTCTATTGTAGGACACGACCGACAGTGTCACTGTGGTGTCTATTGTAGGACACGGCCGACAGTGTCACTGTGGTGTCTATTGTAGGACACGACCGACAGTGTCACTGTAGTGTCTATTGTAGGACACGACCGACAGTGTTACTGTGGTGTATATTGTAGGACACGACCGACAGTGTCACTGTAGTGTCTATTGTAGGACACGACCGATAGTGTCACTGTAGTGTCTATTGTAGGACACGACCGACAGTGTTACTGTGGTGTCTATTGTAGGACACGACCGACAGTGTCACTGTGGTGTCTATTGTAGGACACGACCGACAGTGTCACTGTAGTGTCTATTGTAGGACACGACCGACAGTGTCACTGTGGTGTCTATTGTAGGACACGACCGACAGTGTCACTGTGGTGTCTATTGTAGGACACGACCGACAGTGTCACTGTAGTGTCTATTGTAGGACACGACCGACAGTTTTACTGTAGTGTCTATTGTAGGACACGACCGACAGTGTTACTGTGGTGTCTATTGTAGGACACGACCGACAGTGTCACTGTAGTGTCTATTGTAGGACACGACCGACAGTGTTACTGTAGTGTCTATTGTAGGACACGACCGACAGTGTTACTGTAGTATCTATTGTAGGACACGACCGACAGTGTTACTGTAGTATCTATTGTAGGACACGACCGACAGTGTCACTGTAGTATCTATTGTAGGACACGACCGACAGTGTCACTGTGGTGTATATTGTAGGACACGGCCGACAGTGTTACTGTGGTGTCTATTGTAGGACACGACCGACAGTGTCACTGTGGTGTATATTGTAGGACACGACCGACAGTGTAGTGTCTATTGTAGGACACGACCGACAGTGTTACTGTGGTGTATATTGTAGGACACGACCGACAGTGTCACTGTGGTGTCTATTGTAGGACACGACCGACAGTGTTACTGTGGTGTCTATTGTAGGACACGGCCGACAGTGTTACTGTGGTGTCTATTGTAGGACACGACCGACAGTGTTACTGTGGTGTCTATTGTAGGACACGACCGACAGTGTCACTGTAGTATCTATTGTAGGACACGGCCGACAGTGTCACTGTGGTGTCTATTGTAGGACACGACCGACAGTGTTACTGTAGTGTCTATTGTAGGACACGACCGACAGTGTTACTGTGGTGTCTATTGTAGGACACGACCGACAGTGTTACTGTGGTGTCTATTGTAGGACACGACCGACAGTGTAGTGTCTATTGTAGGACACGACCGACAGTGTCACTGTAGTGTCTATTGTAGGACACGACCGACAGTGTTACTGTAGTGTCTATTGTAGGACACGACCGACAGTGTTACTGTAGTGTCTATTGTAGGACACGACCGACAGTGTCACTGTGGTGTCTATTGTAGGACACGACCGACAGTGTTACTGTGGTGTCTATTGTAGGACACGACCGACAGTGTCACTGTGGTGTCTATTGTAGGACACGATCGACAGTGTCACTGTGGTGTCTATTGTAGGACACGACCGACAGTGTTACTGTGGTGTCTATTGTAGGACGCGACCGACAGTGTCACTGTGGTGTCTATTGTAGGACACGACCGACAGTGTTACTGTAGTGTCTATTGTAGGACACGACCGACAGTGTCACTGTGGTGTCTATTGTAGGACACGACCGATAGTGTTACTGTAGTGTCTATTGTAGGACACGGCCGACAGTGTTACTGTGGTGTCTATTGTAGGACACGACCGACAGTGTCACTGTGGTGTCTATTGTAGGACACGACCGACAGTGTCACTGTAGTGTCTATTGTAGGACACGACCGACAGTGTCACTGTAGTGTCTATTGTAGGACACGGCCGACAGTGTCACTGTAGTGTCTATTGTAGGACACGACCGACAGTGTCACTGTGGTGTCTATTGTAGGACACGACCGACAGTGTCACTGTGGTGTATATTGTAGGACACGGCCGACAGTGTTACTGTGGTGTCTATTGTAGGACACGACCGATAGTGTTACTGTAGTGTCTATTGTAGGACACGACCGACAGTGTCACTGTGGTGTCTATTGTAGGACACGGCCGACAGTGTAGTGTCTATTGTAGGACACGACCGACAGTGTTACTGTGGTGTCTATTGTAGGACACGACCGACAGTGTTACTGTGGTGTCTATTGTAGGACACGACCGACAGTGTTACTGTAGTGTCTATTGTAGGACGCGACCGACAGTGTCACTGTAGTGTCTATTGTAGGACGCGACCGACAGTGTCACTGTAGTGTCTATTGTAGGACACGGCCGACAGTGTTACTGTGGTGTCTATTGTAGGACACGACCGATAGTGTTACTGTGGTGTCTATTGTAGGACACGACCGACAGTGTCACTGTGGTGTCTATTGTAGGACACGGCCGACAGTGTTACTGTAGTGTCTATTGTAGGACACGGCCGACAGTGTTACTGTGGTGTCTATTGTAGGACACGACCGATAGTGTTACTGTGGTGTCTATTGTAGGACACGACCGACAGTGTCACTGTGGTGTCTATTGTAGGACACGGCCGACAGTGTTACTGTGGTGTCTATTGTAGGACACGACCGACAGTGTCACTGTGGTGTCTATTGTAGGACACGGCCGACAGTGTTACTGTGGTGTCTATTGTAGGACACGACCGACAGTGTTACTGTGGTGTCTATTGTAGGACACGGCCGACAGTGTTACTGTAGTGTCTATTGTAGGACACGACCGACAGTGTCACTGTGGTGTCTATTGTAGGACACGACCGACAGTGTCACTGTAGTGTCTATTGTAAGACACGACCGACAGTGTCACTGTAGTGTCTATTGTAGGACACGACCGACAGTGTCACTGTAGTGTCTATTGTAAGACACGACCGACAGTGTCACTGTGGTGTCTATTGTAGGACACGACCGACAGTGTTACTGTAGTGTCTATTGTAGGACACGACCGACAGTGTCACTGTGGTGTCTATTGTAGGACACGACCGACAGTGTCACTGTAGTGTCTATTGTAGGACACGACCGACAGTGTCACTGTAGTGTCTATTGTAGGACACGACCGACAGTGTTACTGTGGTGTCTATTGTAGGACACGGCCGACAGTGTTACTGTGGTGTCTATTGTAGGACACGACCGACAGTGTCACTGTAGTGTCTATTGTAGGACACGACCGATAGTGTCACTGTGGTGTCTATTGTAGGACACGGCCGACAGTGTTACTGTGGTGTCTATTGTAGGACACGACCGACAGTGTCACTGTGGTGTATATTGTAGGACACGACCGACAGTGTTACTGTAGTGTCTATTGTAGGACACGACCGACAGTGTTACTGTAGTGTCTATTGTAGGACACGACCGACAGTGTCACTGTAGTGTCTATTGTAGGACACGGCCGACAGTGTTACTGTGGTGTCTATTGTAGGACACGACCGACAGTGTCACTGTAGTGTCTATTGTAGGACACGACCGACAGTGTTACTGTGGTGTATATTGTAGGACACGACCGACAGTGTCACTGTGGTGTCTATTGTAGGACACGGCCGACAGTGTTACTGTGGTGTCTATTGTAGGACACGACCGACAGTGTTACTGTGGTGTCTATTGTAGGACACGGCCGACAGTGTCACTGTAGTGTCTATTGTAGGACACGACCGACAGTGTCACTGTAGTGTCTATTGTAGGACACGACCGACAGTGTCACTGTAGTGTCTATTGTAGGACACGGCCGACAGTGTCACTGTGGTGTCTATTGTAGGACACGACCGACAGTGTCACTGTGGTGTATATTGTAGGACACGACCGACAGTGTCACTGTGGTGTCTATTGTAGGACACGACCGACAGTGTCACTGTGGTGTATATTGTAGGACACGACCGACAGTGTTACTGTGGTGTCTATTGTAGGACACGACCGACAGTGTTACTGTAGTATCTATTGTAGGACACGGCCGACAGTGTTACTGTAGTGTCTATTGTAGGACACGGCCGACAGTGTCACTGTAGTGTCTATTGTAGGACACGACCGATAGTGTTACTGTAGTGTCTATTGTAGGACACGGCCGACAGTGTTACTGTGGTGTCTATTGTAGGACACGGCCGACAGTGTTACTGTAGTGTCTATTGTAGGACACGGCCGACAGTGTCACTGTGGTGTCTATTGTAGGACACGGCCGACAGTGTTACTGTGGTGTCTATTGTAGGACACGACCGACAGTGTTACTGTGGTGTCTATTGTAGGACACGGCCGACAGTGTTACTGTGGTGTCTATTGTAGGACGCGACCGACAGTGTCACTGTAGTGTCTATTGTAGGACACGACCGACAGTGTTACTGTGGTGTCTATTGTAGGACACGACCGACAGTGTTACTGTGGTGTCTATTGTAGGACACGGCCGACAGTGTCACTGTGGTGTCTATTGTAGGACACGGCCGACAGTGTTACTGTGGTGTCTATTGTAGGACACGACCGACAGTGTTACTGTAGTGTCTATTGTAGGACACGGCCGACAGTGTCACTGTGGTGTCTATTGTAGGACACGGCCGACAGTGTTACTGTGGTGTCTATTGTAGGACACGACCGATAGTGTTACTGTAGTGTCTATTGTAGGACACGGCCGACAGTGTTACTGTAGTGTCTATTGTAGGACACGACCGACAGTGTTACTGTAGTGTCTATTGTAGGACACGGCCGACAGTGTCACTGTAGTGTCTATTGTAGGACACGACCGACAGTGTCACTGTGGTGTCTATTGTAGGACACGACCGACAGTGTTACTGTAGTGTCTATTGTAGGACACGACCGACAGTGTCACTGTAGTGTCTATTGTAGGACACGACCGACAGTGTCACTGTGGTGTCTATTGTAGGACACGACCGACAGTGTTACTATAGTATCTATTGTAGGACACGACCGACAGTGTCACTGTGGTGTCTATTGTAGGACACGGCCGACAGTGTCACTGTAGTGTCTATTGTAGGACACGACCGACAGTGTCACTGTGGTGTCTATTGTAGGACACGACCGACAGTGTTACTGTAGTGTCTATTGTAGGACACGACCGACAGTGTCACTGTGGTGTCTATTGTAGGACACGGCCGACAGTGTCACTGTAGTGTCTATTGTAGGACACGACCGACAGTGTCACTGTGGTGTCTATTGTAGGACACGACCGACAGTGTTACTGTAGTGTCTATTGTAGGACACGACCGACAGTGTCACTGTAGTGTCTATTGTAGGACACGACCGACAGTGTCACTGTGGTGTCTATTGTAGGACACGACCGACAGTGTTACTATAGTATCTATTGTAGGACACGACCGACAGTGTCACTGTGGTGTCTATTGTAGGACACGGCCGACAGTGTTACTGTAGTGTCTATTGTAGGACACGACCGACAGTGTTACTGTAGTGTCTATTGTAGGACACGACCGACAGTGTCACTGTGGTGTCTATTGTAGGACACGACCGACAGTGTCACTGTGGTGTCTATTGTAGGACACGACCGACAGTATCACTGTAGTGTCTATTGTAGGACACGACCGACAGTGTTACTGTAGTGTCTATTGTAGGACACGGCCGACAGTGTTACTGTAGTGTCTATTGTAGGACACGGCCGACAGTGTTACTGTGGTGTCTATTGTAAGACACGACCGACAGTGTTACTGTGGTGTCTATTGTAGGACAACATATAGGGTTGTAGATACAGATGGGCTGTACATACAGACAGACATACAGGGTTGTAGATACAGATGGGCTGTACATACAGATAGACATACAGGGTTATAGATACAGATAGTCCGTACATACAGACAGACATACAGGGTTATAGATACAGATGGTCCGTACAGACAGAAGGACATACAGGGTTGTAGATACAGATGGTCTGTACATACAGACAGACATACAGGGTTGTAGATACAGATGGTCCGTACATACAGACAGACATACAGGGTTATAGATACAGATGGTCCGTACATACAGACAGACATACAGGGTTGTAGATACAGATGGTCCGTACATACAGACAGACATACAGGGTTGTAGATACAGATGGGCTGTACATACAGACAGACATACAGGGTTGTAGATACAGATGGTCCGTACATACAGACAGACATACAGGGTTGTAGATACAGATGGGCTGTACATACAGACAGACATACAGGGTTGTAGATACAGAAGGTCCGTACAGACAGACAGACATACAGGGTTGTAGATACAGATGGTCCGTACATACAGACAGACATACAGGGTTGTAGATACAGATGGACTGTACATACATGCATGTATGAAGATTTGATTGTGCATTTACATACCTTTGGATTATGGTATGTTTAAAAACTGATTATGCATGGAAACATTTGTATTAGAGTTTGTAATTATAAATTGAATTGTACATAAAAAAGATTGAACATACATATACATGTATGATCGTACGTGATAATGCACATGCAACAGGCTTCACTTTAAATATCAAAACGTATATGAACAATAGTTTGTTTATGTCCTTACCAAAAACCGGGAGTCTTGTTTTGTTGGGATCCCCGTACGTGACTTCAACTCCCTCGGGAATGGCAGTGGCGTTGTAATTGGGATAGGACATGGCCATCCTCGACCCCCTCCGGCTCTCCCTCCCTAAGGCACTTACACTCTTCCTTGTGGGGTAGGAGTTTTCATTAGCCAGCGGACGACTGGACATTCCAAAGTTTGGATGGGACCCGGGCCTGTCTCCGGCCCTAGATACTCCACGTACTCCTAAATTGTCTGGGTTCTCCATTCTGGAAAGTGGGTGTTCAATTTGTGGTAAGCTTACACCAACTTTCTGCCCCGGTCCCGAAAAAGACGGGCGAGGTATCCCTACCTGTGACATGTTGTCGCCTTTCACGGCACCCGTATAATTAATTAAATTTCTGTAAATATCCTGTGTATGAAAGATGGTTTCCTCCAATGTTTGCTAACAAGACCCCATAGGCCACCATAGGACTTGTATAGGAACCACGGGATAGTCCGTAAGACTCAAACACCGAGTAGTCCCTAGCAACGCTGCCCGGTTACCCCGACACACACACTTGTCATTAATTTGCGCATGTATCGATAAGTCTGTATTATTTCCCGTGTCTTTTTGTTAACGCGCTATTCAAAACAGATCAGCCATAAAAGACTTAAATACAAAAGCCTGGCCCTCTCCACATATCGTAGGTACACATATACATACAAAATCGGTAGGTACCCGTAATTCATACCCATTTAGCGTTACTGTTAAATACCGAGTCCCGTTCCATTACGGGTAATCACAGCGGACCGGTCAGGTAACGATCCCAGGTGAGGAACAATTGGAGGAAAAATCTATATCTCACCACAGGCCGTGTATGCTCAGGTGTAATCACAGGTATATATGGTTCACTCTTTGTTTTAATAAATAAAAAAAGAATCTAATATATGCGTGTACAATCACCATTTAAAATTGGTTGTTGTATATGATACTACGCGTTGTAATCATTTCACACTCTCTTTTATATTTCTATGTACGTACCACGACGCTTCTATTGGGTGTCTTTATTACATAACATAACCAGTACTCGTTCGTGCTGTAACTATATCTAACGGAGGAGAAATATGATAATTTTATGTACGACAGCACGACATGTACTCTATTGTAACACAAGCATATACCATGTTTGATCAGTATAGCGGTTTGTCGTAATCAGATTTTCTCTAGGATAACTAGTTATATTACTGTTAACTGTAACATGAACAGTCGATTGACTCCGTGTCACGAACGCTCTGTCATGATCAGCTGGCTACCGAAAGTCTCAACAAACAATTCCATTACGAGCTTTGCTTTATCAAGTGAAGTCCATCTACAGATATGTTAATCGAGTAATTTGACTACTCGTGTTATTGTAATCAGTACTTGGCGCGTGACTTTATGTATGCGCGTGATCTTGTGACCAGTACAATGAGCACGCCATTGTAACAAGTGCTATGCGCGTGATCTTGTGACCGGGCCTTTGCGCGTAATAGTGTGACCAGTACTTGACGAGTGATATTTTGACCAGTATGTGTCGCGGGAAATCGTGACACCAGATGACGCGTGATTTGGTAGTAAGGGTTATGGACATATCTGTGCTATGTTAGATAAAGAATATGATGACACGGGACTTTCCAAAAAGTGTTAAAATTTCCTATCGGAGAAAAGTCTGAAGCGAACAATTGACATCGAACACCAAAGATGTACATAGCATTCATCAATTGACAGTCACATCTTTTATGCAGGAAAACATTCAACTTCATCTCAATGATAATGGATGGTAGATAATACGTGATTCTTTGAGCGTTCAGTTACGTTTTTTGAAAAAGCGCCATGAAAACATTGTATTGTCTGTAGGAGTCTTTGTTTGGACCAGACGTGTCCCCAGCCGGTCGATAAAATTTATCGACTTATATTTTGTTTTGTCCTCAAATGAAATGACCGTCAGACGAGTGGAAGCGTCTGAAAAGACGCCATAAATTACACGCGAATAAACAAACGATTAAATCGGGAAGGGAAAATGCAACAACCAGACCTGCACTCGAACCCAGAGCCACCGAACCCTAGCCGTACATTCTACCAATTAATCCACTGCCAATCGGCCTACTCCCCTATCGTTTAACAAATTCCTCGAAGACAAGTACGTGATGCCCGATACTAATATACGTAGGTATATCTAGTTGGATACCTAGTTTATCAGACGACGGAAGTCGTGTGTGTACTAACCAACGTAAACAGCACTTCCCCTAAACAATCCCGAAGGATTCCCCTGACCAATCCTGGACACTTCCCCTAAACAATCCCGAAGGATTCCCCTGACCAATCCTGGACACTTCCCCTAAACAATCCCGAAGGATTCCCCTGACCAATCTTGGACACTTCCCCTGAACAACCATAAAGTCTTCATCTGAACATTCCCGAACACTTCCCTTGATTCGTGAACAATCACGAAGCTTCCCATGAACAATCCTGAACTCTTCCCATGAACAACCCTAAACACTTCCAATGAACAACCCTAAACACTTCCCATGAACAACCCTAAACACTTCCCATGAACAACCCTAAACACTTCCAATGAACAACCCTAAACACTTCCCATGAACAACCCTAAACACTTCCCATGAACAACCCTAAACACTTCCCCTGAACAACCCTGAACACTTCCCCTGAACAACCCTGAACACTTCCCATGAACAACCCTAAACACTTCCCATGAACAACCCTAAACACTTCCCATGAACAACCCTAAACACTTCCCATGAACAATCCTAAACACTTCCAATGAACAACCCTAAACACTTCCCATGAACAACCCTAAACACTTCCCCTGAACAACCCTGAACACTTCCCCTGAACAACCCTAAACACTTCCCATGAACAATCCTAAACACTTCCAATGAACAACCCTGAACACTTCCCATGAACAACCCTAAACACTTCCCATGAACAACCCTAAACACTTCCCATGAACAACCCTAAACACTTCCAATGAACAACCCTAAACACTTCCAGTGAACAGCCCTGAACACTTCCAATGAACAACCCTAAACACTTCCCATGAACAACCCTAAACACTTCCCATGAACAACCCTAAACACTTCCCCTGAACAACCCTGAACACTTCCTCTGAACAACCCTGAACACTTCCCATGAACAATCCTGAACACTTCCCCTGAACAATCCTTAACTCTTCATCGGATGTAATGACGAGCAACAAGCATCTCGAACGTCATATTACATAAGGAGATTAATTAAGTTTATGATCTTGATAGCAGTTTATTATCCTTGATCGCTATCAACCTTGATCGCTCTTCATCAACCTTCATCGCTCGAAATCATGTGCTATATAGTTTTCTTTCTCAGCAGTTAAAATTTATCACCGGAAATCGTGATATTGAGAACAAGCAGCGATCTGAATGCGAATATTTAGACTCTCGTTTGAATGTGAAATTATTTGGAGGTGAATGTATGGATTCATGAACCCACATTTGGGGGTGGATTTATGGATTCATGAACCCTTATTTGGAGGTGGATTTATGGATTCACGAACCCTTATTTGGAGGTGGATATAAGGATTCATGAGTTCTCATTTGGAGGTGGATTTATGGATTCATGAACCTTCATTTGGAGGCAAAGGTGTAGATTCTAATTTGAAGGTGGATTTCTGAACTCTTTATTGAAATTCGATACGTAGATCTCGGCCAATTCCGTCGGGAGTTTGATTCAGAATCTTGACGGAATGGCCCGAGTTTATGCGACTGTCCCTCGGAGATTAGTGTAAAATGAAGTTAATTGGATTGACTGTTTACTCAACTCTCGTGCTTCACACTATGTGGCGATCGTAAACTGAAACGTTCACTCGATACGGACATATAATGATAATGAAAACCTCATTTATAACCAATATGAATACATCATTGTAAACTGTTACATATTATTAAAGTAGCCGAAAGTCACACAGATTGTCAAACATTATGCAGTAGTAGAAATATCAATATGCATAACTGACATGAAAATCGAAAATTAAGATAAAGTCATGAGTTTTTTCTTCTATTCTTCGTGGTTTGTTGGCTGGCTGTGGGGCACATTCTATCGTTACTACGGATTAACAGGACTCCACCGAGTACTTGGGATTACTGATTATGAACCTGTTTGTATATCCCTGACATTGAAATAACGTTATCAGAACACCATTAAATAGTTCCCTCCCGGTGTATTTCCCGGCTGACTTCTGGCCACGTCTCGCGGCTCTGAGATAGGACCACCGGGCTACAACATGGTACTCCAGGCTTGCGCTACACTTGAATCGTTTGGATTGGACCCACACAGAGGTCGTAGATGTCTTATCGTCAACTATTATTCAATACTTCGCTGGACTAATACATCTTAAGATAAAGAACTAGCTTTGTTTTTGGTTGTTTGGCACCATTGTATACCACAACAGGCGCGGATCCAGGATTTTCGAAAAGGAAAGGGGGTCCCAGTAATTAAGTGATAATGCAAGCGCCATAGGCTATACAAAAATGTTCCTCCTCCGAAAAGGCTCAAAGGCCCTCTCTCACCTACCGACCTGACCATAGTCTAGAGCCTAAAGGCCCCTCTCACCTACCGACCTAACCATAGTCTAGAGTCCAAAGGCACCCTCTCACCTACTGACCTGTCCATAGTCTAGAGCCTAAAGGACCCTCTCACCTACCGACCTAACCATAGTTTAGAGCCTAAAGGACCCTCTCACCTATCGACCTGACCATAGTCTAGAGCCTAAAGGACCCTCTCACCTATCGACCTGACCATAGTCTAGAGCCTAAAGGACCCTCTCACCTACCGACCTGACCATAGTCTAGAGCCTAAAGGACCCTCTCACCTACCGACCTGACCATAGTCTAGAGCCTAAAGGACCCTCTCACCTACCGACCTAACCATAGTCTAGAGTCCAAAGGCCCCTCTCACCTACCGACCTGACCATAGTCTAGAGCCTAAAGGACCCTCTCACCTACCGACCTGACCATAGTCTAGAGTCCAAAGGCCCCCTCTCACCTACCAACCTAACCATAGTCTAGAGCCTAAAGGCCCCTCTCACCTACCGACCTGACCATAGTCCAGAGCCCAAAGTCCCCCTCTCACCTACTGACCTGTCCATAGTCTAGAGCCTAAAGGACCCTCTCACCTACCGATCTGACCATAGTCTAGAGCCTAAAGGACCCTCTCACCTACCGACCTGACCATAGTCTAGAGCCTAAAGGACCCTCTCACCTACCGATCTGACCATAGTCTAGAGTCCAAAGGCCCCCTTTCACCTACCGACCTAACCATAGTCTAGAGCCTAAAAGGACCCTCTCACCTACCGACCTGACCATAGTCTAGAGCCTAAAGGAACCTCTCACATACCGACCTGACCATAGTTTATAGACCAGAGGTCCTCTCTCATCTACCGACCTAACCACAGTCTAGAGCCTAAAGGCCCTCTCTCACCTACCGACCTGACCAAAGTCTAGAGCCTAAAGGACCCTCTCACCTACCGACCTGACCAAAGTCTAGAGCCTAAAGGCCCTCTCTCACCTACCGACCTGACCATAGTCTAGAGCCTAAAGGCCCTCTCTCACCTACCGACCTGACCATAGGCTAGATCCCAAAGGCCCTCTCTCACCTACCGACCTGACCAAAGTCTAGAGCCTAAAGGACCCTCTCACCTACCGACCTGACCAAAGTCTAGAGCCTAAAGGCCCTCTCTCACCTACCGACCTGACCATAGTCTAGAGCCTAAAGGCCCTCTCTCACCTACCGACCTGACCATAGTCTAGAGCCCAGGGCACTCCCCTCTCCGTACCCACTAATTCAATTCATTGTACACGAATATAGTCTAGACTCAAGAGTTCCCAAACCCTCAGTCTAAGTATATTACCCCCCAACTCCTACTAGTATAAATATATTATCCCCCAACTCCTACTAGTCTAAGTATATTATCCCCCAACTCCTACTATAGTCTAAGTATATTGTCCCCCAACTCCTACTATAGTCTAAATATATTATCCCCCAACTCCTACTAGTCTAAGTATATTATCCCCCAACTCCTACTAGTCTAAATATATTATCCCCCAACTCCTACTAGTCTAAGTATATTATCCCCCAACTCCTACTAGTCTAAGTGTATTATCCCCCAACTCCTACTAGTCTAAGTATATTATCCCGCAACTCCTACTAGTCTAAGTGTATTATCCCCCAACTCCTACTAGTCTAAGTATATTATCCCCCAACTCCTACTAGTCTAAGTATATTATCCCCAACTCCTACTAGTCTAAGTATATTATCCCCCAACTCCTACTAGTCTAAGTATATTATCCCCCAACTCCTACTAGTCTTAAGTATATTATCCCCCAACTCCTACTAGTCTAAGTATATATCCCCCAACATCCTACTAGTCTAAGTATATATCCCCCAACTCCTACTAGTATAAGTATATTATCCCCCAACTCCTACTAGTCTAAGTATATTATCCCCAACTCCTACTAGTCTAAGTATATTATCCCCCAAGCTCCTACTAGTCTAAGTATATTTCCCCCAACTCCTACTAGTATAAGTATATTAGTCCCCCAACTCCTACTTAGTCTAAGTATATTATCCCCAACTCCTACTAGTCAAGTATATTATCCCCCAACTCCTACTAGTCTAAGTATATTATCCCCCAACTCCTACTAGTATAAATATAATTATCCCCCAACTCCTATTCTAGTCCTATTATCCCCCCAACTCCTACTAGTCTAAGTATATTATCCCCCAACTCCTACTAGTCTAAGTATATTATCCCCAACTCCTACTAGTCTAAGTATATTATCCCCCAACTCCTACTAGTCTAAGTATATTATCCCCCAACTCCTACTAGTCTAAGTATAATATCCCCCAACTCCTACTAGTCTAAGTATATTATCCCCCAACTCCTACTAGTCTAAGTATATTATCCCCCAACTCCTACTAGTCTAAGTATATTATCCCCCAACTCCTACTAGTCTAAGTATATATCCCCCAACTCCTACTAGTCTAAGTATATTATCCCCCAACTCCTACTAGTCTAAGTATATTATCCCCCAACTCCTACTAGTCTAAGTATATTATCCCCCAACTCCTACTAGTCTAAGTATATTATCCCCCAACTCCTACTAGTCTAAGTATATTATCCCCCAACTCCTACTAGTCTAAGTATATATCCCCCAACTCCTACTAGTCTAAGTATATTATCCCCCAATTCCTACTAGTCTAAGTATATTATCCCCCAACTCCTACTAGTCTAAGTATATTATCCCCCAACTCCTACTAGTCTAAGTATATTATCCCCCAACTCCTACTAGTCTAAGTATATTATCCCCAACTCCTACTAGTCTAAGTATATTATCCCCCAACTCCTACTAGTCTAAGTATATTATCCCCCAACTCCTACTAGTCTAAGTATATTATCCCCCAACTCCTACTAGTCTAAGTATATTATCCCCCAACTCCTACTAGTCTAAGTATATTATCCCCCAACTCCTACTAGTCTAAGTATATTATCCCCAACTCCTACTAGTCTAAGTATATTATCCCCCAACTCCTACTAGTCTAAGTATATTATCCCCCAACTCCTACTAGTCTAAGTATATTATCCCCCAACTCCTACTAGTCTAAGTATAATATCCCCCAACTCCTACTAGTCTAAGTATATTATCCCCCAACTCCTACTAGTCTAAGTATATTATCCCCCAACTCCTACTAGTCTAAGTATATTATCCCCCAACTCCTACTAGTCTAAGTATATTATCCCCCAACTCCTACTAGTCTAAGTATATTATCCCCCAACTCCTACTAGTCTAAGTATATTATCCCCCAACTCCTACTAGTCTAAGTATATTATCCCCCAACTCCTACTAGTCTAAGTATATTATCCCCCAACTCCTACTAGTCTAAGTATAATATCCCCCAACTCCTACTAGTATAAGTATATTATCCCCCAACTCCTACTAGTCTAAGTATATTATCCTCCAACTCCTACTAGTCTAAGTATATTATCCCCAACTCCTACTAGTCTAAGTATATTATCCCCCAACTCCTACTAGTATAAGTATATTGTCCCCCAACTCCTACTAGTCTAAGTATATTATCCCCCAACTCCTACTAGTCTAAGTATATTATCCCCCAACTCCTACTAGTCTAATTATATTATCCCCCCAACTCCTACTAGTCTAAGTATAATATCCCCCAACTCCTACTAGTATAAGTATATTATCCCCCAACTCCTACTAGTCTAAGTATATTGTCCTCCAACTCCTACTAGTCTAAGTATATTATCCCCAACTCCTACTAGTCTAAGTATATTATCCCCCAACTCCTACTAGTATAAGTATATTGTCCCCCAACTCCTACTAGTCTAAGTATAATATCCCCCAACTCCTACTAGTCTAAGTATATTATCCCCCAACTCCTACTAGTCTAAGTATAATATCCCCCAACTCCTACTAGTCTAAGTATATTATCCCCCAACTCCTACTAGTCTAAGTATATTATCCCCCAACTCCTACTAGTCTAAGTATATTATCCCCCAACTCCTACTAGTCTAAGTATATTATCCCCCAACTCCTACTAGTATAAGTATATTATCCCCCAACTCCTACTAGTCTAAGTATATTATCCCCCAACTCCTACTAGTCTAAGTATATTATCCCCAACTCCTACTAGTCTAAGTATATTATCCCCAACTCCTACTAGTCTAAGTATATTATCCCCCAACTCCTACTAGTCTAAGTATATTATCCCCCAACTCCTACTAGTCTAAGTATATTATCCCCCAACTCCTACTAGTCTAAGTATATATCCCCAACTCCTACTAGTCTAAGTATATTATCCCCAACTCCTACTAGTCTAAGTATATTATCCCCCAACTCCTACTAGTATAAGTATATTATCCCCCAACTCCTACTAGTCTAAGTATATTATCCCCAACTCCTACTAGTCTAAGTATATTATCCCCAACTCCTACTAGTCTAAGTATATTATCCCCCAACTCCTACTAGTCTAAGTATATTATCCCCCAACTCCTACTAGTATAAGTATATTATCCCCCAACTCCTACTAGTCTAAGTATATTATCCCCAACTCCTACTAGTCTAAGTATATTATCCCCAACTCCTACTAGTCTAAGTATATTATCCCCCAACTCCTACTAGTCTAAGTATAATATCCCCCAACTCCTACTAGTCTAAGTATATTATCCCCCAACTCCTACTAGTCTAAGTATATTATCCCCCAACTCCTACTAGTCTAAGTATATTATCCCCCAACTCCTACTAGTCTAAGTATATTATCCCCCAACTCCTACTAGTCTAAGTATATTATCCCCCAACTCCTACTAGTCTAAGTATATTATCCCCCAACTCCTACTAGTCTAAGTATATTATCCCCCAACTCCTACTAGTCTAAGATATTATCCCCCAACTCCTACTAGTCTAAGTATAATATCCTCCCAACTCCTACTAGTCTAAGTATATTATCCCCAACTCCTACTAGTCTAAGTATATTATCCCCCAACTCCTACTAGTATAAGTTATAATATCCCACCAACTCCTACTAGTCTAAGTATATTATCCCCAACTCCTACTAGTCTAAGTATATTATCCCCCAACTCCTACTAGTCTAAGTATATTATCCCCCAACTCCTACTAGTCTAAGTATATATCCCCAACTCCTACTAGTCTAAGTATATTATCCCCCAACTCCTACTAGTCTAAGTATATTATCCCCCCAACTCCTACTAGTCTAAGTATATTATCCCCCAACTCCTACTAGTCTAAGTATATTATCCCCCAACTCCTACTAGTCTAAGTATATTATCCCCCAACTCCTACTAGTCTAAGTATATTATCCCCCAACTCCTACTAGTCTAAGTATATTATCCCCCAACTCCTACTAGTCTAAGTATATTATCCCCCAACTCCTACTAGTCTAAGTATATTATCCCCCAACTCCTACTAGTCTAAGTATATTATCCCCCAACTCCTACTAGTCTAAGTATATTATCCCCCAACTCCTACTAGTCTAAGTATATTATCCCCCAACTCCTACTAGTCTAAGTATATTATCCCCCAACTCCTACTAGTCTAAGTATATTATCCCCCAACTCCTACTAGTCTAAGTATATTATCCCCCAACTCCTACTAGTCTAAGTATATTATCCCCCAACTCCTACTAGTCTAAGTATATTATCCCCCAACTCCTACTAGTCTAAGTATATTATCCCCCAACTCCTACTAGTCTAAGTATATTATCCCCCAACTCCTACTAGTCTAAGTATATTATCCCCCAACTCCTACTAGTCTAAGTATATTATCCCCCAACTCCTACTAGTCTAAGTATATTATCCCCAACTCCTACTATAGTCTAAGTATATTATCCCCCAACTCCTACTAGTCTAAGTATATTATCCCCCAACTCCTACTAGTCTAAATATAATATCCCCCAACTCCTACTAGTCTAAGTATATTATCCCCCAACTCCTACTAGTCTAAGTATATTATCCCCCAACTCCTACTAGTCTAAGTATATTATCCCCCAACTCCTACTAGTCTAAGTATATTATCCCCCAACTCCTACTAGTCTAAGTATATTATCCCCCAACTCCTACTAGTCTAAGTATAATATCCTCCAACTCCTACTAGTCTAAGTATATTATCCCCAACTCCTACTATAGTCTAAGTATATTATCCCCCAACTCCTACTAGTCTAAGTATAATATCCTCCAACTCCTACTAGTCTAAGTATATTATCCCCAACTCCTACTAGTCTACGTATATTATCCCCCAACTCCTACTAGTATAAGTATATTGTCCCCCAACTCCTACTAGTCTTAGTATAATATCCCCAAACTCCTACTAGTCTAAGTATATTATCCCCAACTCCTACTAGTCTAAGTATATTATCCCCAACTCCTACTGGTCTAAGTATATTATCCCCCAACTCCTACTAGTCTAAGTATATTATCCCCCAACTCCTACTAGTCTAAGTATATTATCCCCCAACTCCTACTAGTCTAAGTATATTATCCCCAACTCCTACTAGTCTAAGTATATTATCCCCCAACTCCTACTAGTCTAAGTATATTATCCCCCAACTCCTACTTGTATAAGTATATTATCCCCCAACTCCTACTAGTCTAAGTATATTATCCCCAACTCCTACTAGTCTAAGTATATTATCCCCCAACTCCTACTAGTCTAAGTATATTATCCCCAACTCCTACTAGTCTAAGATATATATCCCCCAACTCCTACTAGTCTAAGTATATTATCCCCCAACTCCTACTAGTCTAAGTATATTATCCCCCAACTCCTACTAGTCTAAGTATATTATCCCCCAACTCCTACTAGTCTAAGTATATTATCCCCAACTCCTACTAGTCTAAGTATATTATCCTCCAACTCCTACTAGTCTAAGTATATTATCCCCAACTCCTACTAGTCTAAGTATATTATCCCCCAACTCCTACTAGTCTAAGTATAATATCCTCCAACTCCTACTAGTCTAAGTATATTATCCCCCAACTCCTACTAGTCTAAGTATATTATCCCCCAACTCCTACTAGTATAAGTATATTATCCCCCAACTCCTACTAGTCTAAGTATATTGTCCCCCAACTCCTACTAGTCTAAGTATATTATCCCCCAACTCCTACTAGTCTAAGTATATTATCCCCCAACTCTTACTAGTCTAAGTATATTATCCCCCAACTCCTACTAGTCTAAGTATATTATCCCCCAACTCCTACTAGTCTAAGTATATTATCCCCCAACTCCTACTAGTCTAAGTATATTATCCACAACTCCTACTAGTCTAAGTATAATATCCCCCAACTCCTACTAGTCTAAGTATATTATCCTCCAACTCCTACTAGTCTAAGTATATTATCCCCCAACTCCTACTAGTCTAAGTATATTATCCCCCAACTCCTACTAGTCTAAGTATATTATCCCCAACTCCTACTAGTCTAAGTATATTATCCCCAACTCCTACTATAGTCTAAGTATATTATCCTCCAACTCCTACTAGTCTAAGTATATTATCCCCAACTCCTACTAGTCTAAGTATATTATCCCCAACTCCTACTAGTCTAAGTATATTATCCCCAACTCCTACTAGTCTAAGTATATTATCCACAACTCCTACTAGTCTAAGTATAATATCCCCCAACTCTTACTAGTCTAAGTATATTATCCCCCAACTCCTACTAGTCTAAGTATATTATCCCCAACTCCTACTAGTCTAAGTATATTATCCCCCAACTCCTACTAGTCTAAGTATATTATCCTCCAACTCCTACTAGTCTAAGTATATTATCCCCAACTCCTACTAGTCTAAGTATATTATCCCCAAACTCCTGCTAGTCTAAGTATATTATCCCCCAACTCCTACTAGTCTAAGTATATTATCCCCCAACTCCTACTAGTCTAAGTATATTATCCCCAACTCCTACTAGTCTAAGTATATTATCCCCAACTCCTACTATAGTCTAAGTATATTATCCTCCAACTCCTACTAGTCTAAGTATATTATCCCCAACTCCTACTAGTCTAAGTATATTATCCCCAACTCCTACTAGTCTAAGTATATTATCCCCAACTCCTACTAGTCTAAGTATATTATCCACAACTCCTACTAGTCTAAGTATAATATCCCCCAACTCTTACTAGTCTAAGTATATTATCCCCCAACTCCTACTAGTCTAAGTATATTATCCCCAACTCCTACTAGTCTAAGTATATTATCCCCCAACTCCTACTAGTCTAAGTATATTATCCTCCAACTCCTACTAGTCTAAGTATATTATCCCCAACTCCTACTAGTCTAAGTATATTATCCCCAAACTCCTGCTATAGTCTATTTTCTTTCTATAAATACTAACCAGATGCAGACGCCTGTGAATGAACATACATGTAGTTCGTACACAATGGTGGCCGTCCTCAAACAATACAAACCAAACCTAAAACCTCTGCTCCTGTTTTGACGGAGGTGAAGATAAACACAAGTCTATACAGGTTTATAATGTGTTATCAGTTTCCCCCACATTTGATATCCATAACATGACGCTCAGTCCGAAACGAACATCCAAACAAAACGACCGAAAACAACATCCTAAAGTAATCATCGACAGTGAACCACACCGACGGACAGATGGATGGACGGACAGATAGCGACCATTTCATATCAGTATTTTCCAGCGTATTGGTTGGTTGATGAGCCGATTTAAATTCAGTGACATTACTTTGTATAGCTCTGTCAACACAGTTTGAGCCACAGACAGCACCTGAATCGTCACGTACTGTACCACGAGTGAGGCCAGAGACATCAATATGTTTCCCCTTTACCTCCCCTACGTAGCTAGTACTCGATCTGGTTCTAACATATTTGGTCATTAAACACATTGCGCGAGTCAACACACCCTTTACATCAACTGGGATTTCATTAAATACGAGCGTCCACATGAATTCACACCCGCAGTCTGTAGTCTATACTTTAAATCGATCTTTTTATTACCACCATTTTGCCATCAATTCACTAACCCTGTGGACTGTTTGTCCGTATCGAAGTCAATGAAAGGGTTCTATAATGTACAGCCAGTTCAGGAAGAACTTGAAGTATTCCGAGTTCAAAGACGAATTTGTTCAGTAGGCTTTGGCCGGTGTGTAATGTAGTCACTAACAATCTATATATACACAAACTCAAGTCACTAACAATCTATATATACACAAACTCAGGTCACTAACAATCTATATATACACAAACTCAAGTCACTAAAAATCTATATATACACAAACTCAAGTCACTAACAATCCATATATACACAAACTCAAGTCACTAACAATCTATATATACACAAACTCAAGTCACTAACAATCTATATATACACAAACTCATGTCACTAAAAATCTATATATACACAAACTCAAGTCACTAACAATCCATCTATACACAAACTCAAGTCACTAACAATCTATATATACACAAACTCAAGTCACTAACAATCTATATATACACAAACTCAAGTCACTAACAATCTATATATACACAAACTCATGTCACTAACAATACATTTATACACAAACTCAAGTCACTAACAATACATCTATACACAAACTCAAGTCACTAACAATCTATATATACACAAACTCAAGTCACTAACAATCTATATACACACAAACTCAAGTCACTAACAATACATCTATACACAAACTCAAGTCACTAACAATCTATATATACACAAACTCAAGTCACTAACAATCTATATACACACAAACTCATGTCACTAAAAATCCATCTATACACAAACTCAAGTCACTAAAAATCTATATATACACAAACTCAAGTCACTAACAATCTATATATACACAAACTCATGTCACTAACAATCTATATACACACAAACTCAAGTCACTAACAATCTATATATACACAAACTCAAGTCACTAACAATCTATATATACACAAACTCAGGTCACTAACAATCTATATATACACAAACTCAAGGTCACTAACAATCTATATACACAAACTCAAGTCACTAACAATCTATATATACACAAACTCAAGTCACTAACAATCTATATATACACAAACTCAAGTCACTAACAATCTATATATACACAAACTCAAGTCACTAACAATCCATCTATACACAAACTCAAGTCACTAACAATCTATATATACACAAACTCAAGTCACTAACAATCTATATATACACAAACTCAAGTCACTAACAATCTATATATACACAAACTCAAGTCACTAACAATCCATCTATACACAAACTCAAGTCACTAACAATACATCTATACACAAACTCAAGTCACTAACAATCTATATATACACAAACTCAAGTCACTAAAAATCCATCTATACACAAACTCAAGTCACTAACAATACATCTATACACAAACTCAAGTCACTAACAATCTATATATACACAAACTCAAGTCGCTAACAATCTATATATACACAAACTCAAGTCACTAACAATCTATACACAACCATCCAAATCAACCAAACAAGTCACAACACAACACACAAACTCAAGTCACAACAATCACATACACAACTCATCACTAAATCTAATACGTCAAACAAATCACCACACACAAAACTACAAACCAGTCAAACAATCATTAACACAACTCAGCACACAAAACTAACCAAATCAGCACTAACAATCACCTATCACACACAAACTACAAATCGCAAACAAGTACTACATCCACACAACTAACAAACTCAAATCAACACACAAGTCCAAAATCTACACAACCACACAACTCAAATATCACATCACAACAAGCAACTCAAATCACCACACATCAACACCACAACACTCAAATCCACACAACACACATCACACAACAACACACAACATCAACACACAACTAACACAACAATCACTACACAAACTCAATCACAAATCCACATCACAAACTCAATCCACATACACTACACCAAACTCACACACACACCAAATCCACACCCCCCCCCCCCCCCCCCCCACCACACAACACTACACACTCAAACACCAAAATCCACAAACCACCCAACACACACACACTCAAATCGCCAAAAATCCACACACACACAAACTCAAATCGCCAACAATCCACCCACACACAAACTCAAATCGTCAACTATCCATCCACACACAAACTCAAATCACCAAAAATCCACACACACTCACACACACTCAAATCGCCAACAATCCACCCACACACAAACTCAAATCGCCAACAATTCACCCACACACAAACTCAAATCGCCAACAATCCACCCACACACAAACTCAAATCGCCAACAATCCACCCACACACAAACTCAAATCGCCAACAATCCACACACACACACAAACTCACAACATCAACAATCTATCCACACACAAACTCAAACATCAATAATCCGCCCACACACAAACTCACAACATCAACAATCCACACACACACAAACTCACAACATCAACAATCCATCCACATAAACTAATGTGTAAGTTAAGTGGAGAAGCAATGGAGAAGATTTTATATCAATTGATCAAAGTATGAGGTTTTTAACCTAAACAATATTAGTAAGAAAATTAAATTTACGTAATCTGAAGGGCGTGTTAAGATGTTCCATATTACAATGCAGCTATATTCCAGTTTTGCTTGGAATAATATTGATAATATTGTAGAAGAAACTGAGCTAAACACAAAACTATGTGGACAAATTGTTAGGGAAAGTTCCGAGTCCCAGCACCCCTAGTTTCCAGTCACTGGACCAAAAATTCAGGATGATATTCCGTAAATAATGCCTATGTTTAGTCCACTGTGTGGTTTAACTATAAACAAATTTAGTTAATTTGGACATACACGTTTTGAGCAACGGATTTAAATGCAAAACTTAAAAGTGAAATGTTGACGACGCCGATGGAACAGTAACACCGGTACCTAGTCTCGCTTCGCGACCTCGTCACAGGCGAGACGGAAATGACGATACGATCATTCGAAGGCATGTATTTTAGGATGACAATCCGTCCGGTCATATTATTAGATACGACCAAGGCGCCATATTTTGAGGTTTAATGTAGAATGTTACGTGGTATAACACGAAGGTAGGAAAGGGTCCAAAATGTTTTAAACTTACAGAAAAGTGCTGGTTACAAAGCAGTTTTTCATCTACGTGATTTTTTATGGTTGGCACCAAAGTACCCGGTCCCCTTGGAAATATTTTCCGAATCACAATATTTTATATCTTAATTGAACTAACTCACATTAACTTTGTCGTGGTGTAAGCTTAATCAATACTTTGCGAAAAATGCATACATTTTCTCCTGTTAGATGTAAATGTAGCTAATCGCATAAGGTTCAAAACATGTCAAAATCCAACCTTACTTCACATCATCGATGTTTGACGGCACACGAACATTTGGAGAATAGCCAATTTGACAGAGTCAAAGGTCGCGATCTAAAAGGTTGTATATGAGTAATGATCTTAAACCGGCTAAGTGACTGGAGATTACTTGAGGAACGAATCCTACAATTATCAAGTTTAGGATAAAATTTAAAACATTCTGTCAACAGAACACCAATTGAATAAAATAAACAGTCTCCCAGGAATGTTTAAAGGCTTAACAATAAAAAGCTGTATGTCTATATAGTACTTATAAACGTGCCTAGTGATTAACACCAGGTGAGTAGCCCAGGTAAGTAAGTCAGGTAAGTAAGCCAGGTAAGTTGATCGGGAAGCAATAATACATAGCATTACCTGACGGTATACCCAGTACAGAAAATAATATCTATTCTCTGACTAAATCTATCTTTCGTTTTGAAATGTGCAAACTTTACCTTACACAAAACCTTATTTGTTCAGATAATTTTCACACGAAAAATCACACGACATATACTTTAAGCACTCCTAACGTGTTCTTTATTGTTTACCTAAAGCCAATCCGTCACAGGAGACAGCTACCAGTTCACCTCGTTCTTATTGATAAACAGTTCACAGCTCGCTAAAGCTATGACACATAAAGGATAGAGAGAGATTCCGTTTAATCATTACTATTCACAAAATATAGATACTCGTCAAACCGAGATTTCAATGTGTCTAGACAGTGACAAAGTATGAACCCGCAACAAATGAGTCTAAATATAGACAAAGAATAGACACTCGTCAAAAGTGTCTAGATATTGACAAAGTGTGGACACTCGTCAAAAGTGTCTATATATTGACAAAGTGTGGACACTCGTCAAAAGTGTCTATATATTGACAAAGTATGGACACTCGTCAAAAGTGTCTATATATTGACAAAGTTTGAACACTCGTCAAAAGTGTCTATATATTGACAAAGTGTGGACACTCGTCAAAAGTGTCTATATATTGACAAAGTGTGGACACTCGTCAAAAGTGTCTATATATTGACAAAGTGTGGACACTCGTCAAAAGTGTCTATATATTGACAAAGTATGGACACTCGTCAAAAATGTCTATATATTGACAAAGTTTAGACACGTGTCAGACCTAGACATTCGATGAATCACTACAGCTCGTTAAAACTGTGACAAATAAAGGATAGAGAAATTCCGTTTAATCATTACTATTCACAAAGTATGGACACTTGTCAAAGTTAGATATTCAATGGATCTAGTCATTGAAAACATATGGACACGCATCATGCCTAAACAATGGACAGACAATGACAAAGTGTAGACAGTTGTCAAATATGTATACATATGGACGAAGTATGGACACTTGTCAAATGTGTCTACATATGGACGAAGTATGGACAGTTGTCAAATGTGTATATAATGGACAGTTGTCAAATGTGTCTACATATGGACGAAGTATGGACAGTTGTCAAATGTGTCTACATATGGACGAAGTATGGACAGTTGTCAAATGTGTATACATATGGACGAAGTATGGACAGTTGTCAAATATGTCTACATATGGACGAAGTATGGACAGTTGTCAAATGTGTCTAGACCTGGGCAACATATGGACATGCGCCGAACGAAGACATTCAGTGTGTCTAAACATTGACAAAATATGGACATTTGTCAAACTTTGCTGAACAAAATGTTTGTACAAGCATCCATTGACTGATGATTGTATATAAGCATCTCTTTGTCATTGTATTCAAGCATTCATTGGACATGATGTTTGTATTCAAGCATCCATTGGACATGGTGTTTGTATTCAAACATCCCTTTGACATGATGTTTGTATTCAAACATCCCTTTAACATGATGTTTGTATTCAAGCATCCATTGGACATGATGTTTGTATTCAAGCATCCCTTTGACATGATGTTGTATTCAAGCATCCATTGGACATGATGTTTGTATTCAAGCATCCCTTTGACATGATGTTGTATTCAACCATCCCTGTGATATGTTGGTATTCAACCATCCCTTGGACTTGATGTTTATACAGGTATATATTTCTGTGGACATGAAGTTTGGAGAGCTATAGGCCTATCTTTAGGACGAGTAATTTTACCCTGTTTCTTCCTTCGTTCCGTCCGAGAGAAGACAATACATAATATAATTTTAGGCATGGCCTATGTGAGAGCGCAGCAATCCCGGTGCCCATAGTTTCGAGAAACAAGCACACATAATCTAGTGTACTAGAATAGTAAATCCCACGTTACAAAATGAATATATTGCCAACAGATCTACATGTATACACTGATTTGTAATAAAGTATATATCAACAAGAATTATGATTTAGATAACTTACTACAAAAACTAATCGTAGAATAAGTCTTAAAATAGACTGATTAAGCGATGACAAGGTGATGGGACAGCAGATCTCGCAGATGAACAGCAGACGACAACAAAAAAATTCGGAAGTCCTCTTTATTTTATGTGCTATATTTGGTAAACTTGTATGCAACTCGAACGGACCGGAGCTGCACTCGTAAAACACCGGAAATATTTTCATTGAAAATTATACCGTTACGTTTTGAATATAAAAAATTAAGAACTTGTTCGTGATAAATTTTATTAACAAATTCTAACTAATGTGAAGTCAAACATTTGCATATTTTTAAAATCTTGATATTTTGTAATCTCCCGAGAATGTGACTTTGAATACAGTCTTGCGCAACACTGGATCTTGTCGTGACATCCTGTTTCCGGTTACTGAGAAAGTTTTTGAGCTCTAAGTATATTGGGGGAAAAGGGGGGGGTTTCCGAGACATCTCTACCATTAAGTTCGCTACGCGAACGGGCTTCGCCCGTTCGAGCTGCGCTCTCTATAACGGTAAGGCGATGTTATCGCCTCAAGTATATCTTGGACATGATGTTTGTAGACCATAGGCTAAGGTGACCTAATAAAAACTACAAATCTAATTAGATGTACTTTTACATCAGTCTATACCCTGTAAGACTTGTTTGCCTTTAGCATGATTTTTATCTTGTACAATTAGTCATGATTCAATATTTGAGATCGTGTTTTATTTAAAACTGTGACAAGTCAATTCCCTAAAGGCTGTAGAACACTACTGTCAGTAGCCCCAGCCCAAAGCAGCATCAACTAAACCTTCTGTCTATAACGACAAGTTTAACACGTTAACCTTAAATATGTGGTCAATAATGATTCTGGCGGCTCTTCTCAAGTTACATTACATCTATTGAATTTCAGTTTACTTCCAAATGACACACATCTACTTCTGATCAATTATCTTGCAACCGAGGTTCTTATAAGAACAAGCGTAAGTTTGTTTGAGTTTTTTGTTTGTTTTTTGTTTTTGTTTTGTTTTGTTGTTTTTTGTTTTTTGTTTGGGGGGGGGGGGGGGGGGGGGGGTAACATCTGGACAGGCCGACCGTATGTATATACTGGAGAAGACACGAGATTGTAAAACAAATTCCCAGTCAGCCGGGCTTTCAAACAAATTGAAAATCTGCATTATTCTCAATAAAATCAGTTCCAGAATGAACCGAACAATAAACAAGTTATTTTACATTCACCCATATCAGCTCGTCACCAATCGAACTTTCTGCACAAGCACCACCAAGCTCTAGACAAAAATATAAATAAATTGCATTGATCTTTGCATTAAACGGACTATGTTATTCATTCCTAAACGACTGTCAAGATATTAAAATGTAAATAGGAGGTTCTCGATCAATATCCCTGTAGAACAAGGCTATCAGCAATCCTAAGGACGAACTAATTACGATAAGGTAGATATCGTATCCTTCTAAAGACTCAACAGTAATGAAGAATCAATGACTGGCTATTGTAGATCCCAACAAGTTCCGCCAGCACGACCAGTCACTTTAAATACCCTAACAGTGTGTGACTTAGAGACCACGGACACCTGAGACAACTACTAGTGGTTCCATGTTGATTTAAATAGGTCTGCGTTTACATACGGTCGACTGAATGGCTCTCGAGTGTGTGTACTAATATTGCCAAATGTCTTTCACGTCATCTGAAATAGAATGAGCGCATTAAGAATGAATGCTAGCATTAAATAACTATTGACACAAGATTTAGCAAGTAATGGTTATTTATCACAGTTTAAATAGTCACAAACTGGAATATTAACCCTGAATCAGTATAATATATCAACTGCACTAACAAGTTATATACAAGAGGCCAGGGGGCCTGAATCGCTCACATTCAAAGTAAGGAGTAAAGACAGAAATAGACATTGCCCGGTTCGATGGGAAATAAAACAAGAGACAGAGGCCCATGGGCCTTAACGGTCACATGAGTTAATATATTTTGGCAGATTTGATTCCAGTGACTTGAATTTGAGGTCAATGCTCCAACGGTACAGGCTAAATATTAGCTCTCTGGGCCTCTTGCTAACAGAGAAGATTTTGTTTAAAAGATTTTAGCATATTTGACCACCATGACCTTGAATAAAGATCCAGGTCATTCTTACAAACAATCTTGATAGCCTTTCACCCCAGCATGTCACAGGGCCAATATCAAGGCTCTGGACCTCTTGCTTAATGGGAGATTGTTTAAAGATTTTAGCATATTTGACCCTTGCGGACATGAATGAAGTTCAGGGTCATTTGAACAATCTTGATTGCGCTTCACCCAAGCATACTATTGGTCAAATATCACATCACTAGGCCACTTGATCAGTGAAAAGTTGTTTAAAGATTTTTAACATATTTGACCCATGTGACCTTGAATGAAGATCAAGTCTTTTAAAGATTTTATCCTATTTGTCCCCAGTGACATTGATTGGAGGTCAAGGTCATTCATTTAAACAATCCTGATATACCTTCACCCTAGCATGCTATAGTCCTAATATCAGGTCTCTGGTCGTCTTAGTTAATGAGAAGTCGTTTAAACATTTTAGCATATTTGACCCCTGTGACCTTGAATAAAGGTCAAGGACATTCACCTAACTAATCTTGATAGACCTTCCACCTAGCATGATATAGGCCAAATACCAGGTCCATTGACGTCTTGGTTAATGAGAAGTCGTTTAAACATTTTAGCATATTTGACACATGTGGCCTTGAATGAAGGTCAAGGTCATTCACTTAAACAATCTTGATAGACCTTCACCCTAGCATGCTATAGGCCCAATATCATGTATATTGGTGTCTTGGTTAATGAGAAGTCGTTTAAACATTTTAGCATATTTGACCCCTGTGACCCTGAATGAAGGTCAATGTTATTCATTTGAACAGCTTTGATAGCCCATCACCCAAACATACTATAGGCTCAATATCAGGTCTCCAGGCCTGTTGTAAATTGTTTACGAATGCACGACGCACGACGGACGACGACGACGGACAAAATGCGATTAGAATAAGTCACCTGACCTAAAGATGTAATGGTGTACATTAAAGAGAGCTAACAGGCACTCTGTCGTCTGAAAACATCATCATTCCATCCATGTATGTTTAGCACCCTCATCATCAATTTTAGTCCCGCTTGAATCAACCCGAGATTTGACGAGGTTACTAGACGTACACGAATGAAGCTTCCACAGACGACAGAAAGGTTCCCTCTCTTTCAGTTACACTATTGTTACATTATATAACATATTATTTTCATTTCCCGTAGCATACCATTTTTCTATTTTTTATTTCGGTATACAAATTATATATTTCTTCTATATTTTGACCTGGACCTTATGTAAACGATGCTTCAGGAAATGGTATCTAAAAATAGATATGAAAGGTGTCTTCAGATTTCTAACATATTTGACCTACATATGCTTTACAGCACTACCTCCCAGGTACCTATCTGCCTAATATCAGTATCTTCCTAAAGCTTCACCATATTTGACTTGTGACCAAGTACCTTACTTTGTTTCTAGTCTTTACGTAATCTACATACTTGTGATCCTTTGTTTCCATGAACCTTCTCCAATATCTATACTTTTTCCTGACCGATTCCATTGTTTTGACGGCAATTGACGTTTATTCTTTCCTACTTTTATTCTTTTGAATGCGATTTTCAATCGCAGTTAATAATTCATTCATAAAGGTGTTGTAGTTATTCTCCATATCATCGAGTCTAAGACATGCTACCTGTCTATGTTTAACTCTTTACTAATCTTAGTTTCCACGGTTGTAATTAAGTTAACTTCACACTAGATTGTGTAATCTGTTCACATAAGAACTGGAATGTTATACACCCATGGTCACTTTTGCACAGAGCACTTTTTAGTTCTACGCTGGCAGCCATATTTTCCTCTTTTGTGAGTATGAGGTCCAATAGGCATGGCTCATGAGTTATTCTTATTCTCGTTGGAACTTGCACGTGTTGAAAAGGGTTTTGATGAATTTAAGTTTCAGCCTTGTTTTTGTGCTCTGTTGTACAGTTCTCCCAATTTATATTCTTATAGTTGAAATACCGGTATCCCATGATAAGCTCATGTAAGTATTTTGAATTCCCAAATTCAAGAAAAAAAATTAATGATACAACCAATCTAACGGGTATTCCCTTTGGCCAAGTCGACGCTCGCAAAAATATGAATTGATGTGGAGTACTGTTCCTCGAATTCTGTTTTTTCCATTTCGGTAATTTCAAGCTCTTTCAATCTGTTAGTTGGTGTATCAGCATTAGTAAAAATTCTAAACTGTTTCTATCTTTGTACGGTACTTGACCAGGAAGTAGATTTGTATCATCAATTTTTTCTATGTGCAGCTGTCTTTAAGCCTGACAACTTTTCGGTCCCATGGCGGCCCCCGTACTCGAAACATGAATTTCCCCGACGTGTTTCTTTCTTTTTGTTTTGCCTCATTTCTAATACATTTCCTGTTCTCTTCCTACTTTGTAAGATCGTTACTTATCCTAATTTGGGTATATTTCTCATCCTTTTTCAGATTCCTTATATTTTTAAAGAAATCCTTCTTGTCCTCTGAAGAAACAAAAAACACTAATACTGGTCTAGCTTTTTCATTTGCCCTCACATATTTCCCAAGTCTGATGACTTTTCGGATCATTTCTTGGTATTTCAGGTTTCATGTTGCCAGCATTTGTTTGACTTGTTTCGTCAGCTTTCGTCTTGCCTTAATCATCTTCATTTTTTGGTTCTTTCATTCTAAACACAACGATATTGTTCTCCCTTCGTAGTCTATCATTAATTTCCGTGATAACATCAGTATACACCGGCTGTGTGCTGTCATCATTACCCGTTTAACGAGCCGCTCCCTGGCGTTCCGGTGTTGTCCTTTCTTCATTTCTTCTTACACAGTATCTTGTATGGGTGCCAACTGTGATATCGGTATAAATGTCCTCTATGGGTGCAAGCTGTGATAAGGGTATAAATGTAATCCGAGTGTCAGGTGTGATATTGGTGTCTTCTCTGGGCTGGGTGTCTCTGATATCGGTATGCATGTCCTCTATTGTTGTCAGGTGTGATATGGGTATAAATGTCCTCTATGGTTGTCAGGTGTGATATGGGTATAAATGTCCTCTGGGTGTCAGTTGTAATATCGGTATAAATGTCATCTATGGTTGTCAGCTGTGATATCGGTATAAATGTCCTCTGGGTGTCAGGTGTGATATCGGTATAAATGTCCACTGGGTGTCAGGTGTGATATGGGTATAAATGTCCTCTATGGGTGTCAGCTGTGATATCGGTATAAATGTCCTCTATGGTTGTCAGCTGTGATATGGGTATAAATTTGTCCCTGGGCGCCTCCGTATCGAAAATGTACATGTTCAGAGTGTTTTATTTCTTTTGTTTGCCTCATTGTAATTATTCCTGTCTCTCTATGTTGTAAGTGTTACTTAATTCCCAAATTTGCGTGTATATATTCTAAAATTCCTTTTTCAGATTCTTATATGTTTAAGAAATTCCATCTTGTCGGTTGAAGTAAAATACCTAATATGGTTGCAGTGTTCATTTGGCCTATAATTTTCCCAAGCTTGTCAGCTGTTTATCGGTATAATTCTTGGTATTCAGGTTTCATGTTTGCCCAGCATTTGTTAGGATTGTTTCGTTCAGTTTCGTATTGGCTTAATGTACTCTTCATTTTTTATGGTTCTTTCATTCATAGCGATATTGTCTCCTCGTAGGGGTCAGCATTGATTCGGGTATAAATTCCTCTAGTGCACCGGTGTGTGTGGTATAAATGCCCTTTCGTTTATACGTAAGTCCCCCTGGTGTCCAGGTGTTGTATTGTCCTCTGTTGTCATTGTTGTTAAAGTCTCTCTATGGTGTCCACTGTGATATCGGTAAAATGTCCTCTATTACGGTTACGGATATGTATCGGGTATAATATAAGTCCTCTTGTGTCAGGTGTGATATGGGTATAAATGTCCTCTATGGTTGTCAGGTGCGATATGGGTATAAATGTTAAGTGGGTGTCAGGTGTGATATTGGTATAAATGTCCTCTGGGTGTCAGGTGCGATATGGGTATAAATGTTATGTGGGTGTCAGGTGTGATATTGGTATAAATGTCCTCTGGTTGTCAGGTGTGATATGGGTATAATGTCCTCTGGGTGTCAGGTGTGATATGGGTATAAATGTCCTCTATGGTTGTCAGCTGTGATATGGGTATAAATGTCCTCTATGTTTGTCAGCTGTAATATCGGTATAAATGTCCTCTGGGTGTCAGGTGTGATATGGTATAAATGTCCTCTATGGTTGTCAGCTGTGATATCGGTATAAATGTCCTCTATGGTTGTCAGCTGTGATATTGGTATAAATGTCCTCTATGGTTGTCAGGTGTGATATGGGTATAAATGTCCTCTGGGTGCAAGCTGTGATATGGGTATAAATGTTCTCTGGGTGTCAGCTGTGATATGGGTATAAATGTCCTCTGGGTGTCAGCTGTGATATGGGTATAAATGTCCTCTATGGTTGTCAGGTGTGATATGGGTATAAATGTCCTCTATGGTTGTCAGGTGTGATATGGGTATAAATGTCCTCTGGGTGTCAGTTGTAATATCGGTATAAATGTCCTCTATGGTTGTCAGCTGTGATATGGGTATAAATGTCCTCTATGGTTGTCAGGTGTGATATGGGTATAAATGTCCTCTATGGTTGTCAGGTGTGATATTGGTATAAATGTCATCTATGGTTGTCGGGTGTGATATGGGTATAAATGTCCTCTATGGTTGTCAGGTGTGATATCGGTATAAATGTCCTCTATGGTTGTCAGCTGTAATATCGGTATAAATGTCCTCTATGGTTGTCAGGTGTGATATTGGTATAAATTTCCTCTATGGTTGTCATGTGTGATATGGGTATAAATGTCTTCTGGGTGTCAGCTGTGATATGGGTATAAATGTCCTCTATGGTTGTCAGGTGTAATATCGGTATAAATGTCCTCTATGGTTGTCAGGTGTGATATGGGTATAAATGTCCTCTTTGGTTGTCATGTGTGATATCGGTATAAATGTCCTCTATGGTTGTCAGCTGTAATATCGGTATAAATGTCCTCTGGGTGTCAGCTGTGATATGGGTATAAATGTCCTCTGGGTGTCAGTTGTAATATCGGTATAAATGTCCTCTATGGTTGTCAGGTGTGATATGGGTATAAATGTCCTCTATGGTTGTCAGGTGTGATATGGGTATAAATGTCCTCTATGGTTGTCAGGTGTGATATGGGTATAAATATCCTCTATGGTTGTCAGCTGTGATAAGGGTATAAATGTCCTCTATGGTTGTCAGGTGTGATATGGGTATAAATATCCTCTATGGTTGTCAGCTGTGATAAGGGTATAAATGTCCTCTGGGTGTCAGCTGTGATATGGGTATAAATGTCCTCTATGGTTGTCAGGTGTGATATGGGTATAAATGTCCTCTATGGTTGTCAGGTGTGATATGGGTATAAATATCCTCTATGGTTGTCAGCTGTGATAAGGGTATAAATGTCCTCTGGGTGTCAGCTGTGATATGGGTATAAATGTCCTCTGGGTGTCAGTTGTAATATCGGTATAAATGTCCTCTATGGTTGTCAGGTGTGATATGGGTATAAATGTCCTCTATGGTTGTCAGGTGTGATATGGGTATAAATGTCCTCTATGGTTGTCAGGTGTGATATGGGTATAAATATCCTCTATAGTTGTCAGCTGTGATAAGGGTATAAATGTCCTCTGGGTGTCAGCTGTAATATCGGTATAAATGTCCTCTATGGTTGTCAGGTGTGATATGGGTATAAATGTCATCTATTGTTGTCAGCTGTGATATGGGTATAAATGTCCTCTATGGTTGTCAGGTGTGATATTGGTATAAATTTCCTCTATGGTTGTCATGTGTGATATGGGTATAAATGTCTTCTGGGTGTCAGCTGTGATATGGGTATAAATGTCCTCTATGGTTGTCAGGTGTAATATCGGTATAAATGTCCTCTATGGTTGTCAGGTGTGATATGGGTATAAATGTCCTCTTTGGTTGTCATGTGTGATATCGGTATAAATGTCCTCTATGGTTGTCAGCTGTAATATCGGTATAAATGTCCTCTGGGTGTCAGCTGTGATATGGGTATAAATGTCCTCTGGGTGTCAGTTGTAATATCGGTATAAATGTCCTCTATGGTTGTCAGGTGTGATATGGGTATAAATGTCCTCTATGGTTGTCAGGTGTGATATGGGTATAAATGTCCTCTATGGTTGTCAGGTGTGATATGGGTATAAATGTCCTCTATGGTTGTCAGCTGTGATATAGGAATAAATGTCCTCTGGGTGTCAGGTGTAACATCGGTATAAATGTTCTCTATTTTTGTCAGCTGTAATATCGGTATAAATGTCCTCTATGGTTGTCAGGTGTGATATGGGTATAAATGTCATCTATGGTTGTCAGCTGTGATATGGGTATAAATGTCCTCTATGGTTGTCAGCTGTAATATCCGTATAAATGTCCTCTGGGTGTCAGCTGTGATATTGGTATAACTGTCTTTTGTGGGTTTTAACAGTACAACACCTAAATGCTACCCTACAATACAAGAGCTAAATGTTTGATGTTTCTCAAAAATATTTTTTGTAAAGATAAAATCACTTCAATACAGTCAAATGAATTACTCAACCTACGGGACCAAAAAACCAAAATATGTTTGATAATATTTAAATTGAAAATCAATCACACTAGCTGCCATGGTTTGAGTAATTGTCTTAATTAAGTGTGACTAATTAGCTGCATGATCGACTTGTTAACTTGTCAGGTTAGACCTAGTCCTCAAGTGCCTCCTGATCACATGTAGCACAAGACTTACTATAAGTAAGATACACACAATCATGTAATCAAAGGCATCAGTGTGTACATGGGTTTATATATTCTTAGACCTGAAATTGTCTCAGTCACTTAAACATGTAATAAACATGTCGCTGTATACAAATACCAACATCAATGAAATGTTCAATACATTTAATCCATTTTACCTGTTTTATACAAATGCTGTCAATATTGATTAAAAAATGCCTCTCATTCACAGACATGGGTTCACTAGATATTTGTCTCCAGATTTCAAACTTCTCATCATTTACACACCATTTGACTGTAACCCATCACAACAAATTTTTACATACATGACATAATCAGGCTTTACATTGAGATGAGAAAATTACCTAAATCATTACACATTATGAAATAATGCATAAAACACAGAAGAATTAGAAATTTTAACATTGTTTTAGATTTAAACCCTGTTTTAGATTCATTCAGGCAATACACGATAACTATCATGTCCTTGTACTTGAGCACATACTGGATAATTGAAAGCAGAGGATCACTCATTTTTATTTTTTCGGGGAAACAGATTACTCTTTTAAAAATATCACATCCATGACATACTCACACTGAACACAATCTCAAAGTTATATAGACCTTATCAAGGAAGCAGATGCAGTCTGTATTCAACAGGTATACATAACATATCAGACTTCATTACAGCATTCTTAACATATGATGGTAAAAATTTACCATTCTCTGCAACACATGATAGCATTGGTAAGACATACAAGAGGCCCAGAGAGCCTGTATCGCTCACCTGGATATTTCAGTAAGTATGGCAAAATACTCTGATTTAAGATTAAAGTTAAATTTCAAATATTTTTCTACTTTTGAACTGACTCTCCCAACAATGTTTGAAACTGAAGGTTGACTTAATCAGGTCATTCTTGAAAAAGTATTTTAAAACATTTATTTTTTTTAATATTTCTTTTGCTATATTTCCCTTTACGGCCTCGTATCTCCGCCCCAAGGGTGTCACATTATTAATCTCTGCAACTTACAACATTGCCAAATAATTTTCCAGACCAAATTTCATCAAAAACCATTACGTTTTTCAGGACTAGTAGCTTTTTTAAAAGATTTACCCTTTGGGCCAGGTGAGCTAAAATAAATTGTTGATGATAATGTTATTATAAAGTGTAAGAACTCTGTCAGCTACAGCTGAATAATTCCCATTTTTGAACTCATCCAAGATCTTGTTGATATATGGCTGCACAAAAAGTTTCATCAAATTTGGTTAATATCTACTTGAGTTATCGTGTTCACAATTTCGAATAATAATTTTATAATAAAGGGCAAGAACTCTGTAAGTTTCTGTTGAATAATTTCCATTTTCAAACTTGTCCAAGATCTTGTCAATATATGGCTGCATACAAAGTTTCATCAGGTTGATATTTACTCAAAAAAATCTTACTATCTAAACTGACCAATCATCTGAGCCTCTCTCTGTGATACATATTGTATTGTAAACTAAACAAATCTGCTATATCTCTCTAAATATCACACAGCAGTATTGGTAAGCTGTAATGGCAAATGTTACTGATAAATCGTATACCGCTAACACACGATGATATAGGTATCCATATACCATTCTCTGTAACAATAGAATTGGTAAGCTATATACCATTCTCTGAAACACCAGTGGTATTGGTAAACCATGTATCACCTCTATAACACATGATGGTATTGGTAAACCATATACCATACCACTCTCTGTACCACACAATAACATTGGTAAACCATATACCACTCTCTGAAACACAGGATGGTATTGGTAAACCATATACCACTCTCTGTTTGACACAATGGTATTGGTAATTCATGTATCACCTCTATAACACATGATGGTATTAGTAAGCCATATACCACTAGCACAGGATAATATTTGTAAGACATATACCACTCTCTGTAGCACATGTTGGTATTTTACTATATACCACTCTGTAGCACATGATGGTAAAGGAAAACTTGACCAATCAGCTAAACTTCCATGGAAGCAAAGTTCTCTGGCTGGGGAGGCTGGTCTTCAGCTGCCATACCAAATGTTGGATTTGGGATGTCTCTCCTCAACTCAAATATCTGAAACACATGAAGATTAGTATAAACCATACAGTACACAAAAGCAATAATTCTTCTGTACCTGTTAGGAGCAGTTTACAACCTCAGAAACTCAAGCCTATCCTGTCTATCAAACACGAGGCCCAATGGGCCTGAATTGCTCACTTGAGTCAAGTTGAAAACAAAACACCAAGTGCTTTGCTTTTGGGAGATTTAATTCATGTGTGCCTAGTGGTAGAATGTTTGCCCAGAGAAGTCGCTAGTTCGAACCCCAGCAAGGACAGGATATTTTCATTTAGCCTAGTGGTGGGATGTTTGCCCTGAGAAGTCGCTAGTTCGAACCCCAGCAAGGACAGGATATTTTCATTTAGCCTAATGGTGGGATGTTTGCCCTGAGAAGTCGCTAGTTTGAGCCCCAGCAAGGACAGGATATTTTCATTTAGCCTAGTGGTGGGATGTTTGCCCTGAGAAGTTGCTAGTTCGAGCCCCAGCAAGGACAGGATATTCTCATTTAGCCTAGTGGTAAATGTATCCTGATGACAGTCCTATATACAATGTAGTATGTGCCATGTTAGTCCGAATGAAAGTGTTTTATAGTCTATTGAAGTAAGATGGGGTGCCGTTTTACTCCTAATGGAGTTGCCGGCCTTGTGAATTTCTTTTTGAGTTTCTTTTCTTAATTCACATTTTCTATGGAAGGGCCTGTGATTACACTAGCATGCTACAGGCCCAATATCAGGTCCCTGGGCCTCTATTATTGAGAAGAATTTGCTGAAATGGAAAGTTGATGCTGGAGGGTCAACAGACTGACGATGAATGGCACAACACAGCAGGTGAGCTAGTTCTATTCATGATGATTGGAAATTTGTAAGAAAAACAGCAATGGTTAAATACTGAAGAATACAGTCCTTTGTAAGTATACACGATAATCTGTTTCATAAGGATATCCAACATCTACGATAAAAACCAAGTATGGAAATGAAGAATAATTAATAAGTTCATGATGGGTTCATTATACTCATCCACATATTATTTCTGGCAAACGAACAAAACCAAGCCATCCACCCCATCTATATCTAGTTCATGGCTTAAAATCATGACTAAAGATTTTATCATTCTATTTTGAGATATTTTTTTTAATAATCTTGCCATATTGAACTCATGTAAGCTTGCAAATAGGTCAAGGTCATTATTTGTATTTTTTAAATATTGAATTTCAACCCAGCTGGCCACAAAGCTAATATAGGCTCTCTCTTAGGGCCGAGGTCAAAAATCATCTAGATGTTTTACCAATACTGCTGAAATAACATTAAGTTAATGCATAGCATCCTTTTTAAATACCTATAATTGAAATCAATCTATTTTCCCTAAAAAAACCCAGAAGAAGCTACAGACCTTGTTTGTAAAATCAAATAGTTTATGTAAAAGTTAAATGATATATGGCAATAGTTAAAATCACACCCAAAGGAATTATGATTCTTAACAAATGGGTTAAATTAGTACCATACCCCAAGGAGTTATGATTCTAAACAAGTGGGTTAAATTTTCTAAACAAGTGGGTTAAATTAGTACCATACTCCGAGGCATTATGATTATTTTACATACTTCACCCAGAAGATCATGAATGACAGCATGCTTATACAACAAATCAGAACTACCTTGATTTACTTTCATCTCAAAAATATTTAATAGATCTGTTTACTCATTACCTCCCAGTCACATCCAGCCCAACCAAGTCCTTCCCATTTCTATTTAGTCCCACAGAGTCCTACTTGGTCCTTACCAGCTTTCCCCAGTCCCACCCAGGTCTTCCAAGTCCTTCCCAGCCCCACCCAGTCCCACCAAGGTCTTCAAAGACCTTCCCAGTCCTTTCCAGTCCCACCCAGTCCTTCCAAGTCCCACCCAGTCCTTCCCAGTCCTTTCCTGTCCTTTCCAGTCCCACCCAGTCTTTTCCAGTCCCACCCAATCCTTCCCGGCCCCACCCAGTCCTTTCCGGCCCCACCCAGTCTGTTCCAGCCCCACCCAGTCCTTCCAAGCCCCACCCAGTCCTTTCCGGCCCCACCCAGTCCGTTCCGGCCCCACCCAGTCTTTCCCGGCCCCACCCAGTCCTTTCCGGCCCGACCCTGTCCTTCCCGGCCCTACCCAGTCCTTCCCGGCCCCACCCAGTCCTTTCCAGTCCCACCCAGTCTTTCCAGCCCCACCCAGTCCTTTCTAGTCCCACCCAGTCCTTCCCGGCCCCACCCAGTCCTTTCCGGCCCCACCCAGTCCTTTCCGGTCCCACCCAGTCCTTTCCGGTCCCACCCAGTCCTTTCCAGCCCCACCCAGTCCTTTCTGGCCCCACCCAGTCCTTTCCGGTCCCACCCAGTCCTTCCCAGCCCCATCCAGTCCTTCCCGGCCCCACCCAGTCCTTTCTAGTCCCACCCAGTCCTTTCCGGCCCCACCCAGTCCTTTCCAGCCCCACCCAGTCTGTTCCAGCCCCACCCAGTCCTTTCCAGCCCCACCCAGTCCTTTCCAGCCCCACCACATCCCTGATTTGTTACAAAGGCTTAACAGTATCATTCACTAATTTTATTATTTTTCACAATTTGCATTACAAATCAAAATCAAAATCAATACAGAAAGTGTGTACATGGTTAGTAGACCAAATGTTGAGAAGCATGAATTGTGATGAATGTTGATAGATCAAAGATCACCTTAATACCTCAAAGTGTGACACCCAGATATTTACACACACCAAACATTCACATACGAGGGAAGTCCATTGTGTGAAGAGACCCTTCAACTCTTCGTAGGAACGTGTGGGTTTGATCTATCACCTTGGTTAACTCTATTATCGTCTGTATAGCTATGGTTCACATATCCTCTCATCTACATACCTCGTCTGTACCATGACGACAGGTTTCCCGACTCTCAGCTATATACCCTGTCTGTACCACGATGACAACTTTCCTGACTCTCAGCTATATACCCTGTCTGTACCACGATGACAGGTTTCCCGACTCCCATCTATATACCCTGTCTGTACCACGATGACAGGTTTCCTGACTCTCATCTATATACCCTGTCTGTACCACGACGACAGGTTTCCTGACTCTCAGCTATATACCCTGTCTGTATCACGATGACAGGTTTCCCCGACTCTCATCTATATACCTCGTCTGTACCACGACAACAGGTTTCCCGACTTCCATCTATATACCCTGTCTATACCACGACGACAGGTTTCCCGACTCTCATCTATATACCCTGTCTGTACCACGACGACAGGTTTCCCGACTCTCATCTATATACCTCGTCTGTACCACAATGACAGGTTTCAGACTCTCATCTATATACCCTGTCTGTACCACAATGACAGGTTTCAGACTCTCATCAATATACCCTGTCTGTACCACGATGACAGGTTTTCCGACTCCCATCTATATACCTCGTCTGTACCACGATGACAGGTTTCCCGACTCTCATCTATATACCTCATCTGTACCACGACGACAGGTTTCCTGACTCCCATCTATATACCTCGTCTGTACCACGACGACAGGTTTCCCGACTCTCATCTACATACCCTGTCTGTACCACGATGACAGGTTTCCTGACTCTCATCTATATACCCTGTCTGTACCACGACGACAGGTTTCCTGACTCTCATCTATATACCCTGTCTGTATCACAATGACAGGTTTCCCGACTCTCATCTAAATACCATGTCTGTAGCACAATGACAGGTTTCCCGACTCCCATCTATATACCTCGTCTGTACCACAATGACAGGTTTCCCCGCCTCTCATCTATATACCCTGTCTGTATCACAATGACAGGTTTCCCGACTCCCATCTATATACCCTGTCTGTACCACGACGACAGGTTTCCCCGCCTCTCATCTATATACCCTGTCTGTACCACGATGACAGGTTTCCCGACTCCCATCGATATACCCTGTCTGTACCACGATGACAGGTTTCCTGACTCTCATCTATATACCTCGTCTGTACCACGACGACAGGTTTCCCGACTCTCATCTATATACCCTGTCTGTACCACGATGACAGGTTTCCTGACTCCCATCTATATACCTCGTCTGTACCACAATGACAGGTTTCCTGACTCTCATCTATATACCCTGTCTGTACCCTGACGAAAGGTTTCCCGACTCCCATCTATATACCCTGTCTGTACCCCGACGAAAGGTTTCCCGACTCCCATCTATATACCTCGTCTGTACCACGATGACAGGTTTTCTGACTCTCATCTATATACCCTGTCTGTACCACGACGACAGGTTTCCCGACTCCCATCTATATACCTCGTCTGTACCACAATGACAGGTTTTCTGACTCTCATCTATATACCTCGTCTGTACCACGATGACAGGTTTCCTGACTCCCATCTATATACCCTGTCTGTACCACGATGACAGGTTTCCCGACTCTCATCTATATACCCTGTCTGTACCACGACGACAGGTTTCCCGACTCCCATCTATATACCCTGTCTGTACCACGATGACAGGTTTCCTGACTCTCATCTATATACCCTGTCTGTACCACAACGACAGGTTTCCCGACTGTCATCTATATACCTCGTCTGTACCATGACGACAGGTTTCCCGACCCTCATCTATATACCCTGTCTGTACCACGACGACAGGTTTCCCGACTCCCATCTATATACCTCGTCTGTACCACGACGACAACTTTCCTGACTCCCATCTATATACCCTGTCTGTACCACGATGACAGGTTTTCCGACTCTCATCTATATACCCTGTCTGTACCACGACGACAGGTTTCCCGACTCTCATCTATATACCCTGTCTGTACCACCACGACAGGTTTCCCGACTCCCATCTATATACCCTGTCTGTACCACGATGACAGGTTTCCTGACTCTCATCTATATACCCTGTCTGTACCACAACGACAGGTTTCCCGACTGTCATCTATATACCCTGTCTGTACCACGACGACAGGTTTTTCGACACTCATCTATATACCTCGTCTGTACCACGACGACAGGTTTCCTGACTCTCATCTATATACCTCGTCTGTACCACGATGACAGGTTTCCCCGACTGTCATCTATATACCTCGTCTGTACCACGACGACAGGTTTCCTGACTCTCATCTATATACCTCGTCTGTACCACGACGACAGGTTTCCCCGACTGTCATCTATAAACCTCGTCTGTACCACGACGACAGGTTTCCTGACTCTCATCTATATACCCTGTCTGTACCACGATGACAGGTTTCCTGACTCTCATCTATATACCCTGTCTGTTCCACGACGACAGGTTTCCCGACTCTCATCTATATACCCTGTCTGTACCACGATGACAAGTTTCCCGACTGTCATCTATATACCCTGTCTGTACCACGATGACAGGTTTCCCGACTCTCATCTATATACCTCGTCTGTACCACGACGACAGGTTACCCGACTCTCATCTATATACCTCGTCTGTACCACGATGACAGGTTTCTTGACTCTCATCTATATACCTCGTCTGTACCACGATGACAGGTTTCCTGACTCCCATCTATATACCCTGTCTGTACCACGATGACAGGTTTCCCGACTCTCATCTATATACCCTGTCTGTACCACGACGACAGGTTTCCCCGACTCTCATCTATATACCCTGTCTGTACCACGATGACAGGTTTCCCGACTCTCATCTATATACACTGTCTGTACCACGACGACAGGTTTCCCGACTCTCATCTATATACCCTGTCTGTACCACGATGACAGGTTTCCCGACTGTCATCTATATACCCTGTCTGTACCACGATGACAGGTTTCCCGACTGTCATCTATATACCTCGTCTGTACCACGATGACAGGTTTCCCCGACTCCCATCTATATACCCTGTCTGTACCACAACGACAGGTTTCCCGACTCTCAGCTATATACAATGTACCTTGTCTGTACCAAGGTGACAGATATCCTGAGTTGTAAGCCATTATGTCATTTAGTTCCTTTACCAATACAAGTCCTTATTATAAATCATTCAGGTGTATCAAAGATTTAACTACGGTCAGTACCAGGTAACTGCCCCACATGGGTTTTGAACTCGCAACCCCGAAGTGGAGGGCTAGTGATAAAGTGTCGGGACACCTTAACCACTCGGCCACCACGGCCTCCCTCACAGGGTTAATACAGTGTGTACCTTAAAAGGGTAAGCTAATATCACTGACAAATTAGTAACTTGCAAGAAAAACAAGAGGCCCATGGGGCCTGTATCGCTCACCTGGTTGGATTAGACCAAATGTCAAAATAATGTTCATATTAAATTTGTTTTATTTGTAAATCTCAAACAATGCTATATATGGTTATAGTGTGGGAATCCGAACTGCTTTAAAGATTAATGAAGTCCAGACTCTCTAAGGTCTGAAAAACCTCAAGAATTGTTTTTAGAACATGCATTCATCACTAAATAACTAGTAGCGATTTAAAGGAATTACCTCTATTTCCCCTATTGGGCCCCGCCCCTTTGGCCCCTTTGGGGTCAGAGTCACCATTTATGCAAAATCTGTTCCCCTTCCCCCAAGGATGTTTCTGACCAAATTGGGTTCAAATCCATTCATAACTTTATGACAAGTAGTGATTTAAAGGAATAACCTCTATTTCCCTTATTGGGCTCCGCCCCTTTGGCCCCTTTGGGGTCAGAGCCACCATTTATGCAAAATCGGTTCCCCTTCTCCCAAGGATGTTTCTGACCAAATTGGGTTTAAATCCATTCATAACTTTATGACTAGTAGTGATTTAAAGAAATGACCTCTATTTCCCCTATTGGGCCCCGCCCCTTTGGCCCCTCGGGGGTCAGAGTCACCATTTATGCAAAATCTGTTCCCCTTCCCCCAAGGATGTTTCTGACTATATTGGGTTCAAATCCATTCATAACGTTATGACTAGTAGCGATTTAAAGAAATTACCTCTATTTCCCCTATTGGGCCCCGCCCCTTTGGCCCCTTTGGGGTCAGAGCCACCATTTATGCAAAATCTGTTCATCTTCCCCCAAGAATGTTTCTGACCAAATTGGGTTTAAATCCATTCATAACTTTATGACTAGTAGTGATTTAAAGGAATTACCTCTATTTCCCCTATTGGGCCCCGCCCCTTTGGCCCCTCGGGGGTCAGAGTCACCATTTATGCAAAATCTGTTCCCCTTCCCCCAAGGATGTTTCTGACTGAATTGGGTTCAAATCCATTCATAACTTTATGACTAGTAGCGATTTAAAGAAATTACCTCTATTTCCCCTATTGGGCCCCGCCCCTTTGGCCCCTTTGGCCCCTTTGGGGTCAGAGCCACCATTTATGCAAAATCTGTTCATCTTCCCCCAAGAATGTTTCTGACCAAATTGGGTTTAAATCCATTCATAACTTTATGACTAGTAGTGATTTAAAGGAATTACCTCTATTTCCCCTATTGGGCCCCGCCCCTTTGGCCCCTCGGGGGTCAGAGTCACCATTTATGCAAAATCTGTTCCCCTTCCCCCAAGGATGTTTCTGACTAAATTGGGTTCAAATCCATTCATAACTTTATGACTAGTAGCGATTTAAAGAAATGACCTCTATTTCCCCTATTGGGCCCCGCCCCTTTGGCCCCTTTGGGGTCAGAGCCACCATTTATGCAAAATCTGTTCATCTTCCCCCAAGAATGTTTCTGACCAAATTGGGTTCAAATCCATTCATAACTTTATGACTAGTAGCGAATGAAAGGAATAACCTCTATTTCCCCTATTTGGCCCCGCCCCTTTGGCCCCTCGGGGGTCAGAGTCACAATTTATGCAAAATCTGTTCCCTTTCTGCCAAGGATGTTTCTGACCAAATTTGGTCAAAATCCAATAAGAACTTTTGGACTAGTAGCGATTTGAAGCAAATGTTGACGGACGACAGATGGACGGACGGACGGCGGACGCTGCGCCATGACAAAAGCTCACCTTCGGTCCAGGTGAGCTAAAAACCAGTTCTAGTGATAATGCAGTATATAGCAGCATGCTAAAAGTAAAGTGGTTGAGTTCTGGATGGCAGTGTCTTTGTACAGAAGTATTGATATGTCTCAGTCAATGTAGTTACAAATATTAATTTATTACATTTTTACCAGTGAAATATCAAAAATTATTCATTCTATAAAAGTGATATTTTTCACTAGTGAAGAATATCATATTTTTCACTAGTGAAAAATATCACTTTTGCTGATTTGACCAATCAAATTGATGATTAGAAAATACCAAAATAATTGACCAATCAGAAAGCCCGACATATGTGTCAGCACCTGGACAGGGGAAACTACTTTTTTGTTTACAAATTATCGCTGTGGTCCTAGTTAGCATACGGGGTAGGGTTTTTGTTGATAAAAAATGTAATAAACAGAATATCTAACAGTGTCTTCAGTAAAACCAAATATATTTCACTCGTGTGGCTAATATTTTGATATTTTTCACTCGTGTTGCGCACTCGTGAAAAATATCAAAATATTAGCCCCACTCGTGAAATATATTTGGTATTACTGAAGACACTGTTAGATATCCTCTATATCTCATGATCACAGCATCCAGGATAGCTAGAGACAGCTGCTTACTGATGGCACAGCTTCTGCCACCCGACACTTACTGATGGGACAGATACTGCCACCCGACACTTACTGATGGGACAAATACTGCCACCCCATCACTTACTGATTGGACAGATACTGCCACCCCATCACTTAATGATTGGACAGATACTGCCACCCGACACTTACTGATGGGACAGCTGCCACCCCATCACTTACTGATGGGACAGATACTGCCACCCCATCACTTACTGATGGCACAGCTTCTGCCACCCAACACTTACTGATGGGACAGCTTCTGCCACCCCATCACTTACTGATGGGACAGCTGCCACCCCATCACTTACTGATTGGACAGATACTGCCACCCCATCACTTACTGATGGGACAGATACTGCCACCCGACACTTACTGATTGGACAGATACTGCCACCCCATCACTTACTGATGGGACAGATACTGCCACCCGACACTTACTGATTGGACAGCTGCCACCCCATCACTTACTGATGGCACAGCTTCTGCCACCCCATCACTTACTGATTGGACAGATACTGCCACCTGACACTTACTGATGGGACAGCTGCCACCCCATCACTTACTGATGGGACGGATACTGCCACCCGACACTTACTGATTGGACAGATGCTGCCATCCCATCACTTACTGATTTGATAGATACTGCCACCCCATCACTTACTGATTGGACAGATACTGCCACCCGACACTTACTGATGGGACAGATACTGCCACCCGACACTTACTGATGGGACAGATGCTGCCACCCCATCACTTACTGATTGGACAGATGCTGCCACCCCATCACTTACTGATTGGACAGCTGCCACCCCATCACTTACTGATGGCACAGCTTCTGCCACCCCATCACTTACTGATTGGACAGATGCTGCCATCCCATCACTTACTGATTTGATAGATACTGCCACCCCATCACTTACTGATTGGACAGATACTGCCACCCGACACTTACTGATGGGACAGATACTGCCACCCGACACTTACTGATGGGACAGATGCTGCCACCCCATCACTTACTGATTGGACAGATGCTGCCACCCCATCACTTACTGATTGGACAGATACTGCCACCCCATCACTTACTGATGGGACAGCTGCCACCCCATCACTTACTGATGGGACAGCTTCTGCCACCCCATCACTTACTGATGGCACAGCTGCCACCCCATCACTTACTGATTGGACAGATACTGCCACCCGACACTTACTGATGGGACAGCTGCCACCCCATCACTTACAGATTGGACAGATGCTGCCACCCGTCACTTACTAATTGGACAGCTGCCACCCCGTCACTTACTGATGGGACAGCTGCCACCCCATCACTTACTGATTGGACAGATACTGCCACCCGTCACTTACTGATGGGACAGCTGCCACCCCATCACTTACTGATGGGACAGCTGCCACCCGATCACTTACTGATTGGACAGATATTGCCACCCGATCACTTACTGATGGGACAGATGCTGCCACCCGATCATTTACTGATGGTACAGCTGCCACCCCATCATTTACTGATGGGACAGCTACTACCACCCGTCACTTACTGATGGGACAGATGCTGCCATCCCGTTACTTACTGATGGGACAGCTGCCACCCGATCATTTACTGATGGAACAGATACTGCCATCCCATCACTTACTGATGGGACAGATGCTGCCACCCCATCACTTACTGATGGGACAGCTGCCACCCCATCATTTACTGATGGAACAGATACTGCCATCCCATCACTTACTGATGGGACAGATGCTGCCACCCCTTTACTGCTGTTGATGTACCAGGCCTAAATTTCTGATAATACAGGCAATGGTCTTAATTTTTCTATGTGATGTAGGTATATTGTCCTTACTGCTGTCAAACTTCAGCTGAGTAAACCCATGGGCACAGCTGATTGACGCGAGAGCAAAATGGTGATGTCAACCAGACCAACATCATAAAAGCTGGTCTCTGACATCCTCAGAAGGATAACCTGCCATGGACTGGCTCAGTAAATAATATGTTTTAGATAATGTAGGCTATCCAGATCTACTCACCTGTATGTAGCTTTCTGACAGAGGAATCATCTGAGGCAGGATGTCTGTTACATGGAGATCTTGCATCTCGTACCATTTACCCAAGCCCTGAACAAAACAACAGGCCAATTATAAACTCAAAATGGACATCACAAATTCACAAAGTATATACAGTAAAACTCGGAAAAGTCGAAGTCAACGGGACCGAGCAAAATATTCATGTCCGTGTGTATACAGAGACAAAATACCCGAGTATCATCCGCTGTATGCTGAATAAGACTATAGTGCTTGAAAAAATATTAGAAAATAAGCAATAAATGTAAGCAAACAAATAAATTTTACGTGATAACAATTATTTGTTTATTGAATTAACAATACATTGCACGGCTACAGATCAAAACAAAATACATGTATAAAATTATCTTTGCCATAGACATGTGATTTACACACTGATAGTAGTACACATTACAGTATAACATTCTATGAAAACAATACATATAGTATAAGAATATATATACATGTTTATATTGTACTCATTATTTTTCTTAAATTTGCCTATATTGTTCTACAATTAAACAATATGAAACAATAAATAGTTCAGGAAAATTTGATCAAATGTGCAGATTTTGTATAAAAGGTGAAGGCTGCGGCCAGTGTTATTGGCTGCATGATGTTTCCACAAGGTATTGCATAGAATAAAATAATCCAGAATATTATTGTTACCATTACATCATTGTATTCAGAATTCAGGCATATATAAAAAAAATCATTGACAGACAAGTACAGTGCAACTTCCGAACACCGAACCTTCTAAAAACCGAACACCTCTGAATACTAAACGAATGGTCATTGTACGGAATTGGTCCTTCTTTATTACAGTATTAAAAAACTTCCAAATACCGATCCCTCTGAATTCCGAACACCGGACAGATTTTGTGTCCGGTTCCTGTTAAAATATACCAAAAATTACTTATGAAAACCGGCCTTACCTGAGTGATTATGACACGAGGTCAGGCCAGCCAACCGTGAAACAACACCTGTGACGGGTATTGTGTGAAGCCTAATTGTCTCGGGACCTACGTATACATATAGGTGATTTGTACAGGTATCCAATATACAAGATGTATACCCCAAGGGGACATTATGACGGTAGGCCTAGTGTATAATTAACACAACAATTATGAAACAATGTCACACTTCATTGAAGCGCGGCAGTTTGTTTATCTTCTCAATGCAAGTAGAGCTAGGAGCCCGATCGCGAGTTTTGCATTTAATTTAAATGAGGCACAAAGGGGGTTGTTAGACAATCCGATGTCGGAAATACGACCAGTATCAACTGATCAATTGTAATTAATATTGACACAAAAAATCTTCACACCTTTCATATTATTCGATGTGTAAAATATTCCGTATCGGCCCCATCCACATGACGAAGCTTCACCGGATGTTACAAAATGTAGGTCGATCGTAAAGTGCAGTTGTACATGTACAAATACTGTTTAAAACTACAGTTATAGTTATTTGTCTTTCTTATATAATCTGCAATATATACATTAATTAACTTTCATAATATTCATATTATTCAGACAAACCAAATTATCTACGTACACAAAAAATATGTGCCGGTTTGTAATTGGGTACGTTCTAACAAAACATCGTCCCGACAATTATATCCGGAATTCGACCGGTCATTTTTCGATCAACTTCTCCAAACCGAACCCTCTGTAAGCCGAACAAATATCCATGTCCCATGCATGTTCGGTTTATAGAGGTTCCACTGTATTTTAAAAGTGCATGTTTAGGCATGATATGTAATTTATCGTTTATTTTTTCCTTCTATTGTTCGGCAGCCATGCATGTCAAAACAGTAAACAGAACACAGTACGTCATGATGTTATTGTTTGTAGATGAAAATGTGTACATTTTATTCTTATTCACACCTTAACGTTTTATTTCACCTGCGCACCAGTATAAGCAATGGGATGATGTTCGACAGACAGCCAGAAACTAACAATAGGCTCTGGTAAGACCGTTAAGGCTGATCGGTCACACTCGGCCAATCAGGCCGAGGTCAGTAAATATTACCTGAGACAGCATGATGCTTCGATGTTCAACACAAAAATGGAAATTTTGGTATAATTAAGAAGGGAGGGACCAAAAAATATATTCCATTAAACTGCAGTATTGGATTCAACAGTGTTCAAATCATCCGTGTTTAATTTACTAAGATAAGGAAAGGAAAAAATTGGGACCAAACAACATTCGACTCATCCGATGTATCTGATTCAACCGTGTTTGACACAAGTGACTTTACTGTACAGTTGAGAGCATTGGAATGGCTACCTTGGACAGTTGAGAGCATTGGAATGGTTACCTAGGGACAGTTGAGAGCATTAGAATGGTTACCTTGGACAGTTGAGAGCATTGGAATGGCTACCTTGGACAGTTGAGAGCATTAGAATGGCTACCTTGGACAGTTGAGAGCATTAGAATGGCTACCTTGGACAGTTGAGAGCATTGGAATGGTTACCTAGGGACAGTTGAGAGCATTAGAATGGTTACCTTGGACAGTTGAGAGCATTGGAATGGCTACCTTGGACAGTTGAGAGCATTGGAATGGCTACCTTGGACAGTTGAGAGCATTGGAATGGTTACCTTGGACAGTTGAGAGCATTAGAATGGCTACCTTGGACAGTTGAGAGCATTAGAATTGTTACCTAGGGACAGTTGAGAGCATTAGAATGGTTACCTTGAACAGTTGAGAGCATTGGAATGGTTACCTTGAACAGTTGAGAGCATTAGAATGGCTACCTTGAACAGTTGAGAGCATTAGAATGGCTACCTTGAACAGTCGAGAGCATTAGAATGGCTACCTTGGACAGTTGAGAGCATTGGAATGGCTACCTTGGACAGTTGAGAGAGCATTAGAATGGCTACCTTGGACAGTTGAGAGCATTAGAATGGCTACCTTGGACAGTTGAGAGAGCATTAGAATGGCTACCTTGGACAGTTGAGAGCATTAGAATGGCTATCTTGGACAGTTGAGAGCATTGGAATGGCTATCTTGGACAGTTGAGAGCATTGGAATGGTTACCTTGAACAGTTGAGAGCATTAGAATGGCTATCTTGAACAGTTGAGAGCATTAGAATAGCTATCTTGGACAGTTGAGAGCATTGGAATGGCTATCTTGGACAGTTGAGAGCATTGGAATGGTTACCTTGAACAGTTGAGAGCATTAGAATGGTTACCTTGGGACAGTTGAGAGCATTAGAATGGTTACATTGGACAGTTGAGAGCATTAGAATGGCTACCTTGGACAGTTGAGAGCATTGGAATGGTTACCTTGGACAGTTGAGAGCATTAGAATGGTTATCTTGGGACAGTTGAGAGCATTAGAATGGCTACCTTGGACAGTTGAGAGCATTAGAATGGTTACCTTGGACAGTTGAGAGAATTGGAATGGCTACCTTGAACAGTTGAGAGCATTAGAATGGTTACCTTGGACAGTTGAGAGCATTAGAATGGCTACCTTGGACAGTTGAGAGCATTAGAATGGCTACCTTGAACAGTTGAGAGCATTAGAATGGTTACCTTGGGACAGTTGAGAGCATTAGAATGGCTACCTTGGACAGTTGAGAGCATTAGAATGGCTACCTTGGACAGTTGAGAGCATTAGAATGGCTACCTTGAACAGTTGAGAGCATTAGAATGGCTACCTTGGACAGTTGAGAGCATTAGAATGGCTACCTTGAACAGTTGAGAGCATTAGAATGGTTACCTTGGACAGTTGAGAGAGCGTTAGAATGGCTACCTTGGACAGTTGAGAGCATGAGAATGGCTACCTTGAACAATTGAGAGCATTAGAATGGTTACCTAGCGACAGTTGAGAGCATTAGAATGGTTACCTAGCGACAGTTGAGAGCATTAGAATGGTTACATTTGACAGTTGAGAGAGCGTTAGAATGGTTACATTGGACAGTTGAGAGAGCATTAGAATGACTACCTTGGACAGTTGAGAGCATTAGAATGGTTACATTTGACAGTTGAGAGAGCATTAGAATGGTTACCTTGGACAGTTGAGAGCATTAGAATGGTTACCTTGGACAGTTGAGAGCATTAGAATGGTTACATTTGACAGTTGAGAGAGCGTTAGAATGGTTACCTTGGACAGTTGAGAGAGCATTAGAATGACTACCTTGGACAGTTGAGAGCATTAGAATGGTTACATTTGACAGTTGAGAGAGCGTTAGAATGGTTACCTTGGACAGTTTACTGCAGATTGACCTACCTTATGTATGACATGCACTCTGTATGTGCCCTTCCCTGACTTTGGCTCCCCGTCGTGGACAATGTTGGCCATAAGATCATAGGTTGTGTTCTTGTGTTGAGCTCGGATCTCAGGAGACAAAAGGTCGCCAAAGTCTATGTTTCTGCAAGTGTAACATCAAGTAATAATACATTAGCAAGTTCTCCTGGAAAATTGTACAACCGGCTATCTACAAAGTCTATAGAATTACAGGGAATACATAGAGTTTCAAGGGAAAATCATCAGAATGTTCCTGAAAATTACCATGTTCTGTTAGCAAGTCTACAGAGCCAATGCCCCATTGTCATGTGAAAAAATATATTCAGAGATACAATTTAAACAAAACTGACCAAAATCCAATGAAGTCTTGTAGCCATCTAGTTTTAATCCTCAAACTAAATTCATGTTACATAGCAAGGACAAAAGTGAAATCTGTTCGTAAATTTTAAGACAGATTTTTCCATTATTTAAAAAAAAAACCTTTTCTAGAACATGGATGGTCTGGCTGTGAGACACCTGACTCCAGTGTATCTCTCCAACTCTATTGCGGGGTAGAAGGCTTGATGTAAGTGTATCTCCCCAACTCTATTGTGGGGTAGGAGGCTTCATGTAAGTGTATCTCCCCAACTCTATTGTGGGGTAGAAGGCTTGATGTAAGTGTATCTCCCCAACTCTATTGTGGGGTAGAAGGCTTGATGTAAGTGTATCTCCCCAACTCTATTGTGGGGTAGGAGGCTTCATGTAAGTGTATCTCCCCAACTCTATTGTGGGGTAGAAGGCTTGATGTAAGTGTATCTCCCCAACTCTATTGTGGGGTAGAAGGCTTGATGTAAGTGTATCTCCCCAACTCTATTGTGGGGTAGGAGGCTTGATGTAAGTGTATCTCCCCAACTCTATTGTGGGGTAGAAGGCTTGATGTAAGTGTATCTCCCCAACTCTATTGTGGGGTAGAAGGCTTGATGTAAGTGTATCTCCCCAACTCTATTGTGGGGTAGGAGGCTTCATGTAAGTGTATCTCCCCAACTCTATTGTGGGGTAGAAGGCTTGATGTAAGTGTATCTCCCCAACTCTATTGTGGGGTAGAAGGCTTGATGTAAGTGTCCACTGCCCAAACAAAAGGTATAATGTACAGTCATTATCATTCACACAGGCACAATATATACCTGTGTCAATGACCAAGGAACAGAATGCTGGTGTTAAGTAAAATCTAACCCAACCTCTAATAAAGTGAATGACTGGTACACCAAATTATCATGAATGAATGTGTACAACTATCATCAGCTTAAAATTTGTTTTTATGACTGAAAACAGTGTATACCAGTCATCATAATGACGGAGGTTTATAATGACGGAGGTAATATACTTACTTGATAGGGAAGTTGACAATTGTTCTATTCTTTTCTTGAATGAAATAATTTTTTGTGAATCTCTGCAAAAATATCGGATACTAATAGAATGTTTGTAAAAGAAACTATATGTTGTAAAAAAGCCCACCTTTTTTCCCCCAAAAAACCCCCGGTTTCCCCCCTTCTCCCAAGGTTTTGTTTTGACCAAAGGGGGTTTTTAAATCCATTCAAACTTTTGACTAGTAGTGTTTAAAAAAAAATGACTCTTTTTTCCCCTTTTGGGCCCCCGCCCCTTTGGCCCCTGGGGGTCAGAGTAAAACCTTTATGCAAAATCGGGCCCCCTTCCCCCAAGGGATTTTTTTTGACTATTTTGGGGTTTTAAATCCTTTAAAAACTTTAAATGACTAGACCCGGAATTTTTAAAGAAATTCCCCTCTTTTTCCCCTTTTGGGCCCCCCCCCTTTGGGCCCCTTTGGGGTAGAGCCACCATTTACCCCAAAATTTTTCATTTTTTCCCCCCAAAGATGTTTGCCCCAAATTTGGGGGTTTTAAATCCTTTCATAACTTTATGCCTAGTAGTGTTTTAAAAGGAATTCCCTCTATTTCCCTTTTGGGGCCCCGCCCCTTTGCCCCTCGGGGGGGGTCCCCCCTTTTAGCAAAATCGTTCCCCCCCCCCAAAGGATTTTTTGTTTAATAAAAATTGGGTTAAAAATCCATTAAAAATTTAGGGACTGTGGTTTTTAAAGAAATTCCCTTTATTTCCCTATTGGGCCCCGCCCTTTGGGCCCTTTTGGGCCCTTTTGGGTAAAGAGCCCCCCCATTTATCCAAAACTTTTCCCTTTCCCCCAAAGAATGTTTCGCCCAAATTTTTTTTAAACCCTTTCATAACTTTATAAATTAGTAGTGATTTAAAGGAATTACCTTTTTTCCCCCTATTGGGCCCCCCCCCTTTTGGCCCCTGGGGGGTCGAGAAATTTTATGCAAATCTTTTCCCCTTTCCCCCAAGGATGTTTTGCCAAAGGGTTTTCAAATCCATTAAAACTTTTGATGTAGCGATTTAAAAAAATGACCTCTATTTCCCTTTTGGGGGCCGCCCCTTGGCCCCCTTTGGGGCCCGAGCCAAAAATTTATCCCAAAATCTTTTAATCTTCCCCCAAGAATGTTCTGCCCAAAATTTGGGGTTTTAAAACCCAAATTCATAATTTTTGGCTAGTAGCAAATAAAAGGAAAACCTCTTTTTCCCAATTTGGCCCCCCCCCTTTGGCCCCTGGGGGGTCAGAGTCCCCAATTTTATGCAAAATCTTTTCCCCTTTTCTGCCAAGGAGGGTTTTGCCCCAAATTTGGCCCAAAACCAAATAAGAATTTTTGGATAGTAGCGATTTAAAAGAAATTTTAAAGGAAGAAAGAGGGACGGGGGAAAGGGCGGACGTGCCCCATGACAAAAAGCTAAACCTTCTTTCAGGTGAGAAAAAACCAGTTCTAGTGAAATGAGTATATGCAGCATCCCAAAAAAGTAAAGGGGTTGAGTTCGGGAGGGGAGGTTTTTGGTACAAAAGTTTTGAAGGTCTCATTTAAAGTAGTTACAAATTTAAATTTATTACTTTTTTCCCGTGAAATATCAAAAATTATTCTTTTCTTTTAAAAGTGATTTTTTTTCACTAGTGAAGAATATCATATTTTTCATGGGAAAAAATACATTTTGCTGATTTGACCAATAAAATTGGGATTAGAAAATCCAAAAAATAATTGCCCAATCAAAAAGCCCGAATATGGTCCCCCCGGGGGACAGGGGAAATTATTTTTTTTGTTTAAAAAATTACGCTGTGGGCCCTTTAGTTACCCTAGGGGGTGGGGTTTTTTTGTTGAAAAAAAATGTAATAAACAAAAAATATCTAAGGGGGTCTTAAGAAAAACCCAAATATTTTTCACTCGTGGGCTAATATTTTGATTTTTTCCCTCGTTTTTGGAAAAATCGGGGAAAAATATCAAAATTTTAGCCCCATCGTAAAAATAATTTGGTTTTACTGAAGACCTTTTAGATACCCTTTCTTATCTCATGACACAGCATCCAGGATAGCTGAGACAGCGGCTTACGGAGGGCCCCGCTTCGGGCCCCCCCGGGACATTTATTGAGGGGCAGTTTTTAATGCCACCCGACATTTAAATGGGGGGACAAAATCCCCACCCCACCACTTACTGATTGGAAGATCTGCCCCCCCCCCAACCCACTTAATGATTGGAAAAGAAAATGCCACCCGACATTAAATGAGGGGGACGGGCTGCCCCCCTAATTTTAAATGATGGACAGATACCCCAAACCCCATTTTTTTTTTTAACGGAGACACCCTTCTGCCACCCAAAAATTACGGAGGGAAAGCTTCCCCCCCCACATTTCTGTTTGGGACAGCTGCCACCCCACACTTACTGATTGGCCCAGATACCCCACCCCATCATTTACTGATGGGACAGAACTGCCCCCCCGACATTTACTGTTTGGGAAACAGATACTGCCCCCCCCTCACTTACTGATGGGCCAGTACTGCCCCCCGGGAAATTTACTGATTGGACAGCTGCCACCCATCATTTACTGATGGAAAACTTCTGCCCCCCATCATTTAATGATTGGACAGAACTCCCACCGGCACTTACGGGATGGGACGCTGCCACCCCACCCTTTTACTGATGGGACGGAAAACTGCCACCCGCCCATTCCGTTGGGGACGATGTCCCACCCCAATCATTTTAATGATTTGATAGTTACTCCCACCCCATCACTTACTGTTTGGACAGTTACGCCCCCCGACACTACTGAGGGGACAGATACTGCCACCCAAACACTTACTGAGGGAAAAATTCCCTTGCCCCCCTCATTTACGGGATTGGAAGATGTCCCCCCCCATCTTAAATGTTGGACGTGCCACCCCATAAATTACTGAGGGAAACGGGCTTATGCCCCCCCCAGCCCCACTGTTTGGGAAACAGATGCCCCAAACCCTCATTACTGATTTGATAATACTGCCCCCCCATAAATTATGATTGGACAGTTTAATGCCACCCGACATTTACTAGGGGGACAGATACTCCCCACCCGAAATTATGAGGGACAGATGGGCCCCCCTTCACTACGTTTGGGAAACAGATGCTGCCACCCATCCTTCTGATTGGAAAGATACTGCCCCCCCTCATTTCCCTGAGGGGACAGCTGCCCCCCCAATAATTTTAAGGATGGGACAGTTTCTCCCCCCCCCATCACTTACGGAGGACAGCTGCCCCCCCAGCATTACTGATTGGAAGTTTACGGCCCCCCGGGAAAATACGATGGGACAGGGCCACCCCATCACTTACAGATTGGACAGATGCTGAACCCGTCATTACAAATTTGGGCCCGCTCCCAAACCCCGTCTTTAAATGATGGGACAGGGGCCCCCCCATCACTTATAAATTGGAAAATTTTACTGCCCCCCGTCACTTACTGATGGGACGGGTGCCCCCCCCCTCACTTTTTGATGGGACAGCTGCCACCCGATCATTTAAACTGATTGGACAGTTTATTGCCCCCCGACATTCTGAGGGGGACGGGAGCTGCCCCCCGATCATTTACTGAGGTACAGCGCCACCCACTTTTACTGAGGGGAAAAGTACTACCCCCCGTCACTTACTGATGGGACAGATGCGCCTTTCCCGTTACTTACTGAGGGGCAGCTGCCCCCGATCATTACGATGGAAACAATACGCCATCCCAAAATTAATGATGGGGAAAGATGCTCCCAAACCCCACACTTATGAGGGGAACAGTTGCCCCCATATTTACTGAGGAAAGATCCTGCCTTTCCCTTTCACTTACTAATGGGGGAAGATGCTGCCACCCCTTTACGTGTTGATTACCAGGCCTAAATTTTGAAATACGGGGCAATGGTCTTTTTTTTTGTGATGTAGGTATTTTGTCCTTACGGGCTGCCCCCCCCCCCAAACTTCAGCTGGTAAACCCATGGGCACAGCTGATAAACCCCGAGGAAAAAATGGGATTTTAACCAGACCAAATTAAAGTGGTCTCTGAAATCCTAAAAAGGAAAACCCCTGCCAGGGATTTGGCTGGGGTAAATAATTGTTTTAGATAATGTAGGCTACCCCGGATCATCACCTGTATGTAGTTTTCTGACAGGGAATCATTGAGGCGGGATTTTTAAAAGGGATTTGAATTCTTTCCTTTTCCCCAAGCCCTGAACAAAACAAAAAGGCCCAAATTAAAAACTCAAAATGGCCCATCACAAATTCCCCAAAGTATATACAGTAAAACTCGGAAAAAGTCGAAGTCAACGGGACCCGAGCAAAATATTAATGCCCGTGTGTTACAGAGAAAAAAATACCCGAGTATTTTTTCCGCTGTATGTGAATAAGACTAAAAGGCTTGAAAAAATATTAGAAAAAAAACCCATAAATGAAGCAAAAAATAAATTTTTACGGGATAACAATTTTTGGTTTTTTTAAAATTAACAATACAGGCACGGCTACAGATCAAAACAAAATACAGGGATAAAATTATTTTGCCAAAGACAGTAAATTTACACATGATGGGAGTACACATTCCCGTATAAATTCTATGAAAACAATACATATTTTAAAGAAAATTATACGGGTTTATTGAAATCTTTATTTTTTTTAAATTTTCCCAATATTGTTCACAATTAAACAATTTTTGAAAAAATAAAATTTCAGGAAAATTTGATAAAATGGCAGATTTTTTTAAAAAGGTGAAAGGCCCTGGGGCCCCAGTTTTTATTGGCTCCTGATTTTTCCCCAAAAAGGGATTGTAGAAAAAAATTTAACCCAAAGAATATTATTTTTCCCATTACCCCTTGGTTTTCAGAATTCGGGAATTATAAAAAAAAATTTTGGACAGACAAGTACAGTGCAATTTCCGAAAAACCAAAACCTTTCTAAAACCCGAAACCCTAAATACAAACGAAGGGTTTTGTAGGAAATTTGGTCCTTCTTTATTCCCGTTTTAAAAAATTTCCCAAATCCCGATCCCGGGAAATTCCGAACACCGGACGTTTTTGGGGCCCCTTTTGTTTTTAAAATTATCCCAAAAAAATTACTTAGGGAAAACCGGGCCCTTTACCTGAGGATGTTTAAACGGGGGTCAGGCCACCCAAACCCCCGGTGAAAACAAAACCTGTGCGGGATTGGGGTTGAACCCTTTGGTCTGGGGGACCTCGTATACATAAGGGATTTTGTACGGGGATCCAATAACAAGATGTATACCCCAAGGGGAAATTATAAAGGGGGGGCCTAGTGTATAATTAACAAAACCAATTTTTAAAAACAAGGTCACACTTTTTGGGGGGCAGTTTGTTTATCTTCTAAATGCAAGTAAGCGGGGAGCCCGTTTCGGGGGATTTTTGCTTTAATTTTAAATGGGGCACAAAGGGGGTTTGGGAAAAATCCGATTTTGGGGAAATAGGCCCCGATAACTGATCAATGTAATTAAATTGACACAAAAAATCTTACCCCTTTTCCCTATTATTCGATTTTTTAAAATATTCCTTTATGGGCCCCCATCCACAGGCAAAAGCTTCCCAACGATTTTACAAAATGTAGGTGATCTTTAAAGGGGCAGTTGTAATGTCCCAAAATTACGGGTTTAAAAACATTTAAGGGGTTTTTTGGTTTTTCTTATAAATCTGCAAATATACTTTAATTAATTTTCCTAAATTCATATTATTCAGACAAACCAAATTATTACGTCAAAAAAAAATAGGGCCGGTTTGAATTGGGTACGTTCAAAAAAAACATCGCCCCGGAAAATTTAAATTATCCCGGAATTGACCGGTCTTTTTTTCGATCAATTCCCCAAAAACCGAACCCTCGGAAAGCGAACAAAATCATGCCCCGGGCATGTTGGGTTTTATAGGGGTTCCACTTTTTAAAGGGCATGTTTAGGAGATATAATTATCGTTTTTTTTTTTTTTCCTTTCCCTATTGTTGGGCACCCATGATGTCAAAACAGTAAACAGAACCCCTTTAGTAATGTGTTATTTTTTGTAGATGAAAATGTTTTACATTTTATTCTTATTCACCCCAACTTTTTATTTCCCCTTTGCGCACCAGTATAAGCAAGGGTTTGATGTTGGGACGACGAAAGAAACAAACCAAGGTTTTGGGGGTTTAAAAACCGTTAAGGTGATGGGTCCCCATCGGCAAATCAGGCCGGGGTTTCAGTAAATATACCTGAGACAGCATGTTGCCCTTCGTGTCAACAAAAAAATGGAAATTTTGGTAAAATAAGAAGGGAGGGCCCCAAAAAATAATTCAAAAAATTGGCAGTATTGGTTTAAACAGGGTTAAAATCACCCGGGTTTTTAATTTACAAAGAAAAGGGAAAGGAAAAAAAATTGGGGAAACCAAACAACTTTCGACTAAAATCAGTATCGGATTAAACCCGTGTTTGACACAATGACTTTACTGTACATTTGGGGGAGCATTGGAATGGCTCCCTTGGACATTTTTGAGGTTTGGGAAAAGGGTTTACCTGGGGACAGTTGGAGCATTAAAAGGGTTACCTTGGGACAGTTGAGAGCATTGGAATGGCTACCTTGGACAGTGAGACCCTTTAGAAGGTCCCTTTGGGCCCAAGTTGAGAGCTTTTAGAAGGGTTCCCTTTGGGACATTTGAGGCATTGGAAGGGTTTACTAGGACAGTTGAGAGCATTGAAGGGTTCCCTTTGGACAGTTGAGAGGATTGGAATGGCAAATTTGGGGACATTTGGGAGGCTTTGGAATGGCCCCTTGGGGACAGTTGGAGCTTTGGGAATGGATTTGGACATTTTGAGAGCATTAAAAGGCTCCCTTTGGACAGTGTTGAGAGCATTAGAATTGTTCCCTAGGGACAGTTTGAGAGCTTTTAAAAGGGTTTCCTTGAACATTTTGGAGACTTGGGAAAAGGGTTTCCCGGGAAACATTTTGAGGACCCCTTTAGAAGGTACCTTGAACAGTGGACCCTTTAAAAATGGCTACCGGGAACAGTCGAGAGCATTAGAAAAGGGGGCTACTGGGACTTTGAGAGCTTTGGGGAATGGTCCCTTTGGGGGAAGTTGGGGAAGAAGCTTTTTAGAATGGTTTCCCTTTTGGCAGTTGGGCTTTTGAATGGCTCCCTTTGGGCATTTAAAGGGGAAGAGAAGAATGGCTCCTGGAATTTGAGAGCTTAAAAATGGTATCTTGGAATTTGAGGCGGGGGAAAATGGTTTATCTTGGACAGTTGAGAGCTTTGGAATGGTTCCCCGGGAAATTTTTGGACCCTTTAGAAGGCTTTTTCTTAAAAACATTTTGAGGCATTAAAATAGTTATTTTTGGACATTTGAGAGCTTTGGGAAAGGGCCCATTTTAAAAAGGTTGAGAGCATTGGAAGGGTTAAATTGAACGGGTTGAGAGCATTAAAAAATGGGCCCTTTGGGGGGACATTTGAGAGCTTTAAAAGGGTTACATTGGACAGTGAGAGCATTAAAATTTGGCTACTTGGACAGTTGGGGGGGGGAAAATGGGGAAGGGGTTAACCTTGGACAGTTGAGGCATTAAAATGGTTATTTTTGGGAATTTGAGAGAATTGAATGGCTACCTTGGACAGTTGAGAGATTAGAATGGTTCCCTTGGACATTTTGAGAGAATTGGAATGGTTTCCCTTTGAAATTTGGGGAGAGCATTAGAAGGGTTTCCCTTGGACAGTTGAGAGCTTTAGAATGGAAATTGGAAGTTGGAGCTTTTAGAATGGTCCCTTTGAAACTTTGGGGAGCTTAGAATGGTTACCTTGGGACAGTAAAATTTTAAGTTTTAGAATGGCTCCCTTGGAAGTTGAGGGGCATTAGAAGGCCCCCTTGGACAGTTGAGGCTTAGAAGGCCCCTGAACAGTTGAGGCATTAAATGGCTCCCTTTTGGACATTTGAGAGATTAAAAAGGGCTACCTTAAAAACATTTGAGAGCTTTTAAAATGGAAATTTGGACAGTTGAGGTTTGAGGGGCGTTAGATGGCTCCCTTGGGACAGTGGACCCATGAGAATGGTCCCTTGAACAATTGAGGCATTAGAAGGGTCCCTAGCGACATTTTGAGAGCTTTTAGAAGGGTTCCCTACCCGACAGTTGAGAGCTTTAAAAATGGTTACATTTGACATTGGGGAGAGGGGTTAGAAGGGTTACTTTGGGACGTTGAAGAGCATTGAATGATACCTTGGACATTTGAGAGAATTAAAAGGGTTTACATTTGACAGTTGAGAGAGCTTGGAAATGGTTACCTTGGAAGTGAGAGCTTAGAAGGGTTCCCTTTGGGAAGTTAAAGGCTTGGGAATGGTTAAAATTTGACGTTGAGAGAGCGTTGAATGGTTCCCTTGGAAAGTTGAGGGGGGAAGGCTTTTAGAATAAATCCCTTGGACAGTTGGGGAGCTTAGAATGGTTACTTTTGAAGGAGGGGAGGTTAAAAGGGTTTTAACTTGGACAGTTTACTGCAGATTGACCTCCCTTATGTATGACTTTGAATCTGTATGTGCCTCCGGGATTTTGGCCCCCGTCGTGGACAAGTTGGCCATAAGATCATAGGTTTTTTTTGGTAAAGCTGGGGTCTCAGGAAAACAAAAGGTCGCCAAAGTCTATTTTTCTGAAAGTGTAACATCAAGTAATAATACATTAGCAAGTTTCCGGGAAAAATTGTTAACCCGGCATCTCCCAAGTTTTAAGAATTACGGGGAAAAACTTTAGATTTTGGGGGAAAATCATCAGAATTTTCCCTAAAAAATTACCATGTTATGTTAGAAAAGTTACGAGCCAAGCCCCTTTGTCTGTAAAAAAATAAAATTTAGGATAAAATTTTTAAAACAAAACTGACCAAAACCCAAAAAGTCTTTAGCCATTAGTTTAATCCTCAAACAAAATTTCATGTTCCATGGGAAAGGGACAAACTGAAATCTTTTCCCAAAAATTTTTTTTAAAGACAGTTTTTTCCCATTTTTAAAAAAAAAAAAAACCTTTTTCTAGAACAGGAGGTCGGCGTGGGGACATGACTCCAGTGAAACTCTCCAACTCTATTGGGGGAAAAGGTTGATGAAAGTGTATCTCCCCAACTCTTTTGGGGGTGGGAGGCTTAAATGTAAGTGTTTTCCCCCAAAATTATTGGGGGGTTAGAAGGCTGGGTAAGGTACCCCCCAAACCCTTATTGTGGGGCAGGCTGAGGAAGTGTATCTCCCCAAACTCTTTTGTGGGGTAGGGGGGTTTCCCGTAAGTGATCTCCCCAACTCTTTGGGGGGGGTAGGGCTTATTTGAAAGGTTTTCCCCCAAAAACTCATTGGGGTAGAAAGGCTTGTTTGTAAGTTATCTCCCCAACTTATGGGGGGTAGGAGGCTTGATGTAAGGTATCTCCCCAACTCTATTGGGGGTTAGAAGGCTTGTGTAAGTGTTTTTCCCCCCCAACTTATTGGGGGGGAAAAAAGGGGCTTGATGTAAGGTATTCCCCAACTCTTGTGGGAGGGGGCCCTTCAGTAAGTGTATTCCCCAACTTATTGTGGGGTAAAAAGGCTTGATTTTAATTTTGTATCCCCCCAAACCTATTGGGGGTAAAAGGTTTGATGTAAGTGTCCACTCCCCAAAAAAAAGGTTATAATGTACAGTCTTTATCATTCACACAGGCCAAAATAAAACCGGTCAATGCCCAAGGGAACAGAATGCTGGTTTTTAAAGTAAAATCAAACCCCAACCCTCTAAAAATTTGAAAGGGGGGGGAACGGGGTTACCCCAAAATTATCAAAAAGAATGGGTAAAAAACTATCATCAGTTTAAATTTTTGGGTTTTTGACTGAAAAAACGGTGTATCCCAGTAATCAAATGACGGGGGTTTTAAAGCCGGAGGTAATAATTTCTTGATAGGGAAGGGTTTACAATTGTTCTATTCTTTCTTGAATGAAAAAATTTTTTTTGAATCTCTGCAAAAATATAAAAACCAAAACTGTAGAACTTTAAAATTACAAGAAAATTTTTTTAGTTATAATTTTTTTGTGATCAGGCAGTTTAAATAATATGCCCCTTAGAGCTGGCCAAAAGGGATAATTAAAAAAAAAAAATGAAAAGAGTCGTAAGCACAAACCCCCCTGTGTTTTATTTTTTAGGGTTTTTTTTTTTTAAATACTGAAATCTAATGAATTTAAAAACAGAAGAAATTTTCTACATGTAATTTACCATGTCAATAAAAGAAAGGGCTAAAGGGAATAAATTTCCCTGTCCAAACCTAACATTTTTACAGTAATACATTACCATGCAATTTATAAAAAACGTCTTCAGTAAACATTACCAGGGCAAAAATAACATTGGGGACATGTAATACATTTCCATGTCAATCATAACATCGTTACATGTAATAAAAACCGCGTTTTAATCAAAAAAAAGTCTAATGTAAACATTACCCTGTCAATTTATAACATTGGGGGACCTGTAAAACATTTCCAAGTCAATCATAAATTTACCGGAATACATTAAACCCTGTCAAAACATAAAATTGTCACAGGGAAACTTACCCGTCAATATAAAATTTTTAAATGTAATAATTACCCGGGCAAACATAAAATTTTCTACAGGGAATAATTCCCCCCAATCAAACCTCCCTTCTACATGTAAACATTCCAAATTCAATCATAACATTGTTTTACATGTAAAACATTACCATGTCAATCATAACATTGTCTACATGGAAACATTTACCATTGTCAATCATAAAAATTGGGCAATGAATACAAACCTTTTCAATCATAACATTTTTCTACAGGTAAAACCTTACCGTCAAAACAAATTTTCAAATTTAAAACATAACCGTCAACAAACATCGTCTTTCATGTTAAACATTACCATGTCAAAACATAACATTTTTTACATTTTAATAAATTACCCTGTCAATCAAACATTGTTTCCTGTAAAACATTCCATGCAATCATAACATTTTCTAAAGGTAATACATTACCATTTTCCTCAAACATTGTTTTACATGTAATACAACCAGGGAATCAAGATTTTCTACATGTAAAAAAAAATTAAAATGTCAATCATAAAATTGCTACATGTTTTAATTTCATTTCCATGTCAATCATAAATTGTCACGGGAATACATTACCATGTTTAAAACATTTAAAAAAATTTCATGTAATAAATTTCCATGTCAAAATAGGCCCGGTTTCATGTTTAAAACATTACCATTTTCAATTTTAACATGTCTAAATTTTAAACATTACCAAAGTCAATCATGACATCGTTACCTGTAATACCCTTACCCCGGGCAATATAACCTTGTTACAGGTTTAAAACATTACCCTGGCAATCAAACCAAAATTGGGGTTTTCATGTAATACATTACCATGTCAATCATTTAAAATTGGGCTTTCATGTAAAAACATTACCCTGTCAATCATAAAACGTCTAAGTAAAACATTAAAATGTCAATCATAAATTTACATTTTTAATATTACCTGTCAATCATAACATTCAGTAATACATTACCATGTCAATCATAAATTGTCTACATTTTAAAACATTACCATGTCAATCATAAAATTGTTACATGTAATTTAAATTTCCTGTAATCATAACACTGTCTACATGTAATACATTACCCTTTTCAATAAAATTGTCTAATGTTTAAAAATTTCCCAGTCAATCAAACATTGTCTCATGTAATAATTTCCATGTTTAATGTTTCCAAAAGAACTGGTTGTGTAATTAAGTTTTCATTTCCTTGAATAACAAATGGGGGGGGAGGGGGCCCTGTCAACTCAAACCTTTAAAGTGTGAATCTTTGGGGTTTTTTTACTCCCTTTTTTTGATTTCCATTAAATTTAGCGAGGGAAGTGGAAAAGGGGACCCGTGGGTGATGTTCTCTCGAAAAACATCAGGGTACAGGGGAAAGGGGGGTGGAAAGGGCACAGGGAAAAAAGCCAGGGGTCTCCCAAAAAGGTCTTGTATACAAACATAGAATACAGCAAAGTAATTAAGCAAAAAAAAACCCCAAGGGGGTGAAATAAAAAAACCCCGATTTTATAGCAAAATTTGGTCATTCAGTCAAGGTCATTTTTGCAGTACTAACTTTAAATAAAGCTTTTTTTCAAATGTCAGGTTGGTTAAAGGTTTAATTTTGTTGCAAAGTTTCTAGTCCTTTTTTCCAAAACAAATTTTGGTCAAGTTCAAGTCGCCCGTCTTTTGGCCCATTGAGAAAATCATTGTTTTTTAAAGACTTTTGAGTTTTACCCTTTTTCCCTTTAAGTAGGGGTTTGGTCATTCAACCCAGCAGGGTCAGACCATATTTAAGTCACTGGGCCATTAAATTTTGAGAAAAATAGTTTAGAAAATTTTAGCCTTTGGGCACCCCTTTTTCCGGAATAAAGGCATTCATTTTCCCCAAATTGGTTGCCCCCTTTTCCCCAAACACGTACAGATTAAAAACCCAAATTTTCCCTTTGGGCCCCTTTGGGTTTTTAGAGAAGTCCTTTAACCTAGGTCAAGGACACTATTTTAAAAAAACCCCGGTAGCCCCTTTAGCCAAGCATACTACCGACCCATTATCCTCCCTTTGCCCCCGCTTAATGAAAGAGGTTTTAAAATTTTTGCCCCTTTTTACCCCTTGTGATGGAATGTAGGCTAAGGTCATTCATTTGAACAAAATTGGTAGGGCCCTTTACCCCATCTGCTTTCCCCGGGGGAAAAAACCCAAAACAAGTACCCCGAACCCTTTGGTTTTTGAGAAGAAAATTAGGTTTAATTAATTTATTTGAAAAATTGGTTTGTTTTTCACCCCGCATGGGTCAGGACCAATGCAGGTCTCGGGCCTATGGTTTTTGAGAAGAAGTTTTTTTTTAAAATTTTCGTTGCCCCGAAAGGTCCCGGGGGGGAATTTTACCGGGCAGCGGGGTCGGCCAGCTGGATGACGAAGGGGACCTTAAGATACAGGATAAAAACAAATCGTTTTTCAGATTTTTATCCTTTGGAGTTGCTCAATACAAAGAAAATTAAGTTAAAAAAAAACAATTTTAATTTTTGGATAGATACTGCCCCTTTTTCCACTGGGAATAAAGAGTCTTTCTGTTTTGCCCCAATTATTATAATAAAATTGATTTACGTGAAATTTTATAAAATAAAATTTCCTGTAATTTTATTTTCGGTTTGTTTAAAATTTCTTTTCTCACTTTTATTTAAAAAACAACAGAAACAATTTAAAATGATATTCACAAAAGGGCAGGGGGGGAACATTAAAAGGAGTACAGAGAATAAAAATTTTGGGCGCAAAAACTTTACAGACAGACAGTGATTAATTAGGGCATTCGTATCTCTAACCCCTGACAGACAGACAGACTGAAAGCCCGGGATTAAAATAGGGCACCGTATCTCAAGCCATGCCAGAAGGGGGGGCAGTAGTGATTATATAGGGCACTCGTTTTTAAGCACACTGAAAGACAGACAGCCAGTGATACTATAGGGGACTGTATCTCACGCACACTGGGCCCAAAAGACAGCCGGGATTACTATAGGGCATCGTATCTTAAAAGACACTGACGGCAGACAGCTGTGATTCTAGGGCCCCCCGTATCTTTCGCACATGACAGACAGACGGTAAATGATTTTCTAAGGGGAAATGTATTCTCACCCCTGAAAACATACAGCCAGTAATTACTTTGGGCACTCGTATCTCAAAACCCCCCGGGCAGCCCCACAGCCCGGATTATATAGGGGACTCGTATTTCACGCCCCACTGACAGAAGCCCGCCAAATGATTTCTTAAAGGGCCCCTCGTTTTTTCACGCCCACTGAAGACAAAACGCAATGATTACTATAGGGCACTGTACTCACGCACCACGGCAGACATTTCAGCCAGTAATTACTTAGGGACTCGTATTCACAAAACACTGACAGACACACCGTGGGTTATATAGGGATGTTTTCTCATACACTGACAGACAAAACAGGGCCCGTGATTACTATAGGGGGGACCGAAAATTTACCCCCACTGCAGACAACCCGCCAGTGATTACTAAGGGCCTCGTTTTCTCATGCACACTGACAGAAGAAGGAGTGATTTCATAGGGCATCGTTCTCCGCCCACTGACAGAAAGTAGTGATTTAATTAGGGGAATGTATCTTTACGCCAATGACAGACGGCCAAATATTTCTATAGGGGACTCGTATTCACGCACACTGAAGCCCGCCCGCGTGATTACTATAGGGCATTGTATTCACGCACATGAAGGGCAGGGAAACCTGATTCTATAGGGCACTGTTTTTTTCAGGGACAAAAAGACAGGGCACAAAACTAGTGATTACTATAGGGCACTCGGGATTCACGAACTGACAGGGGCACTAGTTTATTTTCTAAGGGGACTCGTTACCACCACTGACAGAAGGCCAGTGATTTCATAGGGCACTCGTTTTCTCACGCACCTTTAGACAGCGCCAGTGATTCTATGGGCACTTGTATTAAAGCACATGATAAACAGACAGCCAAATGATTACTATAGGGCCCCGTAAACTCAAAAAAACCGGGCAGACACAAGCCCCTGAAAATTTCTATGGGCACTGTTTTCTATGCACATGAAGAAAGGAAAAGCTAGTGATTACTATAGGGCCAATCGTTTTTCTCACGACAATGACCCGACAGCTTTGATTTCAAGGGCCCCTCGATCTTTACGCACCCCTGAAAAGACCCGGGAAATGATTACTATAGGGCACTCGTATTTTCACGCACACTGATAGAAGACCGCCAGTGATTACATAGGGCACTTGTATCCACGCCCCCCACTGAAGACAGACCCGCCAGTGATTTATATAGGGCAAATTGTATTCACCCCACCAAAGAAGACAGACAGCCCGTGATAACCATAGGGGGACTTGGGATCTAGCAATGATAGACAGACAGCCAGTGATTACCATAGGGACTTTTTATCTCACGGGACATGATAGGGCGACAGCCAGGATAAAAATATAGGGCAATTGGGACTCTGCACATGATAGACAGACAGCCCGTGATTACTATAGGGCAAATTGTATCTTTACGCCACCCGATAGGGCAGGAAAAGCCAGGGGATTACTATAGGGCACTTGTATCTCAAGCACAAAATTTTTGACAGACAGCCAGTGGGTACTATGGGCACTTTTATCTATGCCCCACTGATTGACAGACCGCCCGTGACTACTACAGGGCACTAGTATCTTGATACAAACGCCCTAAAAAAAAACCAAAAATTCTTTTTTATTTAAATAAAACAGAAAAACCCTTTTTTTCAATTTTGAAGAACTACAGGGGATAATCCCGCTAAAACCCGTCCCCTAAGGGGACATTCAATAGTTTGTGGAAAGGGGGTTAAAAATTAAAGACTAAAAATAATTAAATTTTGTAATGTGCCAATGTCCATCGGTTTTTACTTATCGGTTTTTTATTTTGGGTAGCCAGGTTTTAAAATGTGTTGATACAATTTGGCCCCAAAATTTTTGGGCGAATCGACTCTGAAGTTCAAAAATCATTTTATTTTTAATAAATTGTATTGAAGCTGGGGAGTAAAGTAAATTGTATTTAAGTGTGGAGTAAATTTTTTATTGAAGTGGAGTAATATTATATTGAAAATTTGGGGTAATCTTTTTGGAAACTTTGGGGGTAATATTGTATTGAAAGTGTTTTAGTAATATTTTATTGAATCTGGAGTTTAATTTTTGGGATTTAAAAAGGAGGAATATTGTATTTTAAGCTGGAGTAAAATTGTATGAAGCTGGAGAAATTTTTATTGGGTCGGGGTAATATTGGGATTGAATTGGGGGGAAAATAAAATTTATTGAATCTGGAGTTATATTTTATTTAAGTGGAGAATATTGTTTTTGAAGCTGGGTAAATATTGTATTTAAACTATCATTTAACATTAAAAAATTTACAGGCGCCAAATTTTGGGGGGTTTTTTTAGACTTCATTTGCCACGGGGAAAGTCTTTTTGACAAAGTGCTGGGAGTTCGTGCCCTTCCCGGGCCCCAATGTAGGGCATTGAGGAACCAGGGGCATGAAAAACCAATGAGTCCCTGTCGTTATACAGTAAAGTGGTTTTAGTCAGACTGTTTTCAAACCCCCAAACCCGACATTTTTTACCCGCCAATTTTATTACACTATCAAAAAAAAGTTTAAGGGGATCTATATTTTTCCGGGTTAATCAAATAAGGTGTTTGTCATTTTAGATGGGGGTGTCCTAGGAGGGATAAATGAGATACGGGTGAAATACGAAAAAGGGCCCATTTGCCAAATTAAAAAATTTACCCTTTTATGGGGGGAAAAAATTTCAAAAACCCCTTTAATTTGCATCGATTTCGAAAAAATTTTACCCTTTGACAATGTATATAATGGTGAAAAAAGGGAAATTTATACCCATTTAATGGAACTAACAACCTTTGGGGATCATTCCAGAAAAAATACCACAAATTTTGTTCTAGGAATTTGGTTAAACCCGAAAAAAATTGGCTTTTAACAAAAAATTTTCTTAGGGGCTTTGGAAAAGGGGGGCAAGGGCAATTTTTTTTAAAAACTTGTTGGATGGGTTTAAAAACAAAACCTACCCGCCAAAAAATTTATGATTTTAGGCCCTTTTGGTTTTTTGGGGGGGCAGTATTTTTAAAGGGGAAAAAAAATTTTTCCCCGAACGATTTAACACAGGACAACAGCTTTAAACCCAAAATGTCAAGGAAAATTTAAAAAACCAAACAAAAGGGCCACATTGCCCCCAAAAAATTTTCGGTTTTCAAACTTTGTCATTTCCCTTTTTTTATTAAAAGGGGGATAATGAATTTCCGTAAAAAACCAGAACTGTAAGCCAAAAGGGTGACTAAAAAAATAAAGCTCTCGTTATTTGCAAAATACAGAAATTCCGGGGGCGGGTTATTTAAAAAGGCAAAAATTTTTTCCCGCATGATTTTCAAAGCCCAAAAAAACCTATATGGTGTGTTTTGGAAAATTTCCCAAACCCTAAAATACCAAATTTGATCAAAATCAGGGCAAACTGAATTTTTACCCCAAACAGAGGTGGTTTTGGGGGCCATGGGATTTTTTTGGGAAAAAATCTAATTTTCCCAAAATTTCATGTTTTTTTATTACAACATTGACCAAAGAGAAAAAAAATGGGCCAAAAAGGAAAGGGATTTTAAATCTTTTTTGGGAAACTGGGGTATTGTGGGCCCTTTTCCATAACCCCATGTTTTGACAAAAAAAAAAAAACCCTGACCTTATTAGTGTAAAGTTTTTTTGAAATTTGGGAACTTTTTAGAGTTTTGCAGAACAAAATTTTCCCGTGGAAAACATGTTTAAGTGACTGGTTACCATAGCTGCCATATAGTGACCGGTTTCCCTAGCAACCCCTAAATTTTTGGGAAAAAAAAAGAAAGGAAAGGGCAGCAAAATCCTTTACATATACCCGAATGATCTAAAGAAACCCTTTTCCGACCCCTTTTCCCCTTTTGGGGCTGAAAATTCTTCTTTCTACACAAGACTACAGGGCTGCCCCAAAATTTGGGGGGGACGACGAGCCTTGAAAAATTCGTGGGGTTCCCCCAATTTTTGGATTAGTTTTCCCCCAAAAAAGCTGAACGATAAGGAAAAATTTTGGGCACCAGGGTTTGGCCCCTTTATTTTTTTTGTAGTTTCTCCCCGAAGGAAGTAGTTCCTTGGGGGGATAATTTGGGGGAGGCCCGGAGATGAGAAAAAAAAGGTTTAAGATTAGTCATCCAAACCGTCTACTGAAAATTTTAAAATACCCGGTTTTCGGTTCTGAGGAAAATCTCAAAAGGAAAAGAAAAAGTGAAAGACAGATGGACCACCGATTAGTGTGGGAAATTTTCTGTAGAAAATAAGGGAAAAGCCCCTTGGTTTTTGTTTGGGGGGTTTTGTTTTAATCCATTATAGCCAGGGGAAATTAAAAGGGCGTGGGGCCCGGGTTGGGGGGGATGAAAAAAAAGCTGGAAAACCCCAGAGAAAAACCACGACCTATGGTCAGTACCTGGCAAAATGCCCCATGTATGTTTCAAACTCGCCCAAACCCCAAAAGGGGGAGGGGAAATGATAAAATGTTTGGGGAAAATTAACCAATCGGCCACCGCACCAAGAAAAAGGAAATGCCCAAAGTAATACATGAACATATACCCAAAACTAAAAAGGCCCGGGGAATCAAAGATTTAACTTGGAGGAAGAGTATAATGATGGAAACTGTAATACAGAAATATACACTGGTTTCTGTACCAATGATTATAAAGAGTTAGCAGTGATATTAGATGATATGACATTTAATTACTAGTGACGCCATTACTGTTGTTGTTTATGTCGAACATAAAACATTTAATCTCAGTTGTTATTCCTTTCCATTATTATCTTAAATTTAATACCACAGTATAATTTCATTTAAAATCATGCTATAACCTATTCTACTGTGTATACCTGGTTAGAACTATATCTCCAATGCTATTTATGACAATCAGTGCACTATCAGCAATTATAGTAATTCTTGATGGAACCAAGGGTGAAAAGTACTCACCTGTAAAATGACATTGCAGTAGTCATTGGCTTTGATGTTGTTAAGTCCAACAATACCTGTAAAGGAATAGTAAAACACAAGTCAAGTATCCACATTTACACCCCGTTAGGACACCCAAACCCGGGAGTACAGACCCGTTGTCCCGCCCCCGTCCCGTTCACCCAAACGTTTAGTACCAAACACCCGTTAGTACACCAACCCCTTTAGTTAAGTACCCGTTTTTTGGCATTTCCCGTTTTGTACAGTACCCGTTAGTACAGTACCGGGGAGTAAACCAAACCCTTCCGGGAATACCCGTTAGTTTTCAGTCCCCTTAGTACACCAATGTTAGTACAAAAACCCGTTAGTACGGAACCCGTTGACCAAACCCGTTAGGACACCCAAACGTTAGTACCCACCCCTCCCGTACAGGAAACTTAGTACAGCAAACCCCTCCGTAAAACCAATCGTTAAGGGACAGCAAACCCCTCCAGTACAGCACGCAAATTTGTACACCAAACCCCTTAGTACACCACCCGGGCAGTACACCAAATGTTAGTTAAAAGCAAGGTTTGTACACCACCCCTTGACAGCAATGGTTGGAAAGCACGCGTTAGGACAGCAAGGGGGGGTTAGTAAGCAAACGGTTTGTACACCAACCCGGGAGGTACGACCCCCTTTGTACAAACAAACGTTAGTTTTCACCCCCCCGTTGTACACCAAAACCGGTTTTGTTTCAGAAAGCCCTTTGTACCCCAAAAAGTTTAAAGAAAAATTTTGTACAGCACCCTTAGACAGCATGGGGTTGTACAGCATGGTTAGTACAGCAAAGAGGGAGGAAAGCCGCCCTTAGGACACCAACCCCTTTTTGGGAAGCAACCCCTTAGTACAGCACGCGTTAGTACACCACCCGGTTAGTACAGCACGCCTTAGTACACCACCCGTTAGTACAGCACGCGTTAGTACAGCACGTGTTAGTACACCACCCGTTAGTACAGCACTGGTTAGTACAGCACCCGTTAGTACACCACCCGTTAGTACACCACCCGTTAGTACAGCACCCGTTAGTACAGCACCCGTCAGTACACCACCCGTTAGTACACCACTCGTTAGTACAGCACGTGTTAGTACACCACCCGTTAGTACAGCACGTGTTAGTACACCACCCGTTAGTACAGCACGTGTTAGTACACCACCCGTTAGTACAGCACGTGTTAGTACACCACCCGTTAGTACAGCACGTGTTAGTACATCACCGGTTAGTACAGCACGTGTTAGTACACCACCCGTTAGTACAGCACGTGTTAGTACACCACCCGTTAGTACAGCACGTGTTAGTACATCACCGGTTAGTACAGCACGTGTTAGTACACCACCCGTTAGTACAGCACGTGTTAGTACACCACCCGTTAGTACAGCACGTGTTAGTACATCACCGGTTAGTACAGCACGCGTTAGTACACCACCCGTTAGTACACCACCCGTTAGTACAGCACGTGTTAGTACACCAATCGTTAGTACATCACCCGTTAGTACAGCACGTGTTAGTACACCAATCGTTAGTACACCAACCGTTAGTACACCACCTGTTAGTACACCACCCATAGGTATATCCTTGATAGACAGAAATACTGTGTAAATGTTACAAACATTATGATACAGATCAAGGTATGGTTCAATGTGATTGTCTCATCTCCTAATTATACATTTCTACCCACAAATCAAACAAAAAAACAGATATCAAACATGTCTACCCAAACAATACTGTATACATATATCAAATCAACATTACTGTTCAAGTACTGCTTTGTTCAGACTCAAATAGAGGAGCTATTTCATATAATCTTCAAGTCTTCAAGTTTTGTCCGACATGATTGTGTGAATTTGATCCAAATCCCTCATGTTATGAATGCCTCTAGAACACTGACAATGATTCTCCAAAAAATAGTAACGGTGACCTTGACCCAACAGTCTTGACACTGAAACTTGTCGGAGATATTATGGTCCTTAATTCGTGCGTACAGTTTGATAAATCCCTCAAGGAATGAAGCCGTAGGATTTTCTAGTTACGGTGACCGCGACCCAATAACCCCGATACTTGTCTGAGATATCATAGTCTTTTATCATTGTGTGAAATTTGATCAGAGGAGACGAAAAGAAAACTATAGACACCCCCCCCCCCCCCCCTCCCTTAAAGTTTCACTGGTAGGGGAATAATCTTAGAAGTATGCACATCATACCTGGATTGTATGTTGTTCCGTCATAAGCACGAGATAACTTGTTTGTAAAGTCCAGCTTCTTTATGTGATCTATCATAAAAGTTGGGTTCAACACGTACTGAAATGAAATAGAAAGTTACCATCACTCAGGGCCTTATTCCATACTTACTCAGCGTATAACCCACATCTAATATACAAATAGCTATAAATCTATAACCCACATCTAATATACAAATAGCTATAAATCTATAACCCACATCTAATATACAAATAGCTATAAATCTATAACCCACATCTAATATACAAATAGCTATAGCTATAAATCTATAACCCACATCTAATATACAAATAGCTATAGCTATAAATCTATAACCCACATCTAATATACAAATAGCTATAAATCTATAACCCACATCTAATATACAAATAGCTATAAATCTATAACCCACATCTAATATACAAATAGCTATAGCTATAAATCTATAACCCACATCTAATATACAAATAGCTATACCTATAAATCTATAACCCACATCTAATATACAAATAGCTATAAATCTATAACCCACATCTAATATACAAATAGCTATAAATCTATAACCCACATCTAATATACAAATAGCTATAAATCTATAACCCACATCTAATTTACAAGTAGCTATAGCTATAAATCTATAACCTACATCTAATATACAAATAGCTATAAATCTATAACCCACATCTAATATACAAATAGCTATAGCTATAAATCTATAACCCACATCTAATATACAAATAGCTATAAATCTATAACCCACATCTAATATACAAATAGCTAATAGCTATAAATCTATAACCACCATCTAATATACAAATAGCTATAGCTATAAATCTATAACCCACATCTAATATACAAATAGCTATAAATCTATAACCCACATCTAATATACAAGTAGCTATAAATCTATAACCCACATCTAATATACAAATAGCTATAAATCTATAACCCACATCTAATATACAAATAGCTATTAAATAGCTATAAATCTATAACCCACATCTAATATACAAATAGCTATAGCTATAAAGTACAGCACCCGTTAGTACAGCACGCGTTAGTACACCACCCGTTAGTACACCACCCGTTAGTACAGCACGCCTTAGTACACCACCCGTTAGTACAGCACGTGTTAGTACAGCACCCGTTAGTACAGCACTGGTTAGTACAGCACTGGTTAGTACAGCACGCGTTAGTACAGCACGCGTTAGTACACCACCCGTTAGTACAGCACCCGTTAGTACAGCACGCGTTAGTACACCACCCGTTAGTACAGCACGCCTTAGTACACCACCCGTTAGTACAGCACGCGTTAGTACAGCACGTGTTAGTACACCACCCGTTAGTACAGCACTGGTTAGTACAGCACGCGTTAGTACACCACCCGTTAGTACACCACCCGTTAGTACAGCACCCGTTAGTACACCACCCGTTAGTACAGTACCCGTTAGTACACCATCCGTTAGTACAGCACGCGTTAGTACACCACCCGTTAGTACAGCACGCGTTAGTACAGCACCCGTTAGTACAGCACCCGTTAGTACACCACCCGTTAGTACACCACCGGTTAGTACACCACTCGTTAGTACAGCACGTGTTAGTACACCAATCGTTAGTACACCAACCGTTAGTACACCACCCGTTAGTACACCACCTGTTAGTACACCAATCGTTAGTACACCAACCGTTAGTACACCACCCGTTAGTACAGCACACGTTAGTACACCAATCGTTAGTACACCACCCGTTAGTACACCACCCGTTAGTACACCAATCGTTAGTACACCACCCGTTAGTACACCAATCGCTAGTACACCAACCGTTAGTACACCACCCGTTAGTACAGCACACGTTAGTACACCAATCGTTAGTACACCACCCGTTAGTACACCACCTGTTAGTACACCAATCGTTAGTACACCAACCGTTAGAACACCACCTGTTAGTACACCACCCATAGGTATATCTTTGATAGACAGAAATACTGTGTAAATGTTACAAACATTATGATACAGATCAAGGTATGGTTCACTGTGATTGTCTCATCTCCTAATTATACATGTCTACCCACAAATCAAACAAAATCAAAGTACTGGAAGTACTGTAAACGAACATTATTGTTTAATGGAAAATCAGTAATCTTCTAAGTTTAAAGTCGATAAATTTACTGATATTGGTTTAGGAATTAATTGCAAATAATTTGAAATGTTTGCAGCTGTTCTGATATTATTGAACACATGCATGTTTCTGTAAGGTCCTAATTGAAATTGGAAGTTTATTGATCTATCTTGGATGAATGAAAATAAAATACGTCTTCTTTCTTTCGGGAAGGCATCATCAGTTATAATACAGCCAGGACTCTGTGACCTTATTGATGCCAACTTCTAATATGCACTAAATTTAGGCTAGTTCCATCGTTAGTTTAGCATATTTCAACTTAATATAATGAAACACACATAAAGAACTACTGAAAACCAAAACCAGAGCTGGTAATCAAGGCCCGGATTAGGAATGTATCCTATTGAAACTGTACTCAAGCATGTATGGTACTTCAAAACAAAAAACTTGACTCCTTTTGTTCAGGAATCATTTGATGTTAATAAATCTTTATATGAGAAGACATACTTCTGGTATAATTACAGTATTGTACACAATGTGATAAAGAATAACAAGGGCCCAATGAGCCCAAATCGCTCACCTGCAATGCAGTGATCTTTTCATATATGGATCCTGCAGTTATTTGAAAGCATGCTACAGGACCAATATAATGTCTCTCTGCACTTTGGCTTTTCACTAAAAGTCATTTAAAGATTTAAGCATACTTGATCGACGTGACCTTGAATGTGAGTCAGGGTCATTCATTTGAACAAACTTGGTAGCCCTTCACCCCAGCATGCTATAGACCCAATATTAACTCCATGGGACTCTTGGTTATTGAGAAGAAGTTGTTTCAAGACTTTAGCCTTTTTGACTCCTGTGACCTTGAATGAAGGTCAAGGTCATTCATTTGAACAAACTTGAGAGCCCTTCACCCCAGCATGCTACAGGCCAAATATAAGGTCCCTGGGACTGTTGGTTATTGAGAAGTCATTAAATTTTTTTTAGCCTTTTTGACTCCTGTGACCTTGAATGAAGGTCAAGGTCATTAAATTGAACAAACTTTGTAGCCATTTACCGCAGCATGCTACAGACCCGATATCAACTCCCTGGGACTCTTGGTTATTGAAAAGAAGTCGTTTAATTTTTTTTAGCATATTTGACCCCTGTGACCTTGAATGAAAGTCAAGGTCATTAATTTGAACAAACTTTGTAGCCCTTCACCCCAGCATGCTATAGACCCAAGATCGACTCCCTGGGACTCTTGGTTATTGAGAAGAAGTCGTTTAAAAATTTTAGCCTTTTTGACCCCTGTGACCTTGAATGTAGGTCAACGTTATTCATTTGAACAAATTTGGTAGCCCTTCATGCTACAGGCCCAATATTAGGTCTCTGGGCCTTTTGGTTATTGAGAAGAAGTTGCTTGAATGGAAAAGTTGACGCCGGACGGACGGACGCTGCGCCACGGCATAAGCTCACTTGCCCTTCGGGCAGGTGAGCTAACAACCATATAAAGACTATCTTCATCAAATAAGTCAGCAAACAGGAACAGAAAACTTCAAGCTTCATTTTCAACTTCAAAGCTGATAAAGGTTACAGTCCGTTCGATGGGATGACACATTCGGACATTCCCTATTTATTGTCCCTTTCCAATGTTGAGCATCCAATCATAGTGAATCACACAGTTCAGCAATGTAATTGCACAAATCACATCCTGTATGTGGAGAGAACATTTTTCGGGGTGTTATAAGACTCCATAACTGTATGCAAATTTGTGAATCATTCCATATATATATCTATATATATACCGTACGTGTATATATTTACACATATCAAAATTGGAATGACACAGTAGATTTGCAAGTTTAAGTTCACCATCAGTCATGGGAGGTTTATGTAAGTGCTTATATTAGAGAATGGACACAATTATATGTTCTCCAATGTCAAAATTAATCATATGTAAAATATTAGGGGTTTATTTGACCGAGACGTATTTAAAAATTTTGTAATCATTCGCCATTCGAGGCCTGTTGCCGTCATAGTTGAATTACCAAAATGGACCTGAAATCAACATTTTTAAAAGAGAATGATCTGTGACTTGAATATTTAATAAAAATAATTTAATACATCGTTTATTATCTTCATTCAGATCTTCAGACCCCACATAATTTGTGAAGTCATATATAGAAATATATGAACCATTTTTTTATTGATTTATAGTTCTGAAATCTTGTAACAGCATGGCACAAAAAGTCATCTGAACATTTGTTGTATATTGAAAAAATATTTAAGGTAAATATTAACTCATTTGCTTGACTTCAATTTTCAGTCAATCAATTCATTGATTACGCCGTGTTTGAAGTATGGTGTAGTGAGAATTTCAAGTCTTGATCATGACTTGATGAAAATTCTAAATTAACAAATTATTAAAATGAATTTGTTAGAAAATATTATATAGAGTATCAATCACAATATGTCAGAAGTTATAAAACTACATATAACAATTAACGGTTGAATATCAAATTAAGTGAATATCACAAGTATTTTTGCATTTGTTTTTAGATAATCCGGATTTCCGTCTTTAAAAAAATTTACCTTGTAGACGTAGTGCATAGTAAACGTAGCCATGTAACAGCTGATTTTAATCAGATTGACTTAACATGAACTTAACACCGTCTCAGTAGTTCGTCACAATCGAAAAAAATCTCATAAAAATATCGATTTTGGGTCCACAATCGGCCATTTCGGTAATTCAACTCTAACGACAATCGGGCCGCGATTCGCAAATGAATAATTAATTTAAAATTCGGTCAAATAAACCTCTAATATTTTATATATGATACAATTAGGCATTGAAGAACATATATTTTGGTCAATTCTCTGAAAATAATGCCAATTTATATTATAATTAAGCCCCATTTTTCTTCGTTTCGGTATTTCCAAGTCCGCTTCACGTGTGGTCCGTTTCAGTAAATATTCTCGTCTTTGCCGAAAAAAAAACAAGCTATATAATTGTTCAGTTTAAACATAACAACTGCCAACCACACGTATCCATAAATGTTATTGTTGATATCATCCGAATATTGCCGTAGTTATCTGTCACTTCGATTGTAAACCCCCTGCCAAAGTCATGGAAGAATCGACCAATCAAATTGGTTTAACTTTTGATTTCCGTAATCTTGCAGTTACCTCCCTTACAACAGTAAATACGTTCCAAGTACATGTATATCGCCTACAACAAGCAATCCCGTGCACATAACAAGATATTATCATTTGCATTTGATTTATTGGTCATTTTCGTCAAAGGAAATTGGTATATGGAAATCGATGACAACGTTAACGCTATGATCAGTCACCCCGACCACAAATGCCACCTAATTGTAAGTCTAGAGACTACAGTACATATGTACAGTTCTTTCTCGCAAACACCGTTAACACGTACAGTAACCTATAGTATGATACAATGTATCGTATCGTATGCCGTTATTGATATATTTCTTTCTCTAAATTATAGAAATACACACCTAGTTGATACTGATGTAACATTCGAGAATATGCATATTACATATTTAAGAAAATCGCGGACATATTTGCAGACCTATGCTATAATGTCAGCCGTTTTGGAATGAACACGGAAGAGCAAAACTTTCTAAACATCCGGAGACGAATGCGCCTGCGCAATAGTTGTTTACATAAATATATTGACCTGGAGTTATTCGCAAAGTTCAGGTTCATTTAGTCTTAACATTTCGCTAGCGTTATGCATTTCTCAAATCGTACGCATCTTGAAAATATCTACTGAATATATTTCAACATTTTCGGTAAAACTACTATATAAAACGAAGATGTTTTTGCAGGTAAATCATTTGAAGCGTAAGGCAATGGGGGCAGCCATATTTCATTGAAACAGACAGTAGATGGCGTATTGGTGAATGTGGTTACCAAATATGGTCATATTTCTCAGTCCAGTTCTTGATGGCAATAACCGAACATTAATGTTCGTTTAAAAACAGATATCAAACATGTCTACCCAAACAATACTGTATACATATATCAAATCAACATTACTGTTCAAGTACTGCTTTGTTCAGACTCAAATAGAGGAGCTATTTCATATAATCTTCAAGTCTTCAAGTTTTGTCCGACATGATTGTGTGAATTTGATCCAAATCCCTCATGTAATGAATGCCTCTAGAACACTGACAATGATTTTCCAAAAAATAGTAACGGTGACCTTGACCCAACAGTCCTGACACTGAAACTTGTCGGAGATATTATGGTCCTTAATTCGTGTGTACAGTTTGATAAATCCCTCAAGGAATGAAGCCGTAGGATTTTCTAGTTACGGTGACCGTGACCCAATAACCCTGATACTCGAGCTTGTCTGAGATATCATAGTCTTTTATCATTGAATTTGATCAGAGGAGATGAAAAGAAAACTATAGACCCCCCCCCTTAAAGTTTCACTGGTAGGGGAATAATCTGAGAAGTATGCACATCATACCTGGATTGTATGTTGTTCCGTCATAAGCACGAGATAACTTGTTTGTAAAGTCCAGCTTCTTAATGTGATCTATCATAAAAGTTGGGTTCAACACGTACTGAAATGAAATAGAAAGTTCTCATCACTCAGGGCCTTATTCCATACTTACTCAGGGTATAACCCACATCTAATATACAAATAGCTATAAATCTATAACCCACATCTAATATACAAATAGCTATAGCTATAAATCTATAACCCACATCTAATATACAAATAGCTATAAATCTATAACCCACATCCAATAATACAAATAGCTATAAATCTATTAAGTTTAATACTAGTAAATAACAATATCATAAATTAAAACCAATGAAAAGATATCAAACAAGAGTTGTAAGAAGACAACATAGCTCATCGAATGGGTTGAAATTGAGAATTATCTTTTCCTTGAATAGGTCAAAGGTCATGGTCAAGGTCTGCAGGTCTGTAATATACCAATGGAAAAATGTTTTCAAAAGGAACACATACGTCAAATACCTAAACTGTATCCTCATTAGTATTGACACAACACTGTTTTATAAAAACTTTAACCAAGCTGTCTATGGGCGATGCCAACTTCGTCCAGGCAAGCTAGAAATTGTGGTAATTGTGATCTGGTTGAAGAATTTAAACAAGGTTCCATAACTTTGAAAGTAAGGAGCCATAGACCCAAATTTCTTGGTAAAACTCTGCCATACTAAAATGTTACCATCCAAAACGTTTTCAGGTCCAAAGTTGAAATAGGATTTGTGGTTCAGGTAAATAATCAAAGAGCTACAACTTAAAAATTTTCATTTATCAATGTTTTAGTTATTATACTACTACCTCCAAAGGGACATTTTTGATTTATTAGGTAAAAGTATCGATGACATTTTAAAGCTTTCTGTAATGGAAAGCTGCAAACTAAAAGCATTAGTAATGTTTATAAACTGTGCTAGAAACCTAATGATGAATTAAGTGTGTTGGCAAGTTGACCTTCTTAGTTTAACCTCATAATAGTATGGTAAGTTGGGAATCTCCTGCTGATGGACACAGAAGTGACTTCCCTCAAGTACAGAATGTGTTCTGTTATCTGTGGGCCAGTCGTTAGAATTTGTCCTTAATCAGCTTGAATACCCTAGGCAGTGGTAAGGCAATGTGACTGGTAAGTGTTGTGCTGCTGTATCTAGATATTGATATTTCAGTTGTAGTCTGAAGTAACCCTAGAGCTGCTGTATCTAGATAATGATATTTTAGTTGTAGTCTGAAGTAACCCTAGAGTGGCCGTCTTATTGAACACCATCTCTATTTATATCTGTTGTAAGGATGTGTAACAAACACAAAACAAAACTCTAGACTCAATACTGAACTTACTATAATGTCCTCAAGAGATGAGTCAATGATCTCATAGTTGTCTGGGAGGCAGTAGAACTTGTGTGTGAGGAGGTTGAGAAACACATGGTGACTATCCTGTACACTGTGTGTGTATGCATGGGACATCTTGCCTCGACCTACAACAAAACCACAGCCATATGCATATATAGATATATCTACCAGGTTGTTATAAATTGACCTTGGAAAAAAAATATTTTATCTGAATGAATAATTTGTGTAAACAGATATGAACTTACCAATTTTTTTGAAGATTGATATGAAGTTTATCTGATAATCTGAGATTTGTGATTGCTTACCCTGAAAGTATTTTCCACACACCAGACAGGCATACACATTGATATGTGACAATGAAACAGAGCACAGCTTCTCAAAATCAAAATCCAGCACAGATCTGTAACAGAAAATATACATTTTGTTAATCTTAACATTATCAATTTGACCAGTAGTTTCTCTATCTTACTGAAGGGCCCATTCTGAATGAGCATTCAAGATGTTGGCAGTACTGATCAGTTAAATTCAATGTGAATCTGTAATCAGTGTGTGTGCATTATTATATTTTATGTAGAAGGATGAATTAACCTCTTTAACAGTATATCTTGTAAAGGTATTTACTATTAGACATTTTTACTTGCACTTTGTATTTCATTTTTCTCTGGATTTCTAAGTCTAAACATTTGGTGTGATTTTTTACAGCAATCTGATAACCAGTCTGAATTGTCTATTTGTAATGATCATGATGTTATCTCTAAGTGAATTACTAATCAAGATAAATAAAGAAAATAATTGCATCACAATATCAAACTATCAACTTTATATGAAGCATTAATGTTTTTGACCTTTGACCCTGTCCCAGTGACCTTGATCTTTGGTCAGTTGTATGACTCCTTATTTAAAAGACAAAATTTGACCTTGACCATTTGGTCTAATGACCTTTACCTTTAATCTTGATATTTGACCTCAGTGTAGATTTTTGTGAATTGAACATCTTGACCAAATTTCATGTAAATTGGTCAATAAATACTATAGCTAACAGTCGGAACTAAATTTGTGGAGGACAGATAGACGGACAGACGACGGACACCATGTTATGGCATAAGCTCACCTTGGTCCTTTGGACCAGGGGAGCTAAAAATAGAAATAATAAAATAATTTGTTTGTGAACAGCCAGTGTCATTCTGAGACAGTGTGTTTTTGTAGTAACTGGAGGCTACCTCACTGACATCATATATATATATATACAGGATGCCCGCTACATACTACACAAAGCTATTGCAGTAAAGGCTCTTACAGGACACAAATTAGTCTTTGATCCTTGCTTACTGAGAAATGTAAACTGATTGAATCACACACACTGACCTTCACCAAAGGCTCCATTCATCTGATTTTCTACAAACCGAGTTATTATCTTGTATATTGTACAGGACTCAAAGCAGAATTTTGAGGAATATGCCCTTTGTACTATCTAGGGGGAAAAGCCATGATTCCAAGGGACTGCAGGTCTCTGGTAGGTCCTGGGTAATACCTTGGTCAAGGAGTATGGGGCATTTAGGGGATAATGCACCCCCCCCCCCCCCCCCCCCCCCCCCCCTCAAAAAAATTGTCTTAGGTTAATGGCAAAATAACTGATAAAAAAGACAATGCTATCATGAAGAAAATGAAGCAGTCATCTGGAGAATTTTTGAAGTTGTAGGGAAAGTCAGGGGAAAACAATTCTAATGAGGGAAATTTACCAATAGATTGTAAAGAAATGGGGCTAAATTAACCTCTGTTGTACCTGTTGATAGTATCCAGATAGGGACAGGAACGACTTCTGTCAACCTTAGGATCCTGAATGGGTTCTGAAAAGAAAAGAAAAAAAACATGGTTGATATGCAATATTTGAAATCTGTAAATAAATTTTAAACATGTTTATCAAACACCAAATTAAAAAAAAAAAAAAAAACAAAAAAACACAAAGTACAGATACCATTGAAAGATGCTGTTCCCAATCTCTATAATACAGATAAATTTGAGCACAAGAGCAAGAGAACGATTTGATGCTATAAAGATAGAAATAAACAGAATCTTGTTTTTTTTCTAAAATAGTGAAAGTTGTAAACTTTATCTTAATATGACACTCCAAAGATATCCCAAAGTTCTTAGAAATTTTACTATTTGAAAATGTAAATTCAACCCATATTACAAAAATCATTTGCCATCAATATGAGCCTGAAAAGACAGACAGTTCTTGGTAAGTGATTAACTAATGAGCCACTGAAAACAGAAACAACAAAATAAAGAGACACGACAAGACAGTGACTGTGATAAAAAGTTGTATAAATATTGGCAAACAAGACAGAGGAGAGCAAAAGAGGCCACCTCTTTCAAGTTAGTAAAAATTGCTAGAACTGCTCAACACTTGACAGCCTGTGATTGTGTGTAAGTTTGTTTTTGTGCAATATTTTTGAAATTTTTTAATATTCTTAACTCAATTACTACCTTTGCATGTTACCATAAGTACCTTTCATGTATAAATTTGTACAATTCATACTGGCCATGGGTATTTGGCATTCAAAGGAATGACTTAATTTCAATTGTAATAAATTTCACAGAAAATTGACTTTTAAAATTTTGTAGCAATTCGCATAAAACAAACCATTGATGAAATTTTAGATCGGTGAAGTTGACAATGTTCAAAAGCTAACCAGCTATGCAATAGACAACCGGTAAAATCGGAATTTGAGTCTATTCCCTTTTCTTCTCTCGCTAAATTCCAATGAATCATTTCCATTCCTAAGGAAATACTCGGGTTTTGCCAATTTCAGTTGTTTTTATGTTTCTTTTTGGCAGAATCTGTGTTTAGGTAGGCTCACGCATTCGGCGATCCGTCATTTTGTATAGACTGATAACCCACCCATTGCATTATGGGACTATTTCGCATAGAAACTTGGTCTAGATATGTCGTAACCAAATTTATATTATTTTTGGGAATTTCCCGTATACTTTCATAAATACATATTCCCCCCAGTTTTTGATTTGCGATACTTTGTTAGGTATATATTAAGTCTGAAAACTATAAAGAGCTCAAAATGTAAACATCTCTTTGGAAGTACACTTGTATGTGGGTTTAAAGTCATAGGATCTACAACATTCGTGTTTAAAATTGATGCCCAGTTTTCAGGGAAAAGACTCTCAAGTTGAATAAATAAATGAAAAATACCTTATAGTAATTTATTTTCACAGACAATGAGACATAATCATAACTGATGAGATATTGATGATAGTTTAACTTTTCAGCTAATTAATGATGCAGCGATGATATCCAGATTCCCAGAGGCCATATATAGCGCTGACCTAAAATTGATAGCTAAACATGCATAAATTCAGACCATGAGTGCAATTTTCACTAAAATGTGCTGTATACAAATATGATCAGTGTTTGTCGTGAAATGATGGATAGACGGTTTGGTCCTCTATCGCTTGCTTATAACCATGGCCTCTTGATTTTTGTTGACATAAAACGCTTACCAAGTTTGCACATGCAACTATCAGGTCAGTTCGACTTTACATGAATGTGGGCATGGGGTTCATTCAATTTTTTGTTGTACCAATAATAATTACTTACTGATTTTTTAGATGAAATTCACAATTTTTACTTAACGTTCAAGATTAAATCAAGTTTCATGCTTGTTTGTATTACACCCTGTATAGTAACATCAATTAAAACAAAGTGTTTTTCTGAAGATGCGCTTAATCATATTTACCAATTTCATCATCATCATAATCATCTACTTGGGCATTTTTTGTTGTTGGCACAGACTGTTGCTTTCTATCAGTCTTGGACTTCTTTTCTGATGATTTTTCTTTCTTTGATGAATGAGATTTTGAAGAACCAGACTTGTGTTTACTGGAGCTTGAGCGTCGGTCTTCTTTTATACGCTCTGGTTCTACGTTGGATTCTCGCTTAGCATCAGGTGTTGTTTTTTTGGGTTGTGGAGAAGGAGACGGTGGCCGCTGTTCTGCAAGTTCCTGTTCTTCAGAAAGAAGTTCAGCCTCGGCAATTTCATACAATTCATCTTGAATTTCTTGTTTTACTTGAGGCTGAGATATATTTCTAGGTGTTTTGATAAGAGTTGCAACAGATTGAACTTGTTCTGTAACTAAATCGACATCTGTGTTTTCTTGCGTTTTTTTAAGAATACTTTTATGAGCGATATTTCCTTGTTGTGATGGTACAACGACAGAAGATTTCAATATTCCTTTTTTAGTCGGACTAGTCTCATTCTCCGTCTTTGTCGACGTGCGTACGTCGAATGATTCCGGATTCGATTCCTTTGGTTTAGATGGTTTTCCTTTCTTTAGAATAGACCTTATTGGGTTGTCATCATCGAGTTTGCCAAGATGTGAACTATCTCGCTTTCTTTTTAAGATACCCTTTGAGCTCGTTTGCGAGCTCCCGGCTCTCATTTTCCGCCATACTTTCATGCACGTTCACAAAACGTCACATAGTGTACACAATCACATCGTGGTTCCAAAAGCGTTTTAACCTCGAGGAATTATTTATATCAAGCGTTTAGATGATACCGACACGAAAATCAAATAACACGTAAATTGATGACGTTTATCACATTAACATTTAAGGTAAAGCTATTTTTGCCGACAAATCATGGCTGGAACACCGGTCTCCAGGATTGATATGAAACATGGATTCATGAAAAGTATTATAAGGAATCAAGTGGACAGGTACATTTATACTAATATGTTGTAATAATACTATAGAAGCATCATTACGTGCATACAGTACCGTCACAGTCAAAAGAAAGCTGATCCATGAGTCGAATGGCAGAACTGCATAATTTTGATTTCGCATTTGAACATGTTTCGTTGTTGAATGTAATAATCCAGAGGTTAGTCGTGGTGTACACTGTTATTGTGAACACATATTGGTATAGATCTACAGAATTCCGTGATTTTTTTATTTGTACATTTCTGATGATTACTTTTTTAAGATTTATACAGGCATGACAAGTGACAGGTGACTAGACCTGTCTGCCAACGACATGACTGTAATAGGCGACTAATGTGGGAACCCATGCAGAATTTGTTGTGTCCTCTTAGGCCTATAGGGGCCATGAACCCAACTAGAGTAAATATGCACCCCTTACAAATTAAAGACCTTTTATTGCCTTTCTACTTTACTTTAAAAACATGCTTTGGCAATTAAAGCTGACAGTGCAAGTTGAAAAGCTTTCAATTGGGATTTTAAAAAAAACACACAATGTTTCAGTAATATTCAGAGTATTCTGAGATATGCCCCTATGATTACAGTATGGTCATGTCAATGTATCTAAGAAAGTGCAAACAACATTATAGTTTGTGCTCTGCTTGGATCCGACCCCTGTATAAATGCCAGTGAGTAGTCAAACAAGTATTCAAACAAGTCTTTCAATATATGCATTATGCACAAAGTGACACGTCTCGCACTACGTCTGTTTTCAATCCCTCCTCAGACATTCTTTTTACCAATCTGATTAAGATACAGATCATCATTTACGTTAAGAAAATGTTATGATGGGGGTTAGGGGTCATGTTCATGTTTCATGATCCTGGGATCTCATGTTTTCTGCTGGGGAGGTGGAAGTCTTTACTAAAGTTTATATAGGTAAATCATATTTTTGAGCATCCTTTGTTGAATTGCCATTGGAAATACTACAATTGTCAGTATGGGGTAAGTGGTATGCACATGTTGGCCCTGACTGAAATTTCAGCACTCAAATGACAGTTAAGGTCCAGGGGCCTCTTGTTTTTTAACATAGGTTAAATGACACAGTATTCTGAAAATTTTAAACAATACTGGTCTTGAGAAGAAATAATTTTTCATGACTTGAAGCACAACCTGCACTAGCTCTTTCAATCCTTCAACAGATAATTCCTTAATTATAACTGCAGAGTTTAGAAGGCCCCAATCCAATACTATGTGTAGCCTCGCTTCGTATTGGTAATGAAATGTCAGCTGCACTTTGTTTCAAAGTAGGTATCAGGGAATAGTTCCGTTATACATAACACTTTTAATGTGGATATGGTCATATGGTGGATGAATTCTTTTAGAACAGCTATTGGATGCTAATCTTTATATTCCTTTTACATATGTTGGGCCATGATATGTGACCCACGTTTCCAGTTTGTTGGATCCAGTGGCTGTTATATGATCTGTGTAAGGTCTTTGTAAAATATGGTTGACTCACTAACCTATCAGGGCTTCTACTTGATTATTGAGATTATATTATTAATCTTGTTTTACTTTGTATTTGCATTTGCAAGGAATGTCTATTTGACATATTTGTCGACTCATAATGTTTATAATAAGTTAATATGTCTGAATAATATTGGGGAAAAAATATATAATATTGGAAAAGATTTGGATATGATCACATTTAATGTTACATTTGCCTATTACACATCATGTCTGTCAATGACTCATATACTTACAGAAACACATATGAAAAAGAGGTAAAGGCAAAGAAGGGAATGTCGAAACCTGGCAAACATTCTGGATCCAAGAACAAGAAGCCTGAAGCCAGTGTCTACATTCCTCCTATGAGGCAGCAGAAAGGTGCACTTCATAATTAATTTGAGTAAAGATAAGAACTCTATTTTTAGCTCACCAATTACGAGTAACTGTGAGCTTTTAAATGCTGTATCCCCGGTGTCTATTTCCCACCCAAAAACTTTTAAACTTTTTGGGTAAGTTTTGGAAAAGCTTTTAAGTCCATAAGTATGCATTCCACAATCTTCAAGTTCAGTATACATTCAGTACAGGCCTAGGAGTGATGCTACTATCAAATAATATGGAAATATTTAGTAATTTTATTAAATTTTACCATGTTTTAGCTTTTTTGCATCAAATTCACATAATAAAGTGTAATTTTTGGGGTAAGTTTTTGGGATGCTTTTTAGTCAATAAGTACACATCCTACACCATTACCGTTTGGTTTATTCAATACCAGTGATGTAATGGCAACAAAATGATGTGGAACTATTTTGTAACTTTTCCCCCCAATTTTTGCGTCAAAATTAACTTTTAAAGTTTTCCAAGTCCATAGGTATATACCATCACCACTGTCTCACTTTTGGCCTTTAGTTGAGCGTTCGCTGCTTTGTGGAAGGCTTTTGGCCTTTAGTTGAGCGTTCGCTGCTTTTTGGAAGGGTTTCGGCCTTTAGTTGAGCGTTCACTACTTTGTGGAAGGCTTTTGGCCTTTAGTTGAGCGTTCCCTGCTTTGTGGAAGGCTTTTGGCCTTTAGTTGAGCGTTCGCTGCTTTTTGGAAGGCTTGTGGCCTTTAGTTGAGCGTTCGCTGCTTTGTGGAAGGCTTTTGGCCTTTAGTTGAGCGTCGCTGCTTTGGAAGGCTTTGCCTTTAGTGAGCGTTCGCTGCTTTTTGGAAGGTTTCGGCCTTTAGTTGAGCGTTCACTGCTTTGTGGAAGGCTTTTGGCCTTTAGTTGAGCGTTCCCTGCTTTGTGGAAGGCTTTTGGCCTTTAGTTGAGCGTTCGCTGCTTTTTGGAAGGCTTTTGGCCTTTAGTTGAGCGTTCGCTGCTTTGTGGAAGGCTTTTGGCCTTAAGTTGAGCGTTCGCTGCTTTGTGGAACTTAGGCTTTTGGCCTTTAGTTGAGCGTTCACTGCTTTGTGGAAGGCTTTTGGCCTTTGGTTGAGCGTTCACTGCTTTGTGGAAGGCTTTTGGCCTTTGGTTGAGCGTTCACTGCTTTGTGGAAGGCTTTTGGCCTTTAGTTTAGCGTTCACTGCTTTGTGGAAGGCTTTTGGCCTTTAGTTGAGCGTTCGCTGCTTTGTGGAAGGCTTTTGGTTCTGTCCCTTGGCTGAGACACACCGGAGTCTACAAAAATTGTTGTTGCTACTCCTGCTTAACGTTTAAGGGAGTGGGACGATTGGTTCGCCTGTTGTCAGTATAGTGTGACCAGGTGAGGTGTCCTGCTGTCTTTGGCAGTATACTTCACTGAGGTAGCATTATGAAGTCGACATCACATTTGCGATATCACAAGGAGACAGACATGAATATACTGCAGCCTCCCAAAACACTACCTTGGATACACACATGCATCTCTCTTACAGGGGAGGCCGTCTTCAAATGACCATAGATGTTGATAGGATGTTAAACAATACCAAACAAAAACCTACATGTACCATTATAGGTTTAGATATGATATAATGACAATTGAGTGTTTGAAATATTTTTTTCTTTTTTTTTTTTTTTTTTTTTTTTACATATTATGGATTTGCTGTTAGTAGTAATTATTCATCAAATCTAAGTTTGTTGGTATTATTTTTAATATTTGAATCAAGTTCACAAAGATAGCTTATGTTTATGTATCAGATGAATTAATTTGGCATTGAGAATTTGTATCCTAATAAGTTACTAAAATTTTAGTATAAGCATTTTGCGGTGGCTGATGCCAGTGTTTGTTGCTATTAGATGGTTTTTATATGCCGTCAACATGGGTTGTATTATGGTATATACCATGCACTATTAGACATCTGTCCATTTACTTTTCCTTGTTAGCACTCTCTAGCCTTTATTTATCAACAATTTTTTTTATGAAACTTGCTACAAATATTCTATGGCACAATAGCTCAAACGAGTTCGTGTGATGGAATTTTGTGATTATTTTTAGCAGAGTTATGCCCCTTTTATTGCCAATTATTGGAAATGTGTAGAAAATGTAAGAAGTTTTCTATTTCTTATTCAATTCCTTTAAGATTTTGTTCACTACAACAAGAAGCAAAATTTATGTTCAACATATATTAGCAGGGTTTAATACTCCAGTCAATGACGCTTCATTTTCCTGTGGTAGCTTTTCCAGTGACTGGTGTATCGTGCTTCCCACTTGCAGGGCTCTTGTTGTGAAGTTGTAATCCCTTGCTCAAACTTGTTATATTTGATGGCAAGTCATTTAAATATTATTACTTTATAAAATTGTAGATTTTTTGGCCTCATTTATATTTACAATAATCACTAGTAACCAATTTTTAGACCAACATCATCAGATGATGGACTATTCAAATTGTCCTGTGTCCATGGTTGTCTGTCTGCCCATCTGGTGTGTGTCTGACCGTAAACAATACTTGTTATCACTATTTCTTCCAGTACTGTACAAATATTCTTCAAACTTAATGCGCAGGCTTCCCTTGCTCCCAAAATGGCCGATAAGCAACCATCTTGGATTTTGAGAGTTGAAGTTGGTTATTGCTAATTCTTGAAAAGTACTGGAGGGATAATCCTCAAACTTCGTTTGTAGATTCCCCTTGGTCCCTAGTTGTGCCAATTTCATATAGGTTTTTGATCAGAAAAAAAAAATCTGACAGGTCACTGTTGGCCATCTTTGATTTTGAGAATTCGAGTTTGTTATCACTATTTCTCGAAAAGAACTGGAGGGATGCTTCTCAAGCTTTACATGTCAGCTCCACTTGTTCTTGTTATCAGATGATTAAGAGGAAAAGAAGAAAGAAGGGAAAAGTAGAGAGAAGATCAGTCTGACTAATAACCAATAAACAAATAATTGGTATAAAGTTTATCGGTATTTAAAAGCTAAAATGAAAGACACATAGAATTGAAAATAGTATTTTTGATTTCATTCAATCATTTGTTTTTGTGTGCATTTTTATCAATTAGTTTGTTTATTTACTGTAATATTATAAAAAAAATTGGCAGTAAATATGATAGATTTTAGGCTCACCTGGTTGGAAGGAGCTTATGCCATTGTCTGTCAGCTTTTCTTAAAAGTTGTTACTAGTCATGAACAACTGAATGGATGTTTACCAAATATATTCAGACGCATCTTTAGGAGTAGAGGAACAAATTTTGCATAAATGCTGACTGATCACCCTGGGGTTTGGAGGAGCTTGCATAATATGCACTGGTCATGAACAAAAGTGAATTTTGACCAAATTTAGTCAGAAGCACCCTCGGGGGAATAGAAACACAGGAGGTGTAGGGCCCAAGAAGGGAAATAGATGTAATTCCTTTTAATCACTCTTAGTGTTCTCTGATGTTCACTGAAATATCCTGATGAGTGATGCAGGCCCTTTGGGCCTCTTGTTTTAGGTTGAGAAAACGTTTTCAAGTATCTTCTAACCAATTTGAAAATGTTCTTGCCCAATACTTTCCTCTCCAGTTACTTTTTAAGATAAATTCAAAATTTCCAATTATTGTTCAGTTCCCCAAACTTATCTTGGGTTTAGGTTTTTTAAATGAGTTTCTTGCTTCAAAAGCAACACATCCACAATTTTAGCTTTAACACATGTACAGAGTGACTGTTCCTGTCATTTTCTTCTTATCCTTTTCTATTGTTCATCTCCTCGTCATATATAATCTGATGCTGATATCTGTATATCCATTTCTGCTATCTATAATTATTTAAAACAAAAAACAAACAAAAAAACATGAATTTAAAACATTTGTTTCTCTCTTTTTTAGATGAAAATGTAAAAGAAGAAATGTTTTGTTTGGAATTTGAAGACAAAAATGGAGAAGTTTACAATTTCACCATCTACAAGGTATCATGACTAGCCTCATTTTCTTATCAGTCTTCATCTGTATGTAGGATAAGATGTTGATCTGCTGTCCTTAATCATTTAAGATGATGTTATTTCATTCAATATGGTTTTCTGGATTTTGTATGAATCAATATACATGTATATCAACAATACTATAAATACTGAAAATGCAGATATCCCTCATTTATCTATGAGATTATTTGCACACCATCTGAGACTTCCATGGAAAACATTCATTTTTGGTGTTTTGTAGTTGCATTTGGAATCACTTGGAATCACTTATACCGATTTCTTGTACATTTCAGTGTGACAGAGCTGGGACAGTTGCCAGGAGAATTGGTCAGGAGGCACAGTTACCTCCCTTGTTTGTGGGTGCACTTGAGGAGAGACTACAACAAGAGTTTGAAAAGCATGCTAGTCAGAACAATCCTGTTTCCTGAACACATATCTGACTGTTACAGCTCTAAGCCTGTCTCCACAGGTTTAAACGTTCTAACATTCCAAGTTAGATTACACAAATAGCCAGGTTTCAAGTAGCCAAGCTCAAGAAGAGAGAGAGACATCAATGTTGTCGCATCAAACGGCCTTGCGGTGTCAGTAGAAGACACAATTTTGCTATTTGTTAGCCTTGCCCTAAGTGCAGAGACTGGTTTCTCAAGCATATCTGCCATAGATTTGTAGACACTAAACTTGTTTCTCCAGCACATCTGCTGAAGACTGGTGGACACAGAATTGGTTTCTGCAGCACATCTGTCCTACATAGATGTTTATACCAGAAGGATCCCTGTTTTACAGACTGGACATTTTTCTGTGGCAGTACAAAAGTGATATTTTCTCGAGAATAAAAGGTTTATTTTCTGTTTTAAAAAAAAATAGCATTGCCTTTTTTTTTTTTTTTTTGTAGTTACCTTTATGTGGTTGTCACTTTTGAGATTACTACACTTCCTTCACTTTTAGGCCTCCTGGTCTTTAGTTTCTTCACTTTTAGGCCTCCTGGTCTTTAGTTCATCCATTAACGGTTTATTTCATTATTATTTCTATATAAGACTGTGCTAGTACGCTTCACATTGGTCAATGGTCTGATGAAGGTGACAGTGTAGTCATCAAAACGTCACACTCTTAAATATCGTATTGGTTGTGTCATATAACTTTTATCATATTTACTTTACCAACCTGAAGAAAATGTTCCAGAATAGTAGTCATTTAGGATGCTCAGAGGGCACCCTTCCTTACACAATCTTAACAGGGTTATCCTAATATCTTCACCTTCAAGCAGGTCACTCCTAAAACCCAAACAAGAAATCCCGACAGGATCTTGGCACTCCCTATTTGTAAAGGGACGAAATGGTAAAATTTCACGCTTTTTCTTGGCAATTGCTTCAGGGCAAGCATCAGACTACTTGTAATTAAGATTATCCACAAAATTAGACCACTTTTTCCAGGTGAAAAATTGACAAACTTCAAACTTTTCCTGGTTCTGTCTGCCTCCTTTTGCTGATTTGATGGTATACCTATGTGAGCCCTGCTCACTTCGCTTTGTTAGGTCACCTGAGATGAGTCCTCGTGCATCGTAAACAATTTACATTTTTTATTTCTTCTCAATAACCTAGAGGCCCTGGCAGGGTCATGATATTGGGTCAGTAGCATTCTGGGATGAAAGGCTACAAGTTTGTTCAAATGAATGACCTTGATCTACTTTCAAGGTCACAGGGGTTAGATGTCTTAAAATCTTTGAATGACTTGTTCTAAGTGCATTGTCAAGGTCACAGGAATCAAATGTGTTAAATCTTTATATGACTTCTCATTAACCAAGAGGCCCAGAGCCATGTATTTGGCAGTAGTATGCTGGGATGAAGGGCTACAGAGTTTGTTCAAGTCAATGACCTTGATGTATTGCCAAGGACACATAGGTCAAATGTGTTAAAATCTTTTAAACGACTTCTCAGTAACCAAGAAATTCTTAAGTCACTTGACGAAAAATCAAAGATCACTTTATCTAAAGTCATGGCATTCTCAGCCCTCATCGACTGTCAAGGTATCACTATATCATACATACTGACAGAGTGAAACGAAGGTAAGTAACTCTGATAGATCAGGTAAAATATTCAAATCTTTGTGTTATGACATTGCGAACCAGTATGAAAGAAATTAATGCATGTTCAAAGCGTTCAGTTCAAGATCTATCTCCTAATTGGTAAATAATTTGTTATAATAAGATAAATTCACTAGATGTTCACGGTTATGGGTCCAATGTAATGTGAGGTAGTTTCTGCTTTACAGATTTTCTAATGAACAATATGTTATGGGCTAATTAGAGGAGACGTATGGGACATCTTCTACAGTAACTTGGACGCTTTCTTACAAAATTAAAAAGTATACAATAGATAAAATGGTAGGAACTTCCCTATTGATCCACATCAAGTAGCCTTGGCCTGTTGGTCACAATGTTCTTACCAAATGTCCAGTTCATTACTAATCTTCCTTGGAAACACCCAATTACAAAGCAAAACGAACGGTAGGACAAGACCCAAAATATCCACTGACACAGGTTAAAATTATTAAGAAGGTCACACTGTAGGAGGTGAACCAGACAACGCTATGGTCATTATTATATAAATATTTTTTTATACCCCAGGTAAAAAAAAAAAATATATATATATATATCTTCCTTCTGTGGGTAAGTATGATGGCATGAGAAATCCAGTCATTATGTAAAACTTCATGATATGACACTACATACATGTTTGTATGATGTTATTGTACACAAAAGTATTAGCTGGAACACTGACTGGTGAGAAAGTGGCCAAACCCCCATAATCATCTAAAAGCCATCTGCCCATATCGCTGAGGTTGACATTTGACATTTGGACTAACAAAAACAATCACCAGAAAGCAAAACCCATTATACATCTACTATGATGTGACTTGTTTCCATCTAGCACCATTTATTTGCTTGGCTAACAGAAATGAAAATTCCTGTATAATACCCATTTGTTGGGTAAGATTTGTTTACTTAAACCTTTACACTCAAATGGCCTTGACCTTTGACCCACTGACTTTGATCTATGATCAGTTTATTCTTGTATAATTCCAAACTTTGCTCCATGCCATAACAAAATGTTTGTTAGTGAAAAGATATGAAAATGGACTTTAACCTCTGACCTTGACCGTTGGTCAGCTGATTCCTTTTTTTTTTTAATTCTGACCAACTTTGCTTCAAGTCATCACAAAATATTTATCAGTAAAACTTTCGTCAGTTGACGCTTTGTTTGATTCTTACCATCTTTGCATGTCAAAACAAAATGTTCATCGGTAGAAAAATACTAAATTCGACCTTGATCTTTGAACCTAATGATCTTGACCTTTTACCTTGATTTTTGACCTCAGTATGTATTTTTGTGAGTTGAACATTTTGATCAAACTTGTACACAAACTCTTGATTTCAGAAGTAGTCAGTGACCCCGCACCTAATGACAACCAAATTTTAATTGGGTGAATAACTTTTTTGGTACTATAGTATGAATATGTATCAAATCTTTTGAGGGGTTTCAATGTTTTCAATTTGGAATGAGATGGGCAGAAATGGGTTACACTATATGGCATCCCCCTCCTGCGCGCTACCAATGGCAGGGGCATAATTAAAAGGTGGAAGAAATTTTTACTGAAAATTGTGCACTTATTCAACTTTCATGAAGATAATGGCCTGTTAACTAAGTTTGATGTACAACAATAGAATATCATCCCCTGGCAATCTTTGGATTCCTGGAGGTTGTCCGGTGCCCGGTTTGGTATCTCGTCTACTTTATCTGCCACATTATATAATTAGTCTTCCGACATAGTTGGTCCTAAATGACTCAAATTGTTGATGGACTCGACTAAACAATACAATACTAATACTTATGTAAAGTTGTATAATATCAATGTTATGTTGAATTCATTTAATGTATTTTGTTGCAAATAGAAACAACAGGCCCAAGGGCCTTAACAGTCATCTGACTTGCATTAAAGTTTGCAATTTTACTTGAAATACAAAATAAAACCTAAGATGTATATTGGGATATATTGTTACAACATTTTTCATTACTATTTCTATATGAACTATAATAAACTTTACCCCCTTCGAAGAGGGGTGGTGGTTGTGGTGCCCCAAGATAAAGGCTTTTACAATCTTTATAATGCACCTGAAGATCTTCTCATTTCTAATGAGTACATTCGACATATCAGGGTCTAACTATTGAAGATTGTTGAAATTCAGCCAATTTGAGCACTTTTTGCACTGCCCCTTATCCTCAGGGGATAGTTCGGGTTTAACAATCTTAATTTTCAAAAAGTGTAAAATTTCCTCACAGATTAAAGAATTGTTAAATTATTAACCGAGAATGGAACAAAATATAGCCAATTTTCCTAATACATGTGTATAGACTTTAGTAAACTTTACTCTTTCCTTAGGGAAAGGGGGAGGGGGGAATGTGATGCCCCAGTTTAATGAATTTTCAATCTTGATAAAATAACTCAGACCTTTCCTTTTCTGTCAGAGGAGTACTAGATTCTGACATATCTGGATCTGAAAAAGTTGTTGAAATTTCAGCCAATTTGCCCTTAAACAAAATACAACTAAAATATCATTTTTCTACCTAACCCATTTTTTTTTTACCCATCCCAAGGAACCCCAGGGTCATGAATGTCACAATTTTGGAACCTCAAGACCCTTCCATCTATGAAGAGTATTTAATTCTTTCATTACTGGGTCTTCAGAAGATTTTTGAGATTTTAGTCAATCTGAATCTTTTTGGCCCTGTCCAAAAGCCCCTTGGAGTCCAGTTGTTCCAATATATTTTTTAACAAATATTGTAATGACTGAATGTTTGAATTGTCTATGTGGTATTGTATTGTTGTCAGCATGTGTTATCTATCATAGCCTATGTGACGGAGAAATCACACCCTAGGGGGCGACAGAGAAATCACATCCTAGGGGTGACAGAGAAATCACACCCTAGGGGATGACAGAGAAATCACACCCTAGGGGTGACAGAGAAATCACACCATAGAGGTCAGAGAACTCACCCTAGGGGGTGACAGAAGAAAAAAATCAGTAAATGACAGGAGAAAACACAGTTGTTAAAAAATAACTTTTTATTACATATTGTTCATCAATACAAAAGAAATGTACAAACAATTTTTCAGTGCACATAACAAATAAAAATTTTGAATCTTTCACTTTTAACAAGTCCTCTAAAACCTCAAAGAATAAATAAAGTCTAACAAAATGGAAAAAATGCTTAATGGAAGTCACAATTCAGAAATAGTCGTGAAATTTTGTTAAACACTTCAAAAGTTCTCTTCCAAATCAGTGAAGACGGACAGTTTTCATTGGACTTTCAAATAAACTACTTTTGCTATAAACGTTAGCTGCATGTTTTTTTATTACCAAATCGACTGATTATTTAATTAATGCTTGGAAGATTACCTCATAACCAGTAAAAAAAAACTGCCACCAATTGAATGGCTCCCTATAGAAATAAATAGGAATACATACTATTCTTTAGTGAAGGAGGAAGTCCTTATCAGATCTTATAAATGATAAATGCCTTTTGTTTGGTAATTGCATCTCTTCAGCCATAAATTATAGTGAACCAAACCACAAAAAAAATTGAATAATGAATGAAATCCATATTCCAAACACTAGAGCACCAGAATATTGGAGATTAAAATGATATTGTAAAGTTATACAATAGACAAAATCTTGTATTAAAACATCAACAAAGGATCAGACTTCATATATGGTTGGCATGTGTCTATTTGCCATCATTCAACACATCAGACATACAAGGGAATTACTGGTCAAAAAATGTACTGCCGACACCTAGCCAGCCAGGCATTGCCATCAGTTATCAGAGATGGGTGTTAACTAGACATTAAAACATATACAAGATAATTCAGAGAATCAAAGTCCCCTACAGGATGTAAAATTATAATCAAAGAATGCACAGATGATTGATTTGTGATGGCACCTATTCTACACAGTTTGACAGAGCCTTCAAATTGCAGCTGGTAGTATTAATGTAAATGAATTCAGGAATATCACGAATTTTAGTAGAGGGTATCAGAAGTTCAATGCTAGTGAACCTGTGTCCCAAGAAACAGGAACACGTCCCAAATATTAGGTTCTACACATGAAAATTGAGAAAGATCCATCCAACACTTTTAAAGAAATGGCGATAACAAATTTTCATAGCCAAAATTAGATATGGCCATCTGTCAGCCATATTGTTTTTCTGATCAGTCCCAAAATCAAATGGGAACAACTAGGGGGCTAAGAAGAACCTACACAGATCTCGGTGTTTCTGATCACAACTCCAAATACCCAAAAAATATTTTTTGAAGCAGGCTTTATATTTTCAACCCATAATATTTTAACAGAATTTCCTCAAACAAGCTACATAGAAAATCTGACTTCTCGTTTTTTAAACTTTATAATACAAACCTGAGAATACATATTTTAAATATAGTATTTTTTTTGTAGGGTACTAGGATATATATTACTAAATAAAATTTGAACATAATTTTCCACAACATTTATAGATGTTTTATAAAACAATCGTTAAGAAATACTTCAACAAGAAATTTATTTTATAATAATAGATTCACTAAACATGTATGTGCACTGAACAACATAAAATCTAACTTTGCTAGTAAAACATACATATATCCTTTAAAATGTTTTAACCACAAAATCTGCAAAATTCACAAAGACAATTTTGTAAGAGCTATTCCATAATTGTACAGGAGAGGTATTAATACAGCTGGTGATATTAGTTAAGAACTTCTACCATTCCCCATATCAGATCAGATTTGAATATTCCACGAGAGGCAGAGCCTTTTGGAAAGTGCCCCCCTCCTGTATGTTTAATTTTGGAATAGCCCAAACCATAACAACAAGTTGTCTGCCTGGACATTCAACAAACAATATTGATTGCATAGATAAAATCCAGAAAAAGTAAGGCTATAGCCACACACTGACTAGTTAAAGTAGACATGTACCATACATTTATCAACATGTAACAACATATTCAATACATAGTGGATTTCCTTCCTCTCTCTCGGACAACAATTAGGTACTTATGTAATGTGCCTTTACTATCTATACCATACTTAATGAACTTGTTTGGCAACACATTTTTCAGTTTTCAAATACATTTTAAGAGCCTGGCAACAGAAGAAGGCCAAGTAAGCATATTCTTTACTTTACTAGAAATCTGGAAGATTTCAGTTTCAATTTTGTTTTCATTACGCGTTCACAACGGAAGGATAACAGACTAAAACTTCACTTGTCCCCAAATCTTTCATTCCATATCTTGGTTAAATTCATCCCTTCCTTTCATCACAAATAAAGTACTATCAATTTGAACACATCAACCTTTAATATCAGGGTGCGAAAAAAACACTCGTCCTAGATGATGAGTTAAATTTGGCTGGGGACGTGTAAATGCCATGGTGCACTCGTCCCTGGTGACGAGTAAATTTCAAAAGAAAATGATAATTAAACAAGGCATCGCAACCGATACAAATCCCCTCGCGTGCTAACACATGAACTCTGAAGCAAAATGGGGAGTGGGGTTATTGCAGGACATTGAAATAACATCAGTTGTCATTTGCACTGAACTGCAATAGACATGGATGGGCTTATTATCAGGCATGGGCTCAATATATGAAGTTTGGTCAGGATCCATTCAAAAATGAAGTCGCAACAACGCTGACAAAGATTTTCTATAAATAGTAATGGTGACCTTGACCTTAACCTTGGCGCCCTGAAACACGAACTTGTTTGAGGTATTGCCATGCTTGACCCATATATGAAGTTTGGTCAGGATCCGTTCAAAAATGAAGTCGCATTACAGCGCTGACAAAGATTTTCTATAAATAGTAACGGTGACCTTGACCTTGGCACCCTGAAACACGAACTCGTTCGAGATATTCCCATGCTGGACCCATATATGAAGTTTGGTCAGAATCCGTTCAAAAATGAAGTCGCAAGAGCGCTGACAAAAAGTGAACATACGTACGTACGAACGGAACGCTATATCCCCTCCCCGACTTTCGTCGCGAGGGGATAATTATGTTTACAAATATTGTCTTTAGCGTTTATTGCAAAAGTCTATAGAATTTTCTAAATGAATTAGGATTAATTAAATCATACTCAAAGTTCTATCAAGCAGATAGCTCCGTGATTGCTCTGCAGAAGCGTCCATGTGATACTGATGCATTTATGTGATAAAGAAAGGCTAGACTAATACAGGTATATGATAGAAATAAATCTGGACCTGATATCATATCAATAACAAACATTTTTTTGAAGACATTAAGAATGAGAATATTTGAACACTAGCGAGTCTCAGTTCTATATATATATATACACACTTTTATATCTCGTTTTTGTATAGTCTAATATCCGATACAATGAAGTATCACAGGCGAATACATGATTAAACTTTATCTAAATCCAAGTCCAAAAACAGATTTTACTGCTTAGAACCTGTTTGTTATTTCCTATGAGGCCTGTAGACATCAGTTTAAATGTCGCTATTGTGAAGCGAATGATCAACTGTTTTTTATATATAAAAAAAAAGGTTCACAAAACCGCAGCTCAAATTATATAATGATTAAAACATTGAAAACATATTTACACAGGTTTTGTGTTGTTGTTTCTTTTTTTAATTGAAATTTAGAAGTGAGAGGGACGAGTGCTTTCAAGTATATTTTTCTCACCCTAAATATTTCATGGTTATATTACTGTTGCAAACGCTGCTACCATATTTGAGATTACAAAGCACTAAAGTCTAAGTCATATCACTACGCCAGACTGTTCATATAGTTGAGTATCAAAAAGTATAACTTACAGTAGATCTGTTGAATGCTCGTATTAACCATGTTTAATCAGCAGAAGTCTGGTGTAAACATAAAACCAAATCTGTTCATGGGTTATAGATTTGAACACAAGCCATTATTTTAAAAGTGGTCATATGTAATTTTAAACTTAATATCAATGACAGATAACCACCAAATTGAACGGGTATAACTTTACAATTCAAACTGCTATGACAAGACAACTGCTATGACAAGAAAGTGTCAATATGAACCAATTTCTGACTTTTGACTCCTCAGCCCTGACTGATGGCCGCCACAATCTTATCAACTTATCTACTTTTTTATGATTAATAGAGAGATATCAAAGTTGATACTTTAATAAAATTTGTATCAGTTTTGAACATTGATTTGTTAAGGTTAATATGAATAGCAAAGTGGACTGTTTGTTCCCTCGAGATTGGTTATAACCATGTTTTATCCTATTGGAATAGCCCTCCCAGTAGATATGTACGAACACTGGTAACTTGTGATATCACAACAATGACATACACCAAATTTACATTACAAACATTGCTCCTCAGAAAAAAAGGCATGAAGTTAATCTACTACATCAAACATATTCAACATTCATAAACATGAAAGACATATTCTTATTCAACCAAATCTATGGATGCCTGAATAAAATATGTAGTTGAGGAATGTCAAACAAATCGTTTAGAAATAAATTCACCTGAGAAATAAGGGATTTAGTTGTGACGTTTTCTGTATTACATTTAAATAGCACCACAGCCTTATGCAACTGTACTTTACCAGGCACACAGCTACTAATAACATAGTTGTAAATGAATTATTTCAATGCTGTTGTTTTTGGTTTTTTTTTCCTCAATGAGATCAACAAGAGCATCACCTAGCCTTATAGGTGAAGTCTAAATAATTATGTAAATTGCACAAAGAAAATTGTTTTCAGATTTGTCCCAACTAACACAGCTTGTCAAAAATAAACATACCCAGTATTTATGAAACCCCACACAACCTTACCAATTGAATGCATCATAAAGCACAAACAGAACTCTGTACATGTAAATTCTGCTCAGTCTTGGAAAACACTTTGTGTAGAAAATTCAATGTGATGAGTCGCATCAACCTATAGCAATGTTCATCTACAGCAAACTGCTACCATTTTATCACTGAATTGGGATACATTAAAATCATGAATCTGGATATATTTGGTGTCATTCATGCTTCTTGCATGCTCTCCTAAATGAAGATGAGTATTAACTCATTAAGCTGCTCTCCGATAAGAAATGGATTGACATTTACAAGAAGAAAAGTCTGTCTGACAGTTCTGGTGCAGGTTCTTTGTGGATGTTCTGTCCCACGAGGTAAGCAAGTTTGTGGGCATACTGAAAGGGAAAAAACAAAAATTAAATCATTCACTGTAAACAGTTTGAAATCTGACAAACTAGTCAAACATGCATTAAGTCAGCCCAGTCTGTTCTTGATACAAAATGTAAATTAATATTTCCACTTTTTCAACAAGAGGCAAATGGCCACATTGTTGGTGGGCTTTTATATATCATGATTGTTATACATTTAATGGACAAGATGAAAAAAGTTCCTTATATCATCTAGGCCTGATTTTTTCAAATCTTGTCGTGTATGGAAAAGACAGGTTGTTATTGTTTATGAGGATTGAGTGATCAAGAAAAAATAAATGAATAAATAAATAAATGATCAAATCAAAGTGTCGAGGCCATTAATAGGTGATGTGCATGAGGGTTGGAAATACAAGTGAAAAGCAAATACTATGCAAATATTATATAAATATGAAATGACATGTAATAAAGAGACATTTTTATGGTTTTTTAAGTGCATTCCTGAATGTTTTACTGATGATTATTCTGTCATTTTAAGAAATTTCATTTACTTAACAAGAGATCCCAGAGGGATCTTGGCGCCCACCATTGAATGATCTTTATAGGTTGTATGTCAGATTGATCTTCTATCTATTTTCTCCTTCATTTTACTAATCTGTGCAAATTGAGAAACATCCCTCAAATATTTTTCAAACAAGGGAATCCTAGCAATATAAGAAATTTGAGATTTAGCGATAATGGCTGTTTGTTGGCCAGGTTGTTTTCAGGACAGATTGGTCCCAAAATGTAATACGAGGGACCAAGGGCAACCTACATATGAAATTTGAGAAATATCCCTTCAGTACTTTCTGAGAAATAGCGATAACAAACTTCAATTTTCAAAATCCAAGATGGCTGCCTGTCGGCCATGTTGTTTTCCGATTGGTCTCAAAATGGAATATGCATAACTAGGCACCAAGGGGAACCTACATAGGAAATTTGATAAAGATCCCTTCAGTATTTTCTGAGAAATAGCGATAACAAGAATTGTTTACGGACGGACGGACAACGGACACAGGGCGATTTGAATAGCCCACCATCTGATGATGGTGGGCTAAAAAGGCTGTGGTTGCATTGAAGTTGTGAAAAAGAGAAGAATCACTTTTTTAAACCTCTTTTAAATTGGCATACTATGAGTAAGCTTAATTCTCAGATTGATCAATCCGTGACATCCGTCATGTTTCTTGAAACAAGTGCAATCAATGATTTTTATCAACCAAAGAACTCATTGAATTTCCAATGTCACATCAACTGGAGTGTATACAAGTTACCTTCCCTCGCACAAACCAGGAAGCAAGCGTAATAATTTGCACAGAAAATAGTTTGGAATACTCGTGGATAAAACAGGTCATTGTGTACGATTTAAGCTGTTTTTCTATAATTATTTGAATTCTACAAATGTCTTCAAACATATAAAAGCGTAAATCATATAACTTAATCACAAACAAATACTTCGCGGAAGGAGGCAAGATTGTCTAGTGTGCTGTTCGCATTTTTGGGGAAAATTATTTCCAGTCCCGTTTGAATTATCAAGATTTATCATTCAAATAAGTGACATTTTGATTCCCTCGAGAGTTCCAAATGAATTTGTTCTTGCGAAATATGGCGATGACTGCTTAAGGTTGCTCTTTCACAGCACCTAAAAAAGTTAGTTTGTGTTCGGTGTTTCACATGTAATGTTGATAAATATTATATCTCTAGAACATATCTGAATTATTGATTTATCATCATGACAATCAATTAGGTTTTTACATTTTTGTTTACTGAAACAAACATATGTTTTCTAATTGCAGCCTTGTAAAATCATGTAATCAATATAAGTCTATTTTTTTTTTTATAAATGTATGAACAAGAGGTTATACCAAAACTAATACTAGCAGTCTACTTTTCCGGTGTATTAAAACAGACGTGCACAGTCCACCTGTCTAAATACCAAGATTCTGATTGTCCCCATTGTTTCCAGACTCCATGTGTGACATCACATTACAACCAAACGGACAAGCTCCAGCATGGAAGAAGGTGAATGGGTTGTAACCCCTTAATGAGAAGTCAAGCCAGTGTGTGAACTTATGTATACCCAAATCCTAAAGGACAGCCATACATGGGTCATAGATGGGAATAGGCGTAATAAATGCACCACATTCATTTTTTTTTTCTGTGACATATAACACATTCAAATTACCCTGAAAACGTCAAGGTCAGGAAATTGTGAAATGAAATTAAGCACACTTTCCATAGATATAGATATAGCGATTTCAATTTCAAGAGCATCATAAATGCTGGTGTGTAGCGACACCAAGTTTTTATATGAATCTTATCAAAACATGCAGCTCGTTTGACTGATCAAAGTTTTGTAGATATGTTCACAATTCCTACAGAAAATTTATTGTGAAACATTAGCAACATTTGACAAGCTGCCAGTACTAGTCTGCGATGTTTCTATGTGTCCAAGCATCTCAATTGATGCCCATTAGAGAATTGGTCAATACCATGATCTAGTTCACACCATGGCAATTTTCACCACAGTATTAAAGCTATGAAGTCACTCAATCACCTGTAATGGGTGCAAACTAAAATAGGAACTGATATAAGCTTATACTTGTTGGACGTGTTACCTTTTTAAAAACTTAAGACAAAATACTAGGAACCCAAAATATAGACACTGACACAGATGCTGGTAGTACAATTAACTCAGTGTTACTGGAAACTAGTGAGATAATAAAATAACAATAGAATGATATTTATGTCTATATTAGGCTATCAAGTTTTGACCAATATGTTAACAGAGTGTGTAAAATATGACCAAGTCGACGTCTCATTCTATCAACGATTATGTCGATGTCAAACAACCTATAGCTAGATAATAATATTTCCTAACTTGTACAGCCAAAGACATAGTCAATCGCTGTACTTGCACACTGTGTATTAAGACCTTATTGTGCCTAACAATTAACACACACTGTCTTGAATGAGCCTTTTGAAAGCCAAATACAGGCAATGTGATATACATGCCTGCATGATCGCAATCTTGTTTGGCCTAGTAATGACAGTTTCATATTAACAGTGTGCGGATCATGAGGCCAAGTATCAATGAATATTAGATATTGTCTGCTATGGGCAAATTAACATTCAATGAGTCTGAAATAGTTACACGCCATGATTGAAAATGCCTATCATGTGGTTTTAGACTAGAGTTATTTTTTTCCCCGATTGCACACGTGTACCTATAAGAGTACCTATGAGAGAGAGTGGGCCATTTTCATTTATCAGGTACAAATGGTTGTACCACTTACACCAGAGTAGTTCAATTATGAAATAATAATAACGGCCTTCATGATTAATCATTTTATGCCCCATCAGGCAAGCTTTGATGAAGCATTACCAAGCAACATTTGCCGCTGATAATGTAGAAGTGCAGTGCTTTGATTGACGACTAAAATGGCAGAGGACCTGAAATGTCCCTGGCGTTAATAAATCAATTAAAGATTAACTGTTTATCACTCAAACCTCAAAAACCATACTGACCTGTCTTTTCCATACAACAGACCCTTTAATTTTTAGTTATCCTGCCCACAAGGCCTTTCACCATACATGATAGCATAAGCCAGTGGGCTTCGCCCACCGGCTAAAAACTAATCCTAAGCATATTGTCTTCCCTTTACTAATGAATTCTGCTGATCAACTCACCTGACAAGGAGCTGGTACACGGACAGTTCCTGGCCAGTTATAATACAAATGTGTCATTTTGTAGGACAGTCTCTGCATGTGGTCTGGTTTGAGGTTTGTGTTGTCGTGGACCACTATGTAATGGGTAGGAGACACGGTGCCCTGTCTCACATGCTGTGACACAAGGAAATAATCATACCTAAAAAACATTAAAACAATATTTCTTTTTACTTATTTACATTGAATTTTATCAGAAGGTTAAAATTCAAATAGAATATCACATTTTCATACATAAAAAAAAAAGAAAGAAAAAAAGATGCCCATGGGCCTTAATGGTCACTGGAGTTTTGAAATGTTTCTGTCAATTTGACCTTTCTGACATCACCCATTAGCTCCTTGGAGTCAGTAGGGCCAACATTTGCATACCAACAAACTGCTAATTCTAACCAAGTTCAATTCCAAAAGAAATCAAACAAGTGATAGTCAAAAATAAGATTTCTCCATAAAAACTACAGTAAAGTTTACCCCCTCCCCAGTGTAATGAAATTCATAATTTTGGCCAAGCACCTCAAAACCCTTCCATCTATGAAGAGTATTTGATTCTACCTTATTTTGGTCTTGGGAACAAGACCTTTGAAATTTCAGTCAATTTGACCTCTTTTGGCCCCGCCCCTCAGTCCCCTTGGGGGTGGGGACCATATAATTCACAATTTTTAGGCTATGGAAAATTTCTGTAAAATTATATCACAATTGGTTCAGGGGTGTCTCGTGAAGAAGTTGAAAATGTAAATTGTTTATGGACACATGCCCCACATAAGGCGATAAGAATAGGTTACTTGAGACCGTCTCAGGTGACCTAAAACAAACAACAACAAGAGGCCCATGGGCCTTAACGGTCACCTGAGTTATGATATATTTTAGCATATTTGTTGACCCCTGTGACCTTGAATGAAGGTCAAGGTCATCAATTTGAACAAACTTGGTAGCCCTTTATCATAGCATGCTACAGACCCAATATTGGGTCTCTGGGCCACTTGGTTATCAAGAAGAAGTTGTTTAAAAACGATTTTAGCATGTTAGATCCCCGTGACCTTGAATGAAGGTCAAGGTCATCCATTATAACAAACTTGGTAGCCCTTCATCCCAGCATGCTACAGACCTAATATTGGGTCTCTGGGCCTTTTGGTTATCAAGAAGAAGTTGTTTAAAAGATTTTAGCATATTAGACCCCTGTGACCTTGAATGAAGGTCAAGGTCATCCATTTGAAAAAACTTGGTGGCCCTTCATCCCAACATGCTACAGGCCTAATATTGAGTCTCAGGGCCTTTTGGTTAACAAGAAGAAGTTGTTTAAAAGATTTTAGCAAATTTGACCCCTGTGACCTTGAATGAAGGCCAAGGTCATCCACTTGAACAAACTTTGTAGCCCTTCATCCCAGCATGTTACACACCCAATATCAGGTCTCTGGGCCTGTTGGTTATTGAGAAGAAGTTGAAAATGTAAATTGGACGCCGCCGGACAAAAGGCGATCGCAATAGGTCAACTGAGACTTTGTCTCGGGTGACCTAAAAATTGAAATGAGGCACTAATTTAAACAAAATTGAAACATTTTCAACAAACCATTCCCTCCTTGTGATGGTGTGATCTACTACTGTTCCTGAGGGTGGATTTTCCATCTCACGGTGACCCTGTAAGAAATGTCAATACGAACAAGTCAGCAGAAATATATAACAAGTACTTCAAAATATTCATTTAAGCCATGTCTGCTTACTTCCAATATATCTGATCTTGAAATTGCCAAGACAACTTCATCTTTAAACTGTTGTGAGAGATACTAGAGGAATTCTGACATCCATTTCTGTGAAGACACTTTCCTGAAGGACTCACCATACTACTAACCATATATTTTGTATTTTGGTTGACTCTGGGCACTCGTGATTGTAATTTAATTCCATACATTTTCTACTACAAATAAAATGGTCAAAATTGTATCCAGAAGTCATGTAATTTTATTTTCAGACCTTACCAATCCACATTATCAATTATAATTGCCACACTACATTTAATGACTTCGAACACATATTTTGTAAATTGAAACTTGTTTATTTGTTTTAGATTTTGATAATTGCAACCATTTTTGACCATCTAAAGATGATCCCACAAATTTTATACTTTAGATGCAAAAACTTGACAACACAAGTTGTGTTCCCCGACCTTCATCAGATTGTTGGCTCCTGCCAATTTGTAATATTGAGTTTAAATACACAATGTATATACAGCACACATCTACTTTTGTGATATTAATCATCATATCTTTTCCTTTCATTTGATCATGAGCCAGAGCCTACACAGAAATGGCATAAATTTTGTTAAAATGTAAATACCTTGAGGAATATCCTTGTATTGATACGTTTCTGGACAATAACTACTCCCAGACGTGGCTGGTAATCCTCTCCAAACTGGCTGAAGCAGCCCTTCAGCTGTTCCACTTCATGACCAGACACATACTGGAGCTGTCCATCACCCACACCATCCCTGAATACAATGATCTTCTCCGGGAACACATGGTTAACTTCATGGTACTTTCTGATGGCGGAGATGAGGCATAGTTTGAGGCCATCTACCAGTTCTTGGCCTGGCATCTGAAAGCAGACTCGGCTATACCATGTGGTACATTGGGGGTTGGTACTAGCCACAAATCCTGCGATGGACCTCTTACCCTTGGCAGCATCATGATAAACATCAATCCCGATCACCATCAGTTTTTTCTGTGGAAAAGGATCAAGAGGAGAATTATATATAGCAAGATAAATTGGCAAATTAAAGTCCCCCACCAAATGTTAAGTTGTATGCCCTTGGGCCTCACAACAGTCACCTGAATTTTTAAATGATTTTAAATAGAAATATGATAGTTTGCCCCTGGGCCTCACAACAGTCACCTGAATTTTTAAATGTTTTTAAATAGAAATATGATAGTTAAAACTGTGATTTCCCTATTTAAACTCCCATGCTGATACTGTTAACCAAGTTAGAATAAGTTCCAATAGAAATCAAACAAAGGACAATAAAAAAGTTTACTCTCTCCCCAGGGGCAAACTCAAGACCCAAGGGTCATGAAATTCACTATTTTGGTAAAGCAAATTAAGAACCTTCCCTTTCATCTATGAAGAGTATTAGATTCTACTTCTACATGATTCTACATGAGAAGAAAGATTTTTGAAATTTCAGTCAATTTGACCTTTGCAGATGGGACCGCTCCAATTTGCAAGCTGACTTGACCTGTCGTGGTATAATGTAAACAACCTGTTGATTCAATGTGTCAAATCTGACCGGTGATTCCATTTAAATGTTGTAATGTAGCTTTGACAACTCACAGATTCCTATCCAGGTGTTATGCTGTAGATTTGAGCTACCGTGCAGTTAAACTTTGAGAAATTAAAAAAAAAAAAAGGAAAAAAAAAACAAAAACAAGAGGCCCAGAGGGCCTGTATCGCTCACCTGGATTTCATGAGATATGAAACAAGAATGATGATTAAGTATATTTGTCACTGGTATTGCTATGTCAATATATCATAGGCATTTTATATGGGTACGTGAGGATTTTATGTCAAAAAATGCATTAATCCATGAAATAAAATTAACTTTTGGCACAACCCCATAGGGATGCTACCACACAAATGTGAGTGATATCCATTGCTTAGTTTCAGAAAAGAAGTTGTTTAAACCAACTGACCCCTTTTGAACCCGCCCTCTGCACCCCGGTGGGGAGTGGGGGTCAGTTCCTTCCTTTATAAAATTTTGAATCCCTACCCAAAAGGATGCTACCAGGCAAATATGAGCGATATCCATTGCTTAGTTCCAGAGAAGAAGTTGTTCATATCAATTCAGCCAAATTGACCCCTCTTGGCCCCGCCCCTCAGGCCCCCGGGGGGTCAGCCTCATCATTTGTACAATTTTGAAGGCCCACTCAATAGTGATGCTACCAGGCAAATATGAGCAATATCCATTGCTTGGTTTCAGAGAAGAAGTCGCTAATATCAATATAGCCAAATTGACCCCTCTTGGCCCCGCCCCTCAGGCCCCCGGGGGGTCAGCCTCATCATTTGTACAATTTTAAAGGCCCACTAAATAGTGATGCTACCAGGCAAATATGAGCAATATCCATTGCTTGGTTTCAGAGAAGAAGTCGCTAATATCAATATAGCCAAATTGACCCCTCTTGGCCCCGCCCCTCAGGCCCCTGGGGGGTCAGCTCCATCATTTGTACAATTTTAAATCCCCACCCAATAGTGATGCTACCAGGCAAATATGAGCGATATCCATTGCTTAGTTCCAGAGAAGAAGTTGTTCATATCAATTCAGCCAAATTGACCCCTCTTGGCCCCGCCCCTCAGGCCCCCGGGGGGTCAGCCTCATCATTTGTACAATTTTGAAGGCCCACTCAATAGTGATGCTACCAGGCAAATATGAGCAATATCCATTGCTTGGTTTCAGAGAAGAAGTCGCTAATATCAATATAGCCAAATTGACCCCTCTTGGCCCCGCCCCTCAGGCCCCTGGGGGGTCAGCTCCATCATTTGTACAATTTTAAATCCCCACCCAATAGTGATGCTACCAGGCAAATATGAGCGATATCCATTGCTTAGTTCCAGAGAAGAAGTTGTTCATATCAATTCAGCCAAATTGACCCCTCTTGGCCCCGCCCCTCAGGCCCCCGGGAGGTCAGCCTCATCATTTGTACAATTTTGAAGGCCCACTCAATAGTGATGCTACCAGGCAAATATGAGCAATATCCATTGCTTGGTTTCAGAGAAGAAGTCGCTAATATCAATATAGCCAAATTGACCCCTCTTGGCCCCGCCCCTCAGGCCCCTGGGGGGTCAGCTCCATCATTTGTACAATTTTAAATCCCCACCCAATAGTGATGCTACCAGGCAAATATGAGCGATATCCATTGCTTAGTTCCAGAGAAGAAGTTGTTCATATCAATTCAGCCAAATTGACCCCTCTTGGCCCCGCCCCTCAGGCCCCCGGGAGGTCAGCCTCATCATTTGTACAATTTTGAAGGCCCACTCAATAGTGATGCTACCAAGCAAATATGAGCAATATCCATTGCTTGGTTTCAGAGAAGAAGTCGCTAATATCAATATAGCCAAATTGACCCCTCTTGGCCCCGCCCCTCAGGCCCCTGGGGGGTCAGCTCCATCATTTGTACAATTTTAAATCCCCACCCAATAGTGATGCTACCAGGCAAATATGAGCGATATCCATTCAGAGCAGAAGTCGTTTATATCAATTCTGTAAAACTGACCCCTTTTGCCCCCCCCCCCCCCCCCCCCAGACCCCAGGGGGTCAGCCCCGTCATTTGTATAATTTCAAATTTCTACCCCAAGGTGATGCTACCAGTAAAATATGAGAGATATCCATTGTTTGGTTCCAGAGAAGAAGTCAATTATATGAATATAGCCCGATTGACCACATTTGGCCCCGCCCCTCAGGCCCCTGGGGGGTCAGTCCCATCATTTGTACAATTTTGAATCCCAACCCCATAGTGATATTACCAGGCAAATATGAGTGACAGGCATTGCTCGGTTTCAGAGAAGAAGTCGTTTATATCAATATAGCCAAATTGACCACATTCGGCCCCACCCCTCAGGCTCCTGGGGGGGTCAGCCCCATCATTTGTACAATTTTGAATCCCAACCCCATAATGATGCTACTAGGCAAATATGAGCGATAGCCATTGCTTGGTTTCAGAGAAGAAGTCGTTTATATCAATATAGCAAGATAGACCACATTTGGCCCCGCCCCTCAGGCCCCTGGGGGGTCAGCCCCATCATTTGTACAATTTTGAATCACCACCCCATAGTGATGCTACCAGGCAAATATGAGTGATAGCCATTGCTTGGTTTCAGAGAAGAAGTCGTTTATATCAATAGCGCAAAAATGACCCCTTTTGGCCCCGCCCCAGAGGCCCCCAGGGGGTCAGCCCCATCATTTGTACAATTTTGAGTCCCCTACCCATAGGGATGCTTCTGACCAAATTTGGTCAAATTCTGATGTGCAGTTATGAAGAAGAAGTCAATTGTTGACGGACGGACGGACGACGGACGACAGACGACGGACAGACGGACGCAACGGTATGGCATAAGCTCACCTTGGTCCTTCGGACCAGGTGAGCTAAAAAAAACAAGTTGAAATTCTCAAACTTCTCACTTAATCTAATCTTTCAGTTGGACATTTCGCCATTTAGTTTGCCGGTGCTTCCAAACCAGCAGGAATTTACGCCGATCGGCATGTGCTGAAATTGCGCACGCATATTCGGGACACAATCAAGTAATTTTGCCTACTTGCCGCCGACACTGGCATGTCAGAATCAAGTTCGCCCATAGATTGATTTTGTAAGGGAAGAAAATTGTTGATGTGTTACCATTGGAATTTCTAATGCCCAGAGTTCTCCTCCCATCTTACAGTTGATCTGCAGGGCAATCTTCTGTGTAACGCTCCTTAACTTGTCCTCTCTCATGATGGTTTTGGCAATGATGACCTAAGTTAAACAAATGTACCACATAAAACACATACTATCACCACCAGACAGTAGACATATCTTCAATATAATTAACAATGAGCCAGAATATGTTATCCTAGTTATTTATATCCTCCATGTATTGTAACTATTAAAGGGATCAAGTGACTTGTCAATAAATATACTTTTATACTTGAAACACAGAATCTGAGTTTGAGTTAAATAAATAGTTTTAGGAATACAAACTCTAGATCTATTAGTGAAAAGAATACCAGACATTTGTCACCATGTATATGGACAGTAGTCTTACCTGAGAAGGAACAGGGCATTCTGCACAGCACAATTTCTTGATTGCTGAATACCGATCATCTCGACTAGTTGGGCAGATAATCACAACCATCTGAATCTGTACGGATTAAATGTCATGTCAAATGAAGTCAGCATTCACTACGAATGAATGAAATATTTTAAGTACAACCAGGGATTTTATTACAATAAGAACTTGGGCATCTTACAGCCCCATTACTCTCATCTGCTGAAATTCCCAATTTGCCATTAAAAAAAATTCCAATCAGACAGTCATTTTTGCAAGATGCAATTATGTTCAGTATGAAAGGGGACTTGCTAAAACATCCATGTTCTTAACAGTATTCAAAACATTTTAAAATTTATACCTTCAAAATTGAAGATCCAAAGCATACATCAGATTATTAATAATTGATTTCTGTTACATTGATGTTGTAAAACATTGCTATTTCAAGCAACAATTGTTGGTGCTTCAATGTGATTAAAGTGGGGGTAAAACAAATATAAAACTTACATTACTTGGAAAGTGATACTAATCATAAAAGTATCAATCTTTAATTGTAACCAATTCAATCTAGGTATTTATAGGTAGAGGTAACTGAAGTTCATCTATCAAAGAAGTTGGCAATGTGATCAACATGCAGTCAGCCACATGTTTTCTGATATTAAAGGAACTAATATCCAGCCACAGAATGATGATCATTTTATTTGTCTATTTTAATTACTCCTTTTTTTCACACAACATTAGGTAAATAACTGGATTTAAAATTAAATTAAAGTTTTACTTTTAAAGGAAATGGACAAAAATTACATCTACATGTATACATTTGATATCCAAATGTAGTATAGTAAATTACATTCTGGCTATCAGAACTTTTACAAGCGGCCCATGGGCTTTGACGGTCACCGAGTTTTGAAATATTCAATTGACCCTTTTTTATCCCACCAGTCAGTCCAAGGGGCCAGTCAGGGCCAACATGTGCATACCATTAAGCTGTCATCCCATGCATGCTGATAATGTTAACTAAGTTAGAATGAATTCCAATAGAAATCAAACAAATGATAGTTAAAAATGTGATTTCCCTATATAAGCTATAGTTAAGTTTACCACCTCCACAGGGGCAAACGTGAGACCCCAGGGTCATGAAATTCACAATTTTGATAAAGCACCTTAAGACCCTTTGCCACATGTAAGCGCCTCTGGACGCCTTTACCCCTTGCCACATGTAAGCGCTTCTCGACGCCTCTGCATTATCTCCATGTAAGCGCTTCTCGACGCCTCTACGTTATCTCAATGTAAGCGCCTCTCGACGCCATGCCGGTTCGGTAAACTTAGACATGGAAAATCCCGTGATTGAGAGCGACACCTATCTGGAAATCCCTGATACTATTTTAAGAAGATATCAATGCATCGACCAATCAGATTTGTACACGTCATTCATACGGAAGTTTTTGAATAAATTAACCTAGAAAGTGTGAGTCATGAGTGTAGAAAAGTGTGACAACAACGAGGCGTGATGGCGGCTGTGGCTACGATTTTGCGCGACATTTTTGACGACGATGATGATAATTTAGAGTTCGATGGCTTTGGACCTGAATACATTGAGTCAGATATTGATCTTAACGATGTTCTAAATGAACTGTCAACAGATAACGAGTCCGAAAATGAGGACGAACGGCGACTAGTTGTACCGCCGCCATTAGGTAATGTTGACAGAGATTTTTTGCCGATCACAGTAAATGATTTTGTTAGGGAAACGGGGCCAGAACTTCCAGAAACTTTTGATGTTGATACTGCAAGTCCCATTGATTATTTCTACCTTTTCTTCAATGAGAATCAGTTTCCACCATAGCTCGACACACTAATAACTACGCTCGCCGGCATTTGAAAAACGAAGGTAGATTTGACCCAAAATGGTCGGATACACATTCCTTCGTCGCGACATCGGATATAAAATATTCTAGGCTTAAGCCTGAACTGTTGAAATATTCTTGTGAAAACTTTGAAAATTCAGTTTGTTTCATTTGGGAGTTAATGTTGAATCATTTCATGTACAGGAATTCAATGAATTATAAATTACATTGTCAAAATATTTTGAAATTTTTCTGTTCTGTTTGTATACAGCTGATTTCGTGGTTATGTGTTGTTGGTTTTATAAAGAAAATAGCACAGAATTAAAATTTAAGAAATTCTGAACATAATTGTAACTTACTAAAAATGTCTAAAACAACTATTTCACTTTCAAAATTAGGTTTAGAAAAATTAATCAAAACAAAGCTTAATTTCTGAAAAACCGCCATTGAGATGGTGTATGTATATTTCAGTCAGCGCAATAATGTTGCATTGCAACAATGTATCTTTGCACTATTGGCACAGAGTGCTGAAGTGTTATAACCTGCATGTGGCAAAGGGTTAAGACCTTTTGATCTATGACGAGCATTTGATTCTACTTTATTAGGGTCTTGAGAAGAAGATTTTTGAAATTCAGTCTATTTGACCTTTTTAGCCCTGCCCATCAGCCCCTGTGGGTCAGTCAGGTCCAATATGTACATACCATCAAACTGTCATCTCATGCTTATAACGTTAACCAAGTTAGAATGAATTCCAATAGAAATCCAACAAATGATTGTCAAAAACGTGATTTCCCTATATAAACTATAGTAAAGTTTACCCCCTCCCCTGGGGCAAAGGTGAGATCCCAGGGTCATGAAATTCACAATTTTGGTAAAGCACATTAAGACCATCCATCTATGAAGGGCATTTGATTCCACCATATCTGAGAGTAAAGAAGAAGATTTTTGAAGTTTTAGTTAATTTGACCCCTTTTTGCACCGCCCCTCAGGCCCCTGGGGGATGGGGACCATATCATTCACAATTTTGGTTGACCTTTAGCCATAGAAGGTTCCTGAAAAATTTCATTGAATTTGGTTCAATGGTTTTGGACTAAAGGCGATTAGAATAGATCACTTGAGACTTCGTCTCAGGTGACTTAACAAGCCTATACTAGATGTTACGTACTACTAGATGTAATGAAGTTTAAATGTTTGTTAGTCCTAAGATTATGCAAGGAAAAATAATTCAAATATCAAACATGCGATTTTCCATAATAACAGGTGAAGTCTATATAACTGAAACTGAATAAATTTTTTCTAAGGTACTCGATCCTCCATGTCATACATATATATATATCAACCCTAAGATTAAAGCTTTTTCTGCACACCCTCAAGGTAGATCAGTCACTTTATATGTAAATGTTTCCAACTTTTACATGCCTTCCTTTTCTGTGATACAGTATTAAAAACATCACTATTGGCATCGTTACCAAATGCAATCTCATTGTAGCTAACATAATGCTGGTTACTTTTTCACACATGATCAATACCTAAGGGTGAAGAACTATCCTCAGATCACACTTATAAATTGAATCACTTCCTCTATATTCCAATATAAACCAAGGAGCTCAAGTTAACAGGTTTTACTGTACATACATATGTAAAAACAGCATGGCTCTCATAATATCTTAATCTTAATCACGAAAAACACTATGTGACTAGAAGTAATGATCTTACAGATGGGTTAATGTTTTCCCTCAGTGTCCTGATGACAGTCTCTGTTCGGTCATCATGTAACTCAAACCGAACTGGAGGTTGACATTCAATACCCATCTGAGGACAGCACTGGAGCATCTGTTTGATGTAGTTTGATGCTTTAGTCCCATCTCGCTTGGTGTATAGCACAACCCAGTTCTTAAGAGGCACAGCTGTTATCACATGTTGTCTAGTAGCATCGCGACCCCAGTCAGCATTAGGACCAGCTGAACCCGTGTAATTTCCATATATTATCTTTTCTGGCGGAAGCTGTCTACCGTCCATCTGAATAAATAAAAACATTTTAGAGAATCTCACTCATGACATTTGGTTTTCATGCTGAGAATTATGTCATCATGTAAATGCAATTCTACTGATATGCTGTAGCAGATATTTAAATTAAGGCAATAGTATTCCTAAAGTCTTCACAACAAATACATTTATTTTCTCCATTTATTTCAAAATAAATACTCACGCTCAGAGTGTCATCCATCAGCTCCAATCCCCAGTTTGACAGTTCCTTTTTAGCATCTGGATTTCTATTCACACTGTTGATGAATTTCTTCATTGTCAGGTTTCTCTGGTTTGGTGTGACTCGAGTGTGACATGCAAGGTCCTTTACAAATTGATTGAAAACAAATATGCCCAACTTTTAAAACATCAGATACAGCTTAAAATCAAACAATAAATCAATACTGTCCAAACAATGCTAGAAAGGGGCTGCTATAAATAGGTCACTCTAAATCTAGCTGTCTGGTATGAGAAAGAATTTTACAGATGACATACAAATTAGAAGCATGGAATATTATCTTTTAATACAATGTATTCCCCATGCTGAGCTGCAGTTACATAGGGTAATATAACTCCATAGATAACAGTGAAATGTACAACCTATTTCTGATAAATATTAATACATCTCATCAAATTTGACAAACATGTAAAAATACATAATTACCTTCATTACTTTGAAGTCATTTCGGAGTTCATCTGTCAGACCTGTGCCATAGCATAACTCGGGAATCAGACAAATAGCTTCACTTTTTGCTTCTTTGCCCTGATATACATAACAATCAAAATATTATTGTGCCATTCAGACATCAGCAAAATAGTAAACAAGAGGCCCATGGGCCTTAACAGTCATATGACTCTAAAGACCCTTATACTCTTGTAGTTGACATACTCTGAGCAAGTATAGGGATACTGTTAGCCATGGCGGCCATCTTGGATTTCAGACCTACCCAAAAAATAACATTTGATCAGGACCATCTCAGTCCGATACATCAAGAACTTTGATTTGTAAAAATTTGAATCATATACAGGTTCGTTAGTAGCATTTTAGTGAGAAAATTTGAGACCAAACAAAAAGTTAGTGTTAGCGAGAAAATTGAATCAACAAAGTTTGAATCATGGAGGTTTGACTGTAAGCATGATACATATTACTTAATACAGATACTGACAGTGTGAGAAGTGATAAGTACAAACTCATTGTTATACTCGCCCATTGTGATAGATTAATATGGAGACACATACCCCTGGTAAAGTTTTCCTTTTCGGTCTGTGAAGTAGAAGAGGTTGTTCATGGTCTAAAATGTTCTTGTTGTACGCCTTCCTGTAAAGAAAAAAAAAAATTCTGATAAAGGATTATTACACAAACTTAGGTCAAAATGCTATTATTGCTTTTATAATGCAAGTAAAAGTCTATTAATTAGAGGATAAAAATTCGTTTCATGTATTTTTTTTGTTTTTATTTTTTGTCCACATTTAACTGAAATTGGGTTATCTTTTATCTATAACATATGGTTCAAATAACAAAAGAAATAAGACATGTAATTGTACTTTTTCATAATTTTCCTGCAGTAAATATTTCATTTTCAAGGGATCTGAAAAGAATTACATTTTTACAGCAAGTATGAATTAAAGTACTTTTCAAACACTTGTGAGCAAATTCCAGCACTGACTCTAAATTCAAGCAGTTTTCCAGCACTGATCCCAACTTCTATTACTTTTCATCATCTGTATGAATCGTGCCACATGGGGGAGGAGAGTGGCAAAAGAATGTTTTATTAATGCTTCATGATGTTTTTTTTATGGGCGGGATGGCAAAGCATTTATTTAAAAGTTTTAAGAGTATTTTGTGTTCAGTTATAAATTTAAGATGGCCATTTATGTTGAGTAAGCAAATTACGAACAAAAGGGAACCGACACATGTCCTCTCCCTTGATTATTTAAAGAAACATGGGGTGATCGAGAGCAGATAATCCAATTCCTCGATTATTATTTGAAGGTCTCACACAACTAATTATATTACCACTGACTTTGTTCATGTGAAACAGCAGCCGATTGGCTGAATTAGTTGTGGGAGACCCAACCTTCCGTTATCTTACTTGTAGTACTCTATAAATGTTGTTGATTCTCCTGTACTGGCACAAGTAAATGTGTGCTGTGGATTTTTATCCCAAAGGATGTCATCAACTCGATACGTTTTATTGTTGTATCGGGTGAGGATAATTGTCCCTATCAAGGTGCGATTGCAAACATCATGGAAGCTCTGTGGGTTCCTTTGAAGAATGCTGTGCCTGCAACATGATTTGTAACTATTAGTTTTTTTTCTTCATTCAACTTTATACAAACTTCTACAAAAAAATAAAAATATTATAAATATCATTAATTCATTGATCTTCTCCACATCCCTCACTAACCACAACTCTGAATACTGAATTCTTAATAGAGCCTTTAGATGAATCACATATGCCTGTGCTAATTCTTAATACAGCCTTTAGATGAATCACATAAGTCTGTGCTGTAACACAAAAAGACACAATTAGCCAATTACACCATTTTCCCCCGTGCTAGGTATAGGTTTTCGGATACTTACAACATTTGGAGGACTGTTTCGGTCCGAAGCACTCTATGACTAGCGTCAGCAAGTAACATTAATCCACCTTCGTTTTCACACACAGAGGTGATGTAGCCTGGCCATACCTCCAACCTATCATTTATGACAGTGTATTTACTTATTATCGATCATGTTCATGTTTCCTTAAGAATTTAATCAAATTCACAAATAATGGTAAAAACATTCAATAAGTGTTTGGTTTATTTGTTTTTATACCATTTAAAAGTTATCTTAATATGAACCATTTCATATTAATATGAGTTAACATTAAAAATACAGACACAAGATTTGGAAAAAATCAGCGATGAAAAAGTATAATATGCTGTATAGATGATTCTTTTTTATACAATTCACAGTTAGAAATGAAATGCAAAAATGGCCTGAAAAAACATAGAAGAAACAAGACATTGTTCCCTTACTTGTGTTGTGGGACTGCTGACGGCGTCTTTGGGTTATAGAAATATCTACCAACTTCAACCATCTCCAGAATTCTCATTATCCTGTTGTCAATAAAAACATGAATGACAACTAATAACTATTAATACAATATAACAAGAGACCGATGTGCATTAAAGGTCATCTGAATTCTATTCATAGTGTAGAGAAAACAATACAAGTATTATGCATAATCATATCTCTCTCCTGTCCCGCTTCGTCTCATAACAAGTGTTTTGATATAATTTGGAAGATTTGATTTCCAGTGACTTGAATTTGAGGTCAATGCCCCAGCATGCTGCAGACACAATATCAGGTCTCTGGGCCTCTTGCGTAAAGAGAAGAAGTTTAAAGATTTTAGCTAATTTTAACAGTGACCTTGAATGAAATGGGCCTTTTAGTTACTGAAGAGTTGTTAAAAGGAAAAAGTTGACGCCAGACAGATAGCTTGACGGACAGACGGACCACGGATGCAGGGCGTTTTGAATAGCCCATCATCACATTGTTAACAAACTTCAATTGTCAAAATTCAAGATGGCCACCTGTCAGCTAAGTTGTTTTCTTATCTTTCCCAAAATAAAATATGCACAACTAGTGATCACAGGGAACCAACAGATGGAATTTCAGATTCTTCAAGTTCTTTCTCAAAAATAGCAATAATAAACATCAAATGTCAAAATCCAACATGATAGCCTGACAACAATGCTGCCCTTTGATTTGTCCCCCAAATAAAATATACTTAACTAGGGACCAAGGGGACATACATGTTAAATTCAGAAAGATCCCTTTAGTACTTTCTGAGAAATAGCAGTAACAAACTTCAAATGTCAAAATTGAAGATGGCTGCTTGTCAGCAATGTTGTTTTCCAATAGATCCCAAAATGGAATTTGCACAGCTAGGGACCAAGGGAAACATACATACAAAATTTCAGAAAAATCTCTTTAGTACTTTCTAAGAAGCTGCAAACTTCCATTGTCAAAATCCAAGATGGCCACCTTTCAGCCATGTTGCTTTTAACTGGTTCCAAAATGGATAAAGCACATCAAGCGACCACAGGGAACATACATATTAAATTTCAGAAAGATCTCGTAAGTACTTTCTGAAAAATAGCAGTAACAAACTTTAAATGTCACAATATGATATGGTTGCCTGTTAGCCATGTTTTTTCCCTGGTTGGTCCTGAAATAGAGCTTGCACAGGGGACTAAGGGGAATATACATAATAAATTTCAGAAAGACTCTTCCATTACTTTTAGAGAAATAGCAATGACGAACAAACTTCAATTGACAAATTCCAAGATTGCCGTCTATCAGCCATGTTGCATTCAGTTCCGTAATTGAATAGGCATAACTAGGGACCAAAGGAAACATACATATGAAATTTCAGAAAGATCCCTGGAGTACTTTTGAGAAATAGTGATAACAAGAATTGTGTAAGGAGGGATGGACAGACAGACATACCACAGATATAGGGCAATTTGAATAGCCCACCATCTGAAGACGGTGGTCTAAAAGTCCCCTCCATATTGAAACTCATACTTATAGCCTTACTTCCTGAAGATGATGTTGTAGAGTGGTACACAGGCCTCTGGAGCTACCACCTTGGTCTGTCTGATTGTGATTGTGATGTCTACATTGTCCGTGAGGCGTTTGGAATGTGCCACTGTCTCCTACAACACGAAATTACCTCATTAACAGTGACGTTTTGTTGTTTCATGTTTAAAATAAATTGTTTTATATACCCCTGCTACCATTATCATTTAATTGTTTAAGTGATTAAATCTAATAATAACTGTTTGCAGACACTTTTAAAATTATTTCGTTGTTAAATAGGACCTCTGAACCATTTACCCTGACAATTGTAATCATTTGTAGGTTTTCGTGCTATGATACTTTGTACAAGTATGAACTAAATTGGTTGAAAGTATCCACCAATACCTTTTACACCAGCTAATACATGCACAGGTAAATTGATTACATAGAGGATATCTAACAGTGTCTTCAGTAATACCAAATATATTTCACGAGTGGGGCTAATATTTTGATATTTTTCACGCGTGCGCAGCACGCGTGAAAATATCAAAATATTAGCCACACGAGTGAAATATATTTGGTTTTACTGAAGACACTGTTAGATATTCTGTTTATTACATTTTTTATCAACGAAAACCCTACCCCGTATGCTAACTAGGACTACAGCGATAATTTGTAAACAAAAAAAGTAGTTTCTCCTGTCCAGGTGCTGACATATATGTCGGGCTTTCTGATTGGTCAATTATTTTGGTATTTTCTAATCATTAATTTGATTGGTCAAATCAGCAAAAGTGATATTTTTCACTAGTGAAAAATATGATATTATTCACTAGTGAAAAATATCACTTTTATAGAATGAATGATTTTTGATATTTCACTGATAACAAGAGATCCCAGAGGGTTCTTGTCGCCCACCATTGAATGATCTTTATAGGTTCCATGTCAGATTGATCTTTTCTCTACTTTTCCCTTCTTCTAAGTCTTACTAATCTGTGTAAATTCAGAAACAGCCCTCTAGATCTAGTACTTTTCAAACAAGGGGAACCTATATATAAAATTTAAGATTTAGCGATAATGGCTGTCTGTCGGCCATGTTGTTTTCCGATTGGTCCCAAAATGCAATACCAGGGACCAAGGGGAACCTACATATGAAATTTGAGAAAGATCCCTTCAGTACCTTCTGTACAATAGCGATAACAAACTTCAATTTTCAAAATACAAGATGGCTGCCTGTCAGCAAGGTTGTTTTCTGACTGGTCTCAAAATCCAATATGTATAACTAGACACAGAGGGCAACCTACAAATGAAATTCAGAAAGATCCTTTCAGCAATTTCTGATAAATAGCGATAACAATCTTCAATTGTCAAAATCCAAGATGGCTGCCTGTCGGCCATGTTGTTTTTCGATTGGTCTCAAAATGCAATATGCATAACTACGCACAGAGGGGAACCTGCATATGAAATTTCAGAAAGATCCCTTCAGTACTTTCTGAGAAATAGCGATAACAAACTTCAATTGTCAAAATCCAAGATGACTGCCTGTCGGCCATGTTGTTTTCCGAATAGTCTCAAAATGCAATATGCATAACTAGGCACAGAGGGAAACCTACATATGAAATTTGAGAAAGATCCCTTCATAAGTATCTGAGAAATAGCGATAACAAACTTCAATTGTCAAAATCCAAGATGGCTGCCTGTCGGCCATGTTGTTTTCCAATTGGTCTCAAAACGCAATATGCATAACTAGGCACCAAGAGGAACCTTTATATGAAATTTCAGAAAGATCCCTTCATAAGTTTCTGAGAAATAGCGATAACAAACTTCAATTGTCAAAATCCAAGATGGCTGCCTGTCGGCCATGTTAATTTCCGATTGGTCTCAAAATGCAATATGCATAACTAGGCACCAAGGGGAATCTACATATGAAATTTGAGAAAGATCCCTTCAGTACTTTCTCAGAAATAGCGATAACAAACTTCAATTGTCAAAATCCAAGATGGCTGCCTGTCGGCCATGTTGTTTTCCGATTGGTCTCAAAATGCAATATGCATAACAAGGCACCAAGGGGAACCTACATATGAAATTTGAGAAAGATCCCTTCAGTACTTTCTCAGAAATAGCGATAACAAACTTCAATTATCAAAATCCAAGATGGCTGCCTGTCGGCCATGTTGTTTTCCGATTGGTCTTAAAATGCAATATGCATAACTAGGCACCAAGGGGAGTCTACATATGAAATTTGAGAAAGATCCCTTCAGTACTTTCTCAGAAATAGCGATAACAAACTTCAATTATCAAAATCCAAGATGGCTGCCTGTCGGCCATGTTGTTTTCTGATTGGTCTCAAATTGCAATATGCATAACTAGGCACCAAGGGGAACCTACATATGAAATTTGAGAAAGATCCCTTCAGTACTTTCTGAGGATTAGCGATAACAAGAATTGTTTACGGACGGACGGACGGAGGGACGGACCACGGACGCAGGGCGATTTGAATAGCCCACCATCATCAGATGGTGGGCTAAAAATGTAATAAAGTATATTCCTCTTTACTATTACTAATCGTAACAATTGTTACTCCTTTGATTCTACATCCTGAAAACAAAAACATAACTATCATACCTGACTTGGCAGTTTGATTGGCAGATAGAGAATGCTACCATCAAAAGCCTTTGTACTTCCTATGATATCCCTCAGCTCACTCATCATTTTGAATCTCATATTCTTGGAATCCACTTGTGGACTGAAATCTACATGATACTGGTACACCCCAGGGTTGAGACACCGTAGCCTGATATAATTTGCAGACAAAGGCAAGCTACAAAACAAAATAATGAGGTAATAATTTTGAAATTAAATACATTTAGAAATGCATATTTCTAACAAGGGCACATTACACATGGGACTAAAATGACATCCTTATAAATCATTTATGAATCAAAATGACACATGGAAACTGCCATTGTTAGCACTGAGAAAATCAAAATCAGTTTGCAGGAAGCTGTCGCGCAAACAATCCACAAACAATACAGTCATACATACTGATCAATGCGGTTGGTGCAACTACATTGTACACCAGCAAGGGTGTGTATTGTTTGAATTAAGGCAAACAATACATTATCTTGTCGCCATCAACAATAGTGACATATTTACTCAGGACTGAACGATGATCAATCATAGGTATGAGTGGACTCATTCGCCCATAAGGAAGCTATAGTTTGAGCTGAATACGATCATCGAAGTTAATATTTTGAAATTTGTAGTCTACTCTCTGCATCAGATAATACCCACAATTTGTCATAGGGAGTTATTTTTTATCCCATCTTCCAAATCCTGCCAATAACTCCGATAATGAGCATAAACAGCTATTTCTTTGCTGCGAAACACTTCAGTTCTATATATTTGCTGTGAGTTCTATACATTTTTTTTATTATCTTCCAACATATGATCCGTCTAAAATGATATCAGGTCCATGTATTTTCTTTCTTACCTTTTTACATATGGCTTTAAAATTAAATTAATACACAAAATTTGTGCTTATATTGCTGCTACAGAATACACAACTTTGCATCGACTTACCTCACTTTAACCCATTAGTTGTACAAAGTCCAGGATTGCTCATCTTGGATGTTATAATTACCCTTTACACTTTTAATAAACTTTATGTTTGCTATTCTGGGGAGTTATTTGCCTTTATTCATACACAATAGAGTATAATTCATCTTGTAGGGGTAATTCATTAAACAGCATATCCAATAAAGAAAAGATATATTTATTCAGAAATGAAAGTACTGTAAGAACTGTAAACAAACATTATTATTTAATGCAAAAACAGTAACCTTTTTTAGTTTAAAGTTGACAAATTGGCTGATATAGATTAAGGACTTATTGCAATGTGAAACATTATGATTGTATACATGTTTCTGTAAGGTCCTAAATGAAACTAGAAGTAAGCTGCCCTATCGTTTCAAAAGCACTTACGGCTTTCCCACAGAGCCAGGTCTGTGAACAACCTCCTCACGATCCAATGACATGCTTCCAAATCTGCTGGTGAGTGGCGCTTTTTCACCAGACACTGCAGAGGTCTGGCCCATACCTGCCACTGGGGCAGGAGCCTTGACTGTTGCCTGTTGGGGTGGCATTGTAGGAGGAGACTGATGGACATTGGCTGGTTGCGGCTTCTGTGGGGGCGACTGTTGTACAGACTGGACATGGCCAGGTTGTCGTCCACCATTGGCTGCAGCTGAAGCCATCATTCCACCTCTTCCAGACCTTCATATATAAATTTCACTGAGATAGAAATAGGCTTTTTATACATTGAACTTATCTTTTGAATATGAAAAAAACTCCCTTTTCTGTACATAAAATTGTTTAGTAAAATTGAAACTTACGTGAGTCTAAATAGAGCTTCTACTCCTCTTGGTTGAACATTTGCTTCTGATGGGGTTGCTCCTGCTGGTGTCCCTGCTGTTGTAGAGAAACAAAAACAATTTCACAAAAATCAGCAAAAGTATTGAAGAACCTTAAGTTGAAATTATTATGTAAAATCCTTTAACTATAATAAAATATGGGTCAATATAGGGTTTAGTATCTATGTTAGCCTGCAATATAGATGTAACACTGACATCCAACAAATAAAATAATATTATTATAATTTAATTAATTTAATTATTATTAAATAAGTATTATATTGTAACAGTAAGAGCAAATTACATAAACTCAAAAACTTTCATTTTATTAATAAAATTTAATAACTTGAGCAAATAGGCCCAGAGGACCCACGTCGTGGATCTGGTTGGATTTGACCAAACATCAAAATAATATTCATATTCAATTTGTTAATAGCTTGATTTGTTGATGTCAAACAATGCTATATATATGGTTATCGGGTGGGGATCTCAATTGTTTTTTCAAGTAGGAAATTGGGGAAAATCACACCTTTTCTCCATTGGGAATGGGTCCGTTTACCAGACGTAAATGGATGGGTGATAAAGCCCTGACAGGTTTCACAAAATTAACCATCAGGTAACAAAATCTGATTATAATTGATCGTAAGAGTTCATCACATTATTCCATTTAATCAATTACAATAATCTCATACAAAACCCATGATATGAGCTAAACCATTACCCCCCTTCTCACTGGATCAACAACAAGTACATGTGCTTCAGAACACAGGTTAGCTAGTCTGTTTCTTTCTTCTATATATCAATGTTAATATCTGAATTCATGGTCATACAATACACACATAACTACAAGCTGTAACAGGAATGACTTGTAGAAAATGTTACCCCCCTCCTTGCTAGGTCAGCACTGTCTGTTGCTGCGTTGATGACAGGTTATCTATATAGTCTGTTTCATTATCTGAATACATTGGTGCAAAATAATACTGAAATGATACAAGATGTAACAGGCTGGCGGGACATGTTACCCCCTCCTTGCTAGATTAGCTGCAGGTATTAACTAACATTAACATAGCAGTTTTTCGACCAGCAAGTTTGGGTTAGAAATACAATTGCATTTTAACCCATACTTTGAGTGCACTAATTCACAGGCATGGTTATAACTTGTCAAATGCACAAAATTCTACTTATAATGGTTTTGCTGGGGAAGTTGTAGAAGTTTTGATGCCCAGTATGGCTATAGGTCCCTGGCTGTCGCAAAAAAAACAGGTGTTGATTTCAGTCAGTTAGTCAGGTACCCGTTATGTTCGCTCAGGCGTACAGAAGTAGTTTGGGGTATATTTTAACCATTCTGGACACAAAATCAGTTCAGTATTAAGAACTCAGAGGGATCAATTCTATTCTTTGTCATTGTGTCCGTATCAAAAGGTGATGGGTTTCAAGAAGGGTCAGTTTTGGGAATTTGCAATGTGTCATGATAATAATGCATTCCAAGTTTCAAAGAAATCGGTCAAAAAGTGTATGGCTAAAATCTCTGGACAATAATCAAATACTAAATTGACAATAACTTTTGTAAAGATAATTGAATCAAAATTTGTGCCAGGCAAACAACATTATTTCATAGTTATAAAGCCAACCAGGTTTCAAAGAAATTGGTCGAAAATAGGATATTGACAGATTTGTTCCCAAACAACATGTCACATGTGATTCTGAATTCATTACACCATACCTGAAGGTTGTGCTTTAGGGGGCAGGATTCCTCTTCCTGCAGCTGATGCCAGAAGTCCCAATGCACCTCTACCTCTGGCAATAGGCATGGCAGGTGGTGGCGGACTTGCTACAGATTGCTCATGCTGTTGTGGCTGGGTCTGTTGTATACCAGACTGGGACTGCTGTTGTATGATCAAAAAACATTTCACTGATTCAGTAATATTAAAACTTAAATACATTAACAAGTAAAAATGTAGCATTTAGTTGTTTTTCTGGGGTTTTTTAACACAAATATAGCCAACTGAAGACTTTGACTTGGCCACTGGAATACTGTATTAGTGTTATATATCTGACGTAGTTGCCATGCATCCTACATCAGGTACACCTTACATTAAATGATGAACATGATAAAAACTCTCCAAATGATTAATAACAGATAACTGATTATGAAATGACAAATTCCTATAGCTAACACTAGTAAATATGAATATTGTCTTTCACACAGGGGTTTTAAATATGAATATTGTCTTTCACACAGGGGTTTTCATGACTTTTTCTTGGAGCTTTTTGGGGCTGTAATTGGACTAAATTTCCAACTGAAATCATTTCATATTTAACCCAAATTTACAAAATATACAGTTAATTCCTGAAACAAGGGCCCAATGGGCCCGAATTGCCCACCTGCTATCCACTGATCCTTATTATATATAAACATACAGAGACCAGATAGACATAAGATCTCAGGGTCTCACAATTGTTTGAAAAGGTATCTTTTAAATATTTTGGCCAACTCAACTCTTTCAAACTTAAATAATGGTCAAGGTCATTCATTTGAAAAAACTTCCTAGCCTTCATCCAAGCATGCTATAAGCCAAATATTATGTCTCTGCATCTTTTGGTTAAGTAATAGAAGATAAAGGTCATTCATCTGAAAATTTTGGAGAAATACTTATTTTGCCACTGCCATGGTGCCTACCTCCATTGAAAATGTTTCTTCCCTATGGAACTAATACTTCCCCCAACAGTTGGCTTATACACTATGAATATTAACTTCTTGGGACTCTTGGTTATTGAGAAGAAATCTTTGAAATATTTTGATCTATTTGACCTCTGTGGCTTTGAATGTAGCTCAAGGTCATTCATTTGAACAAACTGTGAAGGTTAAGTAATTAGGTATTCCATGGAGTGATCAAAGATGGACAACGTCAGACTGGAGAATGCTTCTAAGCACAGGATGTGACGAACTCTTAGAAAGTAGAAGGATCGGAGTGTATGAACAGTAGTGTTTTACTTGCGCCGTCAGGGCCACTGAAACCCCTTGCATGTATAAACGATAAACATTATATCATACTTGGTGTTCACAATCTATTTCGCTGCTTTACATTTTCCAACCTTTTGTTAAAAAAGTTTAATAATTATGTCACGTGAAACATTGTTTATACACATTTGTTACGGAAAGGACGTTGGTAAGTTGCATAACTTTTGTCCAATCCATTTGCCATTATGCAATAAAATTGATTTAAACTAAACTAAACTGTGTAGTCCTTTACCCCAGCATGCTACAGACCCATTATCAAGTCCCTGGGCCTATTTGTTATTGTGAAGCTGTCGCTTAAAGATTTTAGCCTATTTGACCCCTGACCTTGAATGAAGGTCAACTTCATTCATTTGAACAAACTTGGTAGCCCTTCATCCCAGCATGCTACATGCCTAATATTAGGTTTCTAGGCCTCTTGGTTATTGATTAGAAGTTGTTTAAATGGAAAAGGTGACACTGGGCGGACGGATGACGGATGCCTTTCCACTGCGTAAGCTCACTTGCCCATGGCCAGTGGTTTTTGAATATATTTCAATCAAAAAGCATCAAATGCACGAAACCAAAACTATTTTTCAGTGCTGGATTATCAGGATATTGGTTAAAGAACCATAGCTTGTTCATTTCTTTAACTAACAGATAACTAATAATTACTAATTCATAACATTATCTAATTTTAAGGCAGTGCTTTTGACTCTGCTGGTTTAAGATTAAAACAATAAAATAAGTCCACAATAATACCTTCGTGTCTTTACATATAAATTTATCAATGACAAATTTTAACATTGCTTCCTATTATTTGTTTTGATAATACACTTGTTAAAAACTTTATCCATAATTTTACAATGTATACTAACTAAACCAACCATTGTAGGAGCCTGCCTCTCCTCTGTTCCTCCAGGCTTACGTGCAGGTGCATTTAGGGCTTGAAGAAGGGCAGCACCGCGTCCTCCTCGCCCATATCCTCCAGACGCCATCTTTTTCAGATCAAACTTCTACATTAACATAACTTCTGAAAAGAGAGAAATGAACAATACCTATAGCTTCAGATGAAAATTTTCTAATGGATCGAAAAAAGATAGAAAAATTACTAAGATACAGCCAAACTTTTGCCAAAAGCTCCATTTTTTTTTACATAGGTACTACTTAATAGTCTGCAGCTCTAGCTCGAGTGCATTTGGCAATTCGTACCAGCCCAAGGCCATTAGCAATCACAGCTACCGAGCCACCCTGTTTGCAGTATTGCATGGTTACCAGTTTTTTTTACTCCCAATTTCACAGCAGACTTTCAGCTGTTTCCCCTAGGCAATAAATGCAGTTTTTTCCCTAAATTTTAAGTGGTATTTTTCCAATTATAAATACCAGCTTTTCAGTTATGTATTTTCCTACTTTTCTTCAATAAAAAGTACAAAAAATCCACCACAGTATATGAAGGTGTAACACTTTTAACAAATGAAAAATAAAATAACAGGAAACAGACAATTTTTATATATTTTTCCTGTGTTTTAAACTGAAATGTCAGAATGGTGGACGAAGAGGTAGATCTAAAGATAGTTCTAACCATTTCGCCTCTTTTTTAAACTTTAGATTTATAAAATACAAATCTTGTAAAACAGTTAACTTACTGTTAAACTTGATAGGTATGTACTTTTTAAGACATTAGGAAAGATAGTTTGTTGTAAAATCATTTGCGTTTATAGAGGATTTGCAGTCATGAGTGCATATAGAAAAGAAAGAAAAAAGCTGGAAGGGGGGACTCTGGGACCTCCCCCAGCCGGGTTACAAGGGACAGAAGTGAACATCGAAATTTTACAAAAAGCAGAAAATAATCATGTCTGAATTTCGTTACTGCAAGTCAAACCAATATGGATGGCTGGACTAAAATTTAAAGAACAATAATAGAAATAGGGGAAAAAAAACATGGGTGAACACTGCATAAAAAAATAATTTACAGAAAATCATTTCATGATAACAGAGACATATATACAGAGAGATAAGTAACATCACTATTTCCCCGTACACGTAGTGGCTCCCTTTATTCGTGACCACTCAAGCATATCCCTTATCGAGAGCGTCCTGTCTCCTATCAAACACACGCGAGCGCAGGTAAATCAGGCTTTGCGCATGTGTGTATCGATGTATTGGAACTTATTCGACATGTTCTGGTTAATCCGCCATTACGTCAGACCAAAACATCGTCATTTTAAATACACACAGAAAGCACATCGTTTTATTTTGGCCACTACAAAAGTTACCACATTAACCAAAAACTATCAAACTTATGGGATAGAGTCTTATTGATCATGCACATTGTTGTCATTTATCCGTATTTTCGAAAATCCATTGGGTCCTATTCGACATGTCCAAGTTTGTAATTAAGCCGCCATTACGTCCGACCAAAACATCGTCAATTTTAAACCCACACAAAAAGCACATCGTCTTATTTAGGCCACTACAAAAGTTACCACATTAACCAAAAACTATCATACTTATGGGATATAGTCTTATTGATCATGCACATTGTTGTCATTTATCCGTATTTTCGAAAATCCATTGGGTCCTATTTGACATGTCCAAGTTTATAATTAGCCGCCATTACGTCAGACCAAAACATCGTCAATTTTAAACGCACACAAAAAGCACATCGTTTTATTTAGGCCACTACAAAAGTTACCACATTAACCAAAAACTATCAAACTTATAGGATATAGTCTTATTGATCATGCACATTGTTGCCATTTATCCGTATTTTCTAAAAACCATTGGGTCTTATCGACATGTCCAAGTTTTGTAATTAAGCAGCCATTACGTCCAACCAAAACATCGTCAATTTTAAACGCACACAAAAAGCACATTGTTTTATCTAGGCCACTACAAAAGTTACCACATTAACCAAAAACTATCATACTTATGGAATGTGGTCTTGATTATCATGCACATTGTTGTCATTTATCCATATTCTCGAAAACCCCATAGGGACTTTTCGAAAATTGGAGATTCCCGCCGATCTTTCCTGCATTGTGCTTGACATTCATACTCAAAATACAAACATTTGGACAGCAAATTGTGATATATTTCATATTGATGACACTTCTGTACTCTGATATTAATAAAATTAAAGCACATAATTGGATCTTGGTGATGATTTCAAATAGAAATTATCGATAATTATGTGTCTGGTTTTCAAGTTTTCTCCAATATGGCGTCTAGTGAAGACTGAATCGAGCGACCGCAGAGGATTGTGGGAAGGTCAGGGGCCACTATGTAAACACAAGGGCAAATAGAGAGCTGCCAATCTCTGTATATATGTCTCTGATGATAATTTATACATTTTTATGCTTCGTTTTTTTTTTTAATTTTTCTTTAATTATTTTGAAATCATTATTTCAGTGTACAATGGAATTGTCTTATAATTTCAACGTTTTGTTTACTTTTCCTTTGCAATTGGATAAAAGGAAAAATCAGAGACAAGCTCCATTCTACCAATTTCCGTAATTTCCCATATTCAAAAATGCTGTGTATTTTCCCCTATTGAAAATTAAAGATATTGGTGATTGCAAAAATGTAGTGGGCTAAAAATAGATAATATATTTCGGAAAAATATGTTACGAGAAACGCCTAGGAGACTTTAGTAAACACCTTCCTAAATTTGCCTTAATCTGTCAAAAGTTGCATTGACAGACACAGAGACGAGGCTATGGAAGTCATGTTTTATGCATATCATAATAGAACTCGCATATTTACGTCCATGTGAATTCAATCATAAAGTAATTGTAACATATATGCTCTAAATCTGATCATCCATGTGTTGACCAGTGGGCCGAGTGGTATCCAGTAGCCACATCATGGCACATGCATAACAAAGATGAACAGAATGTTTAGTCACCTGTCAGATGGCGAATATTTATCTTTGAACTGTTTGATTACATCACGTAAAATAAAAGTGTTCAGTCACCAATATATAGTACATATGGGATTAGGCCTACAGAACATTTATGAAATTCTCACCATTTCACAAACTTTGTTACAACTGCAGCAAATCAAAACCTCTACTCGCGCTAAGCCTCGTTTTCAATGTTTATTTGATGATGCCCGGATGTGGTTCATATAAACCTTTGAAGTATAAAACGAAACGAAACGAAATATATCAAATTTGATTAGCATAATTGTAATTTACATTCAATTATAAAGTAAAAGATTAATATTCACATCAGGAAAGCTTTGTTCCACATGGTAGAGGAGAAAATCTCTAAGTAGTTATAGAATATATAATTGTATTACCCTGGGACACTGGCCAAGGTGATAAAATAATATTATAGTATTAAATAATGTAATTGTCGGCATCGTTTACACGTGTCCATATGTATTCTAGGTATTGTTCTTTTTTATTTCAGGTCACTGTCTCCGTGTCGGTGTTTATGTTCAATAAACTGTGTTTCATTTGAAACGTGTTTAATTGTGCATAATAATAAGAAATACCCACATATTCATATTAAAATACTCGTGTGACATATATATCAATGTGCTGAACTAGACTATACAACAAGGACTTTGTGGAATACAAAATAGGTTCCCACTTAATGTATGCAACAGTAATTTCATAATGTGGGGAAACGTTTTATTTGTATACATATCTAGTAAGCTTACTAAGCAACTTCTATAATTTTGTTATTTTCATATTCGACTAATAACCACAGTTGTAACTATAGGGTAATTCTTCTTTGTTTGTTAATATTGTTTATGTCATGACCTTTCTCTAATTTAAGCTTAGGACCAAGGAGACCTTATGTCATAGCGTGGCATCCGGCGTCCAGCCGTCCGTCAACACTTACCTTGTGATCATGATAATTTGAGTAAATATCAACCAAGTTTGGTGGAAGTGCAGCCATATATATATTGACATTGATGAGTATCATTCGACTGTAACTTACAGAGGTATTGCCCTTTGTAATAATATTATTATTGACCTTGTGAACACGATAACTGGAGTAAATATCAACCAAGGTTGGTGGAACTGTGTAGATATATATATCGACAAAATCTCAGATGAGTTAAAAAGTGGGAATTATTCGACAGTTACAGCTAGTGTTATAGCCCATTGTAAATAATATTATCATTGGACCTTGTGAACACGATAGCTGAAGTAAAAATGTATGAACCAAGTTTGATTAAACTTTGTATACAGTAGTCCTAGACCCTTATTTCCGTTTCCGTTGGACTACACTATATATAGGGACCCTATATTGTAGTCCAACGGAAACGGAAATAAGGGTCGGGGAACCAGACTAAAACGCCTATTGACAATATCTCGGACGAGTTCGAAAATGGGAACTATTTCACTGAAAGTTACAGAGTTATTGCCATTTGTAATAATATTATTATTGGACCTTGTGAACACGATAACTAGAGTAAATATCAACCAATTTTTATGAAACTTCTTATGCTGCCCTAAATCGACAAGATATCGGACAAGTTCGAAAATGGAAATTATTCGACAGTAACTTACAGAGGTATTGCTCTTTGAAATAATATTATTATTGGACCTTGCTAATTGTGAACACGATTACTAGAGTAAATATCAACCATGTTTGATGAAACATTGTATGCTGCCATAAATCGACGAACTATAGGACGAGTTCGAAACTGGGAATTATTCGACAGTAACTTAGAGTGTTATTGCTCTTTTAATATTATTATGAACGATTTTTGGTTCACCTGGTCCCGAAAGGTAAATATTGTTAAAACGCTAATATCCTGAACAACTAAATATATTTTGATAAAACTTGGTCTGGATAATTATGTGGCAGTGTTACATGTTGCATTTATAAATGAAGGATGTGACACCATTGGGGCAGAAAAAAGGGGACCCAATAGGGGATATATAGCAAAAATAGATAAATAAATAAAACACAACTTTAAGATACTTTTTCTCTATCAAGAATGGCAGGATTTAGTCCACCTGTAGTTTGAACCATTGTTGGGAGAGGCAGTTCAAAAGTAGAAAAATATTTGGAATAAATTACAGTATTTTGCCATAATTACTGAAATATCCAGTTGAGCGATGCAGGTCATTTGGGCCTCTTGTTTTAACATGCCTCATTAATCGCAACCTTCATCCATGCTAACTTGATATACTAACTTCTTATATTAGGAAAATATCAACCATGATCCATCTCATGTAACGTATCATTTGATATACCAGCTTGTAGTATGTACGTACACGTCCCTGATCATATCACTCAAAAATTCGCATATCGATTCATTATTAGATTCAGAAGATGACAAATTACCAAAATAGTCGAATAAAAATCATGTTTATTGTCGACGCGGCCTGTAGTCGTGGTGTCAAATATGGTCTGTCACCCAGCTGACGAAGCATGCTTAATCCTTTGTCTTGGTGCGTGGCCTATTTTTTACACTGGGAATTCTTCGTCTGTGTTTGATGTTATATGTGTTAGTAATCATCGCCTGGTAGATCATTGCTCTACAGGAGAACGTTTTCTAGACCAGCGTCTGAGGTATCATTGTCCGGTTTTCTGTAGCCTTAATATATCCGTACCGAAAAAGTCATCACTTAAACGTAACCTTTGCCATGGCTGTATGACCAAGGTCATTACGAAACGTATAGAGAGAAACGTTATAATGTTGATTGGGATGATGTTTTAATACATAGTTATCTAGACGTCTCGGTCGACTTTACTTATCCACATCGCCATGGAATATATTCCTATAAAAATATTAATAATGCATTGCAGAGAACCACCATGAATGACAAGTGAAATTCGTAAAATGTCGCGAAAAAAAGAAAAAAAGATTATTTAGATTTAGAGATCAGGAACCGTGGAGGATTGGTGTAAAAGATAAAGGAACACACATGTAAGATTAATGTGTATTGTTTGTAAACTTTGGAGTTCTGGGTAATGATACACACGGAAAGTCTTGGTGGAAAACGGTAGGTATTGTCAGAGACTTGTATATCTGATATACAAGTCTCTGGTGTTGTGGACATACTCTGGTACCAACCTTACTCTGGCAATACCAACCTCATATTGGAGTCAAACCTGATATTATCCAATCCATAGGATGTAGATCTTTGAAGCAACATGTCGAGAACGGATTTGAACCTTTATTAAGTTAGGTTTCCCCTTCCTGCCCTAAGTTCATACTGGCTGTCCTCTAACAAATGATCTGTAGTATACTAATTGGCTTGTTCAGTTGATAGACACCCATTGCAAGATCTGCTAAACTCAATTTCCGTCATTTTAGGGAAATCAAGGAAGCTGGCCTCATGTAGACCTACCGTTACAACTAAGTATAACTGTAGACATACCGTTACAACTAAGTCTAACTGTAGACATACCGTTACAACTAAGTATAACTGTAGACATACCTTTACAACTACGTCTAACTGTAGACATACCGTTACAGCTAAGTACATACCGTTACAACTAAGTCTAACTGTAGACATACCGTTACGACTAAGTCCAACTGTAGACATACCGTTACAACTAAGTCTAACTGTAGACATACCGTTAAAACTAAGTCTAACTGTAGACATACCGTTACAACTAAGTCTAACTGTAGACATACCGTTACAACTACGTCTTACTGTAGACATAACGTTACAATTAAGTCTAACTGTAGACATACCATTACAACTAAGTATAACTGTAGACCTACCGTTAAAACTAAGTCTAACTGTAGACATACCGTTACAACTAAGTCTAACTGTAGATATACCGTTATAACTACGTCTAACTGTAGTCATACCGTTACAACTAAGTATAACTGTAGACGTACCGTTACAACTAAGTCTTACTGTAGACATACCGTTACAACTAAGTCTAACAGTAGACGTACCGTTACAACTAAGTATAACTGTAGACGTACCGTTACAACTAAGTCTAACTGTAGACATACCGTTACAACTAAGTCTAACTGTAGACATACCGTTACAACTAAGTCTAACTGTAGACATACTGTTACAACTAAGTCTAACTGTAGACATACCTTTACAACTAAGTCTAACTGTAGACATACCGTTACAACTAAGTCTAACTGTAGACATACCGTTACAACTAAGTTTAACTGTAGACATACCGTTACAACTAAGTCTAACTGTAGACATACCGTTACAACTAAGTCTAACTGTAGACATACCGTTACGACTAAGTCTAACTGTAGACATACCGTTACAACTAAGTCTAACTATAGACATACCGTTACAACTAAGTCTAACTGTAGACATACCGTTACAACTAAGTCTAACTGTAGACATACCGTTACAACTACGTCTAACTGTAGACATACAATTACAACTAAGTCTAACTGTAGACATACCGTTACAACTAAGTATAACTGTAGACATACCGTTACAACTAAGTCTAACTGTAGACATACCGTTACAACTAAGTCTAACTGTAGACATACCGTTACAACTAAGTCTAACTGTAGACATACCGTTATAACTAAGTCTAACTGTAGACATACCGTTACAACTAAGTCTAACTGTAGACCTACCATTGCAACAAGCGCACTGCTTGTGCATTGTCATATTCAGAAAATATGAAAAAAACAGAGAGGAATAAAAACAAAATGCTTATTATGAAAAAACTGAATGTGAATGAACAAACATAATCAACACATGAATCACGTTTGTGTAAATTCAACTGTACAGGTAATCAAACATTTAACAGTCAAATCAACAAAGTATATACTAGATTGTGAGACAAAGTGCACATAACAATAACTTAACAGGACATGGCTCTGTCATTGTCACGCTAGCCTACGCCTTCGGACCATGCCAGCTGAAGGATTCATGGTTGTTATTTCAACCACTACCGAAAATATTACTCTAACTTATCTTATTGTATTTTCTAGTACTGTTTGTATATCATGTGATTGTATTTGTATTATCTGTGTCTTGATGAAGGGACGGATTGTCTCGAAAATTTGACATTTTTCATTGTTTACACTGTTAAAGTTCTTAATGTAAGATCTACAAACCCTCAGACAAAAGTGATAGATATGGACGAAAAATGAACACAAACTTTAAAGCCGAGGCTTCAGGAAAGCTACTGGATATTGGGAAATGTGGTAAACTGCATATGAAGGAGAAGAGAAAAAGTCAAAAGACAGGTGGCGATATAAGGAAATTTGGTTATTGGATTATAATAGAGCATACAGGAAAGATTTCAACAACGAAAAGAAACAAAAGGAAACACTCAACAATATGCTGATAAGTATAAATGAAAATGTCCTGACAGACCTATCAGCTATGGAGCAGCATCAACGGTAAAAGACAGCAATTTAGCGAAAATTACAGAAAGAATCCAACACACGTGGATAGAAACTATAAGGGAAACAGATACATTTACTAGTCGTTTTAAATAGAATTTTATTTTAGAAGCAACAGAAATCATTTAAAATAAAAATACTTTTACATTTAATGGTGAACATTTTCTACAGATTAAAGGAACAGCAATGGGTACGAAAATGGCACCCATATGTAACCTTAACATTGGGATATCTGGAAACAATTTGGGATTAGAGAAGTTAGACAATACTGGGGAAAGATATTAAGCTGATTGTTTCATCATATATCTCAACATTATCCGACAGAATTAATAGAGGATGTAGTAAAAAAGACAACCGCAATAAACCGAACAGAATTGCCAACTCTTCAGCAAAAGGATCAATCAGTCATCAACGATACCGTTAGTGACAACACACAACCAACAATGTCAGAATATTAGCCGAACAGTTCACAACTTAAACGTTTTACTAAAAGGAGATACTCAAATGAAAAATATATATTTAGAAATAAACAATATATCAATAGTAAGCGGCAAACCAAATATTTGAGAAGACTTTTATGCAAGTCGAATTTCGAGGATCAAACGGAATTTAAGGTTACGAAATAGATCCACGAAGCGGTACATGCACACATTTAGAAGAAGGGACATCTTATCGATTTAGTCAAAGGCATTTTACTATAAATGCCAATATGACATACGAATCCAAAAACGTAATTTATGTCATAACATGGCCAGAATGTAAGAAATACTAAATTGGAGAAACAAACCATTCTCTACGGGCACAGGTTCGCGTACAAAACCAACGTGTCAATGTGCCGAAATATAGAAAATATGCGGAAAGAAACATGCAGTTCAGATATTTCCCTTTTTAAAACTTTTTACAGAAGATACCGTTGAAAGAAAGGAGAAGGAAACATATTTTATCAGAACATTAAAACCTAAATTGAACAGACCGTGGTAGACATTATTGACAGTACAGACAAGTAAATTGACAGTACATACAAGTAAATTGACAGTACAGACAAGTAAATTGACAGTACAGACAAGTTAATTGTTGAATTGTCGAGGCAACTGCCTCTTAATCAAGACACAAGTAAATTACAAACGATCACATATAGACATAGAACATGGGACACACAACAGTTACAAAAGTTTAGTAGATTAGCAACGAAAAATATCGTTGTTTGTGAAAACGATACCCTCGGTCGATAATTAATTCGCCGAGGGCCTATTATAATTAATTAGAAAACAAAGTCATAAATGAATAATATTACTAAAAGGTGATGTGATGGCAGCGCGTGCTATGTAGTGAATGTTTTTGTTTTTCTACCCGGTAGGTTCATTTCGTCCGGCAGATCTCGGCCCAAACAGCGGGTAGCAGTGACAATTTCGGGTGGCAAATCCCATACTATTGACTAAAATTATTTTTTTAACGTACTTTGAATAAATATTTAAATAATATAACCGTATTTATGTAGACATGCATACTCTAAACATTAAAAATCAAACAGAATGGTGGTCGAAAAGTCCCATTTGGGTAACGATAACACGGTGGTTGTACCAGGACGACTCGCCACAAACCGACAACATGAACTCGCACAACTTACTCAACCAATCAGCTGCTGTTTCCTGCGAACCAAGTCCCTAAGGATAGTGTGTTTCTGAGTTCTGTAGGGATTGGTTTGACTAATAAACACAAGGAGTTGGTACTTCCTATAACTCCTAGAACTAAATGACTGGATTTTACATCTTAATTAGAAAGTTTAGATACGGCACTGATGTAAAAACACAGGGAAGTATTCTGTTTTGGTATCGAAGTGTGTTTAAAATGGAGTACTATCACTGTGTTGTATCGTGCTAACTATAACGGATTGTTATTATTATTAAAGGTGATTGTATCCAGGACGATTTAGTAGAGTGTGATGGAACAGCTAAGAGTTGGTGTCTTTGTCCTTATCTATGTACTGTTATCCTATAAGTTGTAAAACTTTCGGAAATAAATTGAATTGAAGAAGGTTAGTCCTAACAATCACCCAGTCGTATTCGTCCTGCTAGGCTATACTGGTGTTCCGTTAGGGGCAAATTTCCAATATCGCTCCTTCGCTCCTTCGCCCTAAACGCGAAGGAACGAAGGTGCGAAAACACGATGGCAAAGGAGCGATGGAACCTTCGCTTTTTCGCTCCTTCGTTCCTCCGCTTCTTCGCCACCGTGTCTTCGCTCCTTCGCCATCGTGATTTCGCTCCTTCGCGTTTAGGTCGAAGGAGCGAAGGAGTGATATTGAACATACAAGACATTGGTACACATCATAATTCGTCGGTCAAACCTCTCGGTCTTCTACACCAACTATTAGATCTAAATTACCAAAGTTCTTATGTTGAGGAAACAAACAAAAGACAAAATCTAAACAATGTACAAGAAAACAATCTGCCATTTTATTGGTAATGAAAGGTCCTGTTAAGAAGCAGAACTAAATTTGTACATAAAATTCAATTTTCAACCGCAAACAGACATTATTATAAACAGAGATAGACAGACAGACAGACAGACAGACAGACAGACAGACAGACAGACAGACAGATAGTGATAGATAGATAGATAGATAGATAGATAGATAGATAGATAGATATACATAAACAGTTTACTTCTACAGGTATACATAAACAGTTTACATCTACATGTATACATAAACAGTTTACCTCTACAGGTATACATAAACAGTTTACATCTACAGGTATACATAAACAGTTTACATCTACAGGTATACATAAACAGTTTACATCTACAGGTATACATAAACAGTTTACATCTACAGGTATACATAAACAGTTTACTACTACAGGTATACATGAACAGTTTACCTCTACAGGTATACATAAACAGTTTACCTCTACAGGTATACATAAACAGTTTACTGCTACAGGTATACATAAACAGTTTACTACTACAGGTATACATAAACAGTTTACCTCTACAGGTATATATAAACAGTTTACTACTACATGTATACATAAACAGTTTACATCTACAGGTATACATAAACAGTTTACTGCTACAGGTATACATAAACAGTTTACCTCTACAGGTATACATAAACAGTTTACTACTACAAGTATACATAAACAGTTCACCTCTACAGGTATACATAAACAGTTTACCTCTACAGGTATACATAAACAGTTTACATCTACAGGTATACATAAACAGTTTACCTCTATAGGTATACATAACCAGTTTACTACTACAGGTATACATAAACAGTTTACCTCTACAGGTATACATAAACAGTTTACATCGACTGATATACATAAACAGTTTACATCTTCAGATATACATAAACAGTTTACTACTACAGGTATACATAAACAGTTTACCTCTACAGGTATACATAAACAGTTTACATCTACAGGTATACATAAACAGTTTACATCTTCAGGTATACATAAACAGTTTACATCTACAGGTATACATAAACAGTTTACCTCTATAGGTATACATAACCAGTTTACTACTACAGGTATACACAAACAGTTTACTATTACAGGTAAACATAAACAGTTTACTTCTACAGGTATACATAAACAGTTTACTTCTACAGTTAAACATAAACAGTTTACATCTACAGGTATACATAAACAGTTTACTACTACAGGTATACATAAACAGTTTACATCTACAGGTATACATAAACAGTTTACTTCTACAGGTATATATAAACAGTTTACTACTACTAATAATAATAACATAATAATTATCATTTATTTTATTTGAGTGTCACACATTCTTTAAACATACACGGGTAAAAAATATTTGAATTAAAATGTCCAGCCTATAAAACTTATACATAGACAGTTTACTTCTACGGGTATACATAAACATAGGCGTATTTCCGTGACATCGATAGATAAATGAAGATATTCACGAACATCGATACTCTGTTTTATCAAAATTTAGAAAATTTACTTGAGTACAAGTCTTGTGTGATTTTATTCTCATCTAATCGAACTTTATAGTCTTGATGCATGAACAAATTGGGTTGGCTGATTAAATATCAGTTATTACAAAAATAGATCTTCAGGAAACGTAATAAAATATCGAGATATTATTATATTCGAAGCGGAACCGCACATAGAGTAGACAAATTACGAGTGGTAATCCGTTAATATGAAAACTAACAGGCCGACTCGCTGTTCCCACTAGATTTAATGGTGATGCTTGACATCACGGTCCTGTTCGACTTGGACGGTCTGTCATTTGAACTGTTTGTACGTATGTCGTGTAAGGTAGGACAAACTTTGAGACAACTACAAAACCGTGTTGATTTCAGGAGACGGAGAACCTTTGTGGAGCATACGAATGACAGAAAAACGAGCACACCCTGTAAGGCATTGAAAATAATGAATAGATACCAAAATGGCGGCAAATCTAAGAAAATGGCGACACAGGCGAAGCCCCAGGTAAAACCCATGACACTAGACAGCTTCAGATATATCAACAACTTGCATGTTTGTCGTTTTTTTAGGATGCGTGATGTCTCTTTGTCCGATACGTATATGGCTCTAGCCGTAAACTGAAACAGTACTATATTCGTGAAGACCAGGGCAAATAAAGGAACCAAGAAAAAGTACAATAATGCGAAGCTGTTCGAAATCCAGCAGACGACCGCTCCATATTTAGGCTTCGAATCCGATTCTATTGCTGTAAAATCGAAAATGATTGCCACGCAGACAATAGCAGCAGGCGCTAACCAGCTGTACAATGAATACCAAACGAAATGTTGCAAACTGTCAGTTCTCGACTGAGCAAATCCTTTTGAAAACGTTAAAAATATATCAATTGCCATTACATTCATCCAGAAAAATGCAGCCAGATACGCATAGTGCATCACTATTGCCACCAGGGTACACAGATGGGTAATATCAATGAAAAGCGGCGCCAAGATGAATAGCACCTGTGCCAGAAGAAGGCTGGCCATCAGACAAATCAAGTTCTTACCGGGGATATTTTGTAATTTTGGAAAGCATGCGTAAATCGTCAGTCCAATGCTCAGGGCAACTATTGATAAACACTGGCACACCACAGATAGAACACTCTCCACACTGGTAAAAAGTAACGTTATACTATCGCTTTCCGGCAGACGTGATTGATTCCCGAGTTCCTGGACACATACCAAGGCGAATCCTTCTCCTATGTAGGAGTCGTTCTTACTGTAAATAAATCCAGAAGATAACACAAATACTTGGTCTAAGTTAACGATTTTGTATTCACTATGGTTGAGACGTACAAACGGACAGGACATGTGTTGTTCCTCATCTCGTGTTTTGGTGTTATTTGTATCTTCCCACGATGGCAGTTTACATCTTCTGTCTTTATATACAAATGGTGCAACACAAAATATTTGGCGGCAGGTTTCAGCCAAAGGGTCGAATATCCAGGAATCTGTACAGAGGTCAGATAAGTCCCGCTGGTCTTTCCTGTCGGAAGCCCTCCTGGCCGAGGACACACCAGTGCTTGTCAGGGCGTTAAGGTCCACCAGTAACCTATAACTATAGTTGATGGGTTTCCGTTTGTTAGGATTTTTCGGTAATATATTCACACTGTACGGATCACACGATAAGTTGGCCAAAACCTCACCATTACATAACGCACAGTGAATGTTTTTATATATAGTATTACCAAATACCAGAGCTCTGCTTTCTGCCTGGCACCTTTCGTTAGATGTTTCCTCACAAGTGTCGATGAGTGGGAGACATTCTCTTGGTTCCAAACCTACCGGAGATGGTGGCGGTTCGAAAACGATCCTACAGTTGGAATCATTTCGTAAAGCAGCTAAAGAATAGTTCCTGTCATAATAGTCAATCCTCCATGTACAATCAATTCCCGATCTCCAAGTAATGTAATCCTCGTGGTGACACATAGCACAGTACATGTTCTTGTATAGTAAGCCAGTTTTAACACTCGACACCGGAGTCCTAATCGTGATGTCATCATTAAATGTTCCATTTTCACACAATGTCTTCAAATCGCCATTATCATTCCTATCTGGGCAAGTTTGTACGATGTATACATAAGTCTTTTCTTTAATTTCCGGTATATATTGACAGGATACAAAGGTGTCGCGATGTAAATCGAGATCCTGGTCAACATCCAAACAGCAGTCATCGTATGTTTTACATACGTCATCGCACGCGCAAAGATTCGTCACGTCACTTGCGTTATCAGCACAGGTCCAGCTGTTTTGACATTTTTGACTGCCTAAACTCCATTCCAACTTCAAATTGTCAACCATATACTGGCATCTGAAAGACGGTAACATGAGAACGGTGATAATCGCTAAGTATTCCATGTCTTCCCTAGATGAGATAGATTTGGTATGAGACACCCTCGATCGTTTGGTGTTTACAAGTAGGATGCGGGGCTTAAATGTTATGGTTCGGGGATGTATTTGTGAGGAAGCCTGGCTGTACGATATGGCGGAAGCTTGATAAGACTATCACAGTAATGATCAAATCAGCGGTGGTCATATGTATATATCAGTTGGGAGATCTACATAACCAAATGCAATAATGCATATTTCAAAAGGCTCAGTCACTATGATTGATCAATTTATTTGTTTTGTTTTGTTTTCATAGTTAAGTAAACTTTGTGTCTCAAGCGGACAGTACTTTGGGCTAGCAGCTTTGATGCTGGGGAACAGTCATCACGGTTAAGGGCGATATTTATATTAACATTCAGCATGATGTACTCCAGCCCGGAAGCTGTCTAATTGTTTTCTATTTGGTGTGTATACATACAATTTTCAAAAATTCATCGATTTCAGAGTTAAGGGGGGATACATATGATCAATGATGTTCTGTACGTGTCATTTGTATGATGTTTCATTTAGGTCACACATACCACTTAGTGACTATTGTGATGGTGCGTTAGTGGTAGACTGTACACAACATCACGGTCACTGTCGTCATTCGGGTGTGACTGAACCCTGGATCAATGATCGCTCTTTTGAAGGTGGCAATAATTTAATATCATAACAAATACGTTTGAGAAATAATCAAACGTTTGCCAACGTTTTTTCGGCACAGCCGTATAATTTTCTTTTGACCCCGGATATGACGCGACAGGTGGCGTTACTGGTCAAGCTGAAGTATGTGATTGGTCAATGTAGCGATCAATGCAAAATGCAGATATCCAGTTAAAGGCGAAACATAAGTGGATGTATCTATTCAAATGACACATTAATAAAATCATATTCCTGATTGAAATGCAGTCTTATTATCACCAAAAATGATTCAAACTGATATAATTTTGTTATCCGTGATGAAACTGCGCATTTATTAATTAGTTCGTTAATTTATTTCACCAGCAGTTTTACATTATAACCACTAGCATTAAAACTATGCCGTTTACCTTTTTTAAAGATATTTCTTGTTAAGCTTGCTTTCCCCACAGAACATAATCTTCACGGTGTTTGGGCGGTTTTTTTTCTTCCTTACTTTTTAGTAAGCAGCCCTCTCACAGGTGCGCGTGATCACTTACCACACGTTCATTATAAAAACATCCAGGGTACGCGTCTTTACAGCGATTTATTTTAACAGCGATGAGTCAATCGCTGCATTGTTATTTTAGGCATACTTACTGATTCTCAGGCATCGCGCGGCATTTCAATGGCAGAGCGAAGTTTGGTAACATGGTAACGTATACAGTAGGTAGAGGATCAGTCTGATGTATACAGTAGGTAGAGGATCAGTCTGACGTATACAGTAGGTAGAGGATCAGTATAACGTATACAGTAGGTAGACGATCAGTCTGACGTATACAGTAGGTAGAGGATCAGTATAACGTATACAGTAGGTAGAGGACCAGTATAACGTATACAGTAGGTAGAGGATCAGTCTGATGTATACAGTAGGTAGAGGATCAGTCTGACGTATACAGTAGGTAGAGGATCAGTCTGACGTATACAGTAGGTAGAGGATCAGTATAACGTATACAGTAGGTAGAGGATCAGTCTGACGTATACAGTAGGTAGAGGATCAGTCTGACGTATACAGTAGGTAGAGGATCAGTATAACGTATACAGTAGGTAGAGGATCAGTCTGACGTATACAGTAGGTAGAGGATCAGTATAACGTATACAGTAGGTAGAGGATCAGTATAACGTATACAGTAGGTAGAGGATCAGTCTGACGTATACAGTAGGTAGAGGATCAGTATAACGTATACAGTAGGTAGAGGATCAGTCTGACGTATACAGTAGGTAGAGGATCAGTCTGACGTATACAGTTGGTAGAGGATCAGTATAACGTATACAGTAGGTAGAGGATCAGTATAACGTATACAGTAGGTAGAGGATCAGTCTGACGTATACAGTAGGTAGAGGATCAGTATAACGTATACAGTAGGTAGAGGATCAGTCTGACGTATACAGTAGGTAGAGGATCAGTATAACGTATACAGTAGGTAGAGGATCAGTCTGATGTATACAGTAGGTAGAGGATCAGTATAACGTATACAGTAGGTAGAGGATCAGTCTGACGTATACAGTAGGTAGAGGATCAGTCTAACGTATACAGTAGGTAGAGGATCAGTCTGACGTATACAGTAGGTAGAGGATCAGTATAACGTATACAGTAGGTAGAGGATCAGTCTAACGTATACAGTAGGTAGAGGATCAGTCTGACGTATACAGTAGGTAGAGGATCAGTATAACGTATACAGTAGGTAGAGGATCAGTATAACGTATACAGTAGGTAGAGGATCAGTCTAACGTATACAGTAGGTAGAGGATCAGTCTAACGTATACAGTCGTATACACTCGTATCCTTGTCCACCCCAGTCCTCCATACGTATCCCTGTCCACCCCAGTCCTCCATACGTATCCCTGTCCACCCCAGTCCTCCGTACGTATCCCTGGTCACCCTAATCCTCCATACGTATCCCTTGCCACCCCAGTCCTCAAATCGTATCCCTGTCCACCCCAATCCTCCATACGTATACCTGTCCACCCTAATCCTCCATACGTATCCCTGTCTACCCCAGTACTCCATACGTATCCCTGTCCACCCCAGTCCTCCATACGTATCCCTGTCCACCCTAATCCTCCATACGTATCCCTGTCCACCCTTATCCTCCATCCATGTCCTTGTCCAACCCAGTCCTCAAACCGTATCCCTGTCCACCCTAATCCTCCATACGTATCCCTGTCCACCCCAGTCCTCCATACGTATCCCTGTCCACCCCAGTCCTCCATACGTATCCCTGGTCACCCCTAATCCTCCATACGTATCCTTGTCCCCCCAATCCTCCATACGTATCCCTGTCCACCCCAATCCTCCATACGTATCCTTGTCCCCCCAATCCTCCATACGTATCCCTGTCCACCCTAGTCCTCCATACGTATCCCTGTCCACCCCAGTCCTCCATACGTATCCCTGTCCACCCCAGTCCTCCGTACGTATCCCTGGTCACCCTAATCCTCCATACGTATCCCTGTCCACCCCAGTCCTCAAACCGTATCCATGTCCACCCCAATCCTCCATACGTATCCCTGTCCACCCTAATCCTCCATACGGATCTCTGTCCACCCTAATCCTCAATACGGATCTCTGTCCACCCTAATCCTCCATACGTATCCCTGGTCACCCCAGTCCTCCATACGTATCCCTGTCCACCCTAATCCTCCATAGGTATCCCTGTCCACCCTAATCCTCCATACGTATCCCTTGCCACCCCAGTCCTCAAATCGTATCCCTGTCCACCCCAATCCTCCATACGTATCCCTGTCCACCCTAATCCTCCATACGTATCCCTGTCTACCCCAGTCCTCCATACGTATCCCTGTCCACCCCAGTCCTCCATACGTATCCCTGTCCACCCTAATCCTCCATACGTATCCCTGTCCACCCTTATCCTCAATACGGATCCCTGTCCACCCAAGTCCTCAATACGTATCCCTGCCCACCCAGTCCTCCATACGTATCCCTGTCCACCCCAGTCCTCCATACGTATCCCTGTCCACCCTAATCCTCCATCCATGTCCTTGTCCAACCCAGTCCTCAAACCGTATCCCTGTCCACCCTAATCCTCCATACGTATCCCTGTCCACCCCAGTCCTCCATACGTATCCCTGTCCACCCCAGTCCTCCATACGTATCCCTGGTCACCCCTAATCCTCCATACGTATCCTTGTCCCCCCAATCCTCCATACGTATCCCTGTCCACCCCAATCCTCCATACGTATCCTTGTCCCCCCAATCCTCCATACGTATCCCTGTCCACCCTAATCCTCCATACGTATCCCTGTCCACCCCAGTCCTCCATACGTATCCCTGTCCACCCCAGTCCTCCATACGTATCCCTGTCCACCCCAGTACTCCGTACGTATCCCTGGTCACCCTAATCCTCCATACGTATCCCTGTCCACCCCAGTCCTCAAACCGTATCCCTGTCCACCCCAATCCTCCATACGTATCCCTGTCCACCCTAATCCTCCATACGGATCTCTGTCCACCCTAATCCTCAATACGGATCTCTGTCCACCCTAATCCTCCATACGTATCCCTGGTCACCCCAGTCCTCCATACGTATCCCTGTCCACCCTAATCCTCCATAGGTATCCCTGTCCACCCTAATCCTCAATACGTATCCCTGCCCACCCAGTCCTCCATACGTATCCCTGTCCACCCCAGTCCTCCATACGTATCCCTGTCCACCCTAATCCTCCATCCATGTCCTTGTCCAACCCAGTCCTCAAACCGTATCCCTGTCCACCCTAATCCTCCATACGTATCCCTGTCCACCCCAGTCCTCCATACGTATCCCTGTCCACCCCAGTCCTCCATACGTATCCCTGTCCACCCCAGTCCTCCGTACGTATCCCTGGTCACCCTAATCCTCCATACGTATCCCTGGCCACCCCAATCCTCCATACGTATCCCTGTCCACCCCAGTCCTCCATACGTATCCCTGTCCACCCCAGTCCTCCGTACGTATCCCTGGTCACCCTAATCCTCCATACGTATCCCTGTCCACCCCAGTCCTCAAATCGTATCCCTGTCCACCCCAATCCTCCATACGTATCCCTGTCCACCCTAATCCTCCATACGTATCCCTGTCTACCCCAGTCCTCCATACGTATCCCTGTCCACCCCAGTCCTCCATACGTATCCCTGTCCACCCCAGTCCTCCATACGTATCCCTGTCCACCCTAATCCTCCATACGTATCCCTGTCCACCCTTATCCTCAATACGGATCCCTGTCCACCCAAGTCCTCAATACGTATCCCTGCCCACCCAGTCCTCCATACGTATCCCTGTCCACCCCAGTCCTCCATACGTATCCCTGTCCACCCTAATCCTCCATCCATGTCCTTGTCCAACCCAGTCCTCAAACCGTATCCCTGTCCACCCTAATCCTCCATACGTATCCCTGTCCACCCAGTCCTCCATACGTATCCCTGTCCACCCCAGTCCTCCATACGTATCCCTGGTCACCCCTAATCCTCCATACATATCCTTGTCCCCCCAATCCTCCATACGTATCCCTGTCCACCCTAATCCTCCATACGTATCCCTGTCCACCCCAGTCCTCCATACGTATCCCTGTCCACCCCAGTCCTCCGTACGTATCCCTGTCCACCCCAGTCCTCCGTACGTATCCCTGGTCACCCTAATCCTCCATACGTATCCCTGTCCACCCCAGTCCTCAAACCGTATCCCTGTCCACCCCAATCCTCCATACGTATCCCTGTCCACCCTAATCCTCAATACGGATCTCTGTCCACCCCAATCCTCCATACGTATCCCTGGTCACCCTAATCCTCCATACGTATCCCTGGCCACCCTAATCCTCCGTACGTATCCCTGTCCACCCATGTCCTCCATACGTATCCCTGTCCACCCTAATCCTCCATACGGATCTCTGTCCACCCTAATCCTCAATACGGATCTCTGTCCACCCTAATCCTCCATACGTATCCCTGGTCACCCCAGTCCTCCATACGTATCCCTGTCCACCCTAATCCTCCATAGGTATCCCTGTCCACCCTAATCCTCAATACGTATCCCTGCCCACCCAGTCCTCCATACGTATCCCTGTCCACCCCAGTCCTCCATACGTATCCCTGTCCACCATAATCCTCCATCCATGTCCTTGTCCAACCCAGTCCTCAAACCGTATCCCTATCCACCCTAATCCTCCATACGTATCCCTGTCCACCCCAGTCCTCCATACGTATCCCTGTCCACCCCAGTCCTCCATACGTATCCCTGTCCACCCTAATCCTCCATACGTATCCCTGTCCACCCCAGTCCTCCATACGTATCCCTGTCCACCCCAGTCCTCCATACGTATCCCTGGTCACCCCTAATCCTCCATACGTATCCCTGTCCACCCCAGTCCTCCATACGTATCCCTGGCCACCCTAATCCTCCATACGTATCCCTGGTCACCCCTAATCCTCCATACGTATCCTTGTCCCCCCAATCCTCCATACGTATCCCTGTCCACCCCAATCCTCCATACGTATCCCTGTCCACCCCAATCCTCCATACGTATCCCTGTCCACCCCAATCCTCCATACGTATCCCTGGCCACCCCAATCCTCCATAGGTATCCCTGTCCACCCTAATCCTCCATACGTATCCCTGTCCACCCCAGTCCTCCATACGTATCCCTGGTCACCCCAATCCTCCGTACGTATTCCTGTCCACCCTAATCCTCCATAGGTATCCCTGTCCACCCTAATCCTCCATACGTATCCCTGTCAACCCCAATCCTCAATACGTATCTTTGTCCACCCTAATCCTCCATACGTATCCCTGGCCACCCTAATCCTCCATACGTATCCCTGGCCACTCAATGCTCAATATTACCCCTGTCCTCCCAATCCTTCATACTTATTCCTCCTCCCCCAAACTCCTCCATTCTTACTCCTCCTTCCCCTAATTTCTCCATTCTTACTCCTCCTCCCCCAAATTCCTCCTTCCTTACTCCTCTACATATTCATTGTTATTCTTTATTTTCATTCCTCCCCTTTCATACTCCATTACACCATTCGACATAAGTTTTCATATCTAGATTTTGAAAACTAGACTGATCCATCCTCAGTTATGCCTTTATACTATAATAGATCAAGTTACTAGTGATGCTTGTTTCACGAGTCACGTATACAGTCTAAACACTACGATATAAATACGGTATACCGACTTAATGACCTATGTTTACACTCAGTGATCCTTGGAGTGGACATGATTCAGATTTCCTGTGTGATGTAGAGACATCAAATAGTGACACTGACAAATCTGTTATGTCATATAAAGTGTTAAATGCTACATTGTGTGTAGCTACAGCATCATACTGGCCTTGTCATCAGACCTTCGGCCTTTGTATGGTCCTAGTTAACACAATAGCTTAGTCTATCTTACGTTGAGTGAGGCCGGCGATGGCCATTGATTTATCCTAGATAATTTGATAGAGCATCATTCCTGCATACTACATCACGATCCGGCCCCTTGGTTGTATACTTCCTGTGATTTCAAAATACATTTGTATGGCCAAAATCATTCATTTACATCTCTGTACCTCCTTGTTAGTTAGATGTTGTGGAAGATTTTTAGACATTTGAAAAGTGATCCTGAATAAAGGTAAACGTTTGATCAAATTTTATAATACTTCATCCCATCACCCCGAAATACCATTAGTACTTTAAATCCCCGTGACATTGAAAGTAGTAAAGACCATTCATCACAACATGCTACTGCTACATTCGAACCCCATGACTTTGAAAGAAGGCAAATGTCTTTAATTTAATCAAACTTACTAATGTAGTACATCTGACCCTTGTGACCTTCATATAGATAAAGGTCATTTATCTCAACATCCTACTGGCGCATTTGATTTTTGTGATCTTGAAAGTGTGGTAGGCAAAGGTTATTCATCCTAATAACCTACTAGGAGTCATTCCTTTGAACAGTTTTGATATCTCTCCATCTACGTATGCTTCTTGCAAAATTGTATCTTGTGTCAAAAAATATGGCTGGTACGACGTCATTGTCGTAATACCTGTTACAATATTATATTTCAAAAAAGATGATCAAACAAAAGTAAACTCTATAGATGTCTGCCAAGCCAATTGTGTGTTCATTAAGAAGAAAATCAATCTACAATCTTACCACTCTGAATATATTCAACTTTTTGAAAATTGCTTTCCCCATTTAATTAAACGATGATCTAGCTTTGATATTTCCTTCTCATGTACTGTAAAAATGGTGAATTTAAATGGATCATATTTTGCACAAGTCGTGAGGAAAAACCAAGATCACAAATAAACAAAAACAAGAGGCCCATGGGGCCTGCATCACTCACCTGGATATTTCAGCAAATATGACAAAGCGCTCTTAAGTTTACGTGTATTTCTGTTAACATTTCCCTTAAACCAAATTGAGCATTGTGGTTCCAAACAAAATTCAAAGCACGCTAGAGTACTGACAGGTTAGTGCTTACCTATGTACTTACCCCCGGTATAGCATCAAGAATTCATCTGCCCATATCGCTGAGGCTCAGTTTGAGTTTTCAAAATTACAAGTAGGAAACGAAATATAATTACTAAAACAAAGAGTATACATGTACTTTAAAGGGACGCTTTTCTTCCATCTCCACACATTAGTATAATACCCAATTGTAAAGCTTGATTTGGGTTTTTTTTTATCCAGGGCCATTGTAAGAGATCAAATTTGTGCCTCACCTAAGACCCAAATGACCTTGAAATCTGACGACCCAAAGCCCTTAATCTTTGGTCATCTTGTTATATCCCTTTGAATCTGACCAATTTAGCTTCATAATGTCAAAATAAAATGTTCCTCCGTGAAAACACACAATTTGACCAGGACGTGTGAACCCAGTAGCATTGACCTTTAGTCAGTTGATTTAATGACAAGTTCCATCCAATGTTTTTTTCTTTGTAATGTCATCATCAAATGTTTAGAAGTGAAAAGATAGACAATTTGTCTTTGATCATGACCTTGATCTTTAATTCGAACTAACTTTGCCTCATAAAGTCATCACAAAATGTCTATCAGTAAAAAGCATAAAATCTGTAATTAGCTGTTGACCCAGTGACCCTAATCTTTAGTCAGATGATTCTTTTTCTAATTTTGAGCAACTTTGCTTCTTAAGGTTTTAACAAAATGCTCACCTGTGAAAAGATACAAATTTGACCTTGACCTTTGACCTTGACATATGCTCAGTTGACTTGTTCAATTCGAATGCAATTTTTGCACAAAATTGATTCATCACCCAAGGATGCTTCACACCAAATTATTTCATTCCTACAGATGGATTTTAAATAATTCGCTATATTTCCACTATTGGGTCCAACCCAAAAGCCCCTGGGGGGCCTCCACTGCTTATACAAAATTTATTCATCCTCACCCAAGGATGCCCAAGACCAAATATGTATCAAACTAGAAATTGTTTCGGAACAATTTGACGGGCTTTTCACTATTTAGCATAAATGACCTAAAGGCTTGGTATTTCCAAACATAAAAAAAACTATTTTAGAACACTTGATAGGTCATCCACATTCTAGTTTTGATTAATCTGGCATCTGAGATATTACATTTCAACAAAGGAGTGGACGAAGGGAAATAACTCGTACAGCCTTATACGAGTTATCTCCCCTCGTCCAACTAACGTTATATCTCAAATGCCGTTATATATCAGATGCCAAATTAATTCAAAATGGCGTTCCGCGTTAATGGTAAACGTTACCGAAACACCAAAAAACATGAAAATCATCAGAATAAAATTTTGAATCATACTTAAATTTCTTTTTTTGGAAAAAGATTTAAAAATGAAGATTTTCTAAAAATAGACTTATTTGACCCCATAGCGAACGCTTTTATTTGACCTCTGACCCTATAACTTTTAGTGAGTAAAAGCTAGAGCCAGGCTTTAACTACAAATAACGTAATTACCTGACCCCTGTAAAATGAATACTTTTTTAATTATGGGCATTTTAAGCTTTTTAATACATGACGTCATGGCGGCCATCTTGGATTTCAAATCAACTTAAAAAATACCATAACTTGGCCAGGACAATCCAAGGATTATTTCAGCTAAGATTGAGCTGAGTGCCATTAGTGGAACTTGAGAAGAAGTTTAAAATGTAAAACTATTTTTAATATAGAATATATAGTGGAAATTCAAAATGGCGTATACCGGAAACTGTATGTGTCACAGAAAAACTGAAAACGTCAAATTCATCAGAATGACATTCTACATCATACTGAGATTTTTTTTGGAAAAAGATTGAAAAATGAAGATTTTCTAAATATACATGTAGACTATTTTGACCACATAGCGAACTTTTTTATTTGACCTCTGACCTAAAAACTTTTGGTAGGTAAAAGTTAGCGCTAGTCATTATCTACAAATAACATAATTATATGACCTTTGTAAAATGAATAGTTTTGGAGTTATGGCCATTTTAAACTTTTCAATATATGACGTCATGGCGACAATATTGGATTTCGGACCGAGCCCAAGAATTCAAAAATTAGTCAGTGCAGTCTCCTAGTCATATTGCCAAAGATTGCGCTGAATCGCACTGGTGGAATTTGAGAAGAAAATGAAAAAGTACCTGGTCTTGATACATAAGAGAACAAAAGAAATATTCAAAGTGGCATACCCCCTTAACGGCAAACGTTACCGAAAAACTAAAGACATCAAAATCATCGGAATGACATACTGCATCATATTACAAAAGAATTTTTGAAAAATATTGAAAAATTAAGATTTTCTAAAAATAGATGAACTCGACCCCTTAGCGAGCTTTTTTATTTGACCTTTGACCTTAAACTTGTAATTATATAAAAGTTAGCCCCTTAATTATTGTAACATAATATCATAACATGAACCTTGTATCTTTAAAACTTTTCGAGTTATGGTCATTTAAAACTTTTTAGGTATGACGTCATAGCGGCCATATTGGCCTTTTGACCTACTTAATGATAGATGACCACACCCCTTTAACATATGGTTTATCATGTAAGATCAATGTTACTGGCATACCTCCTACCATTTTGGAGTGAATCGTTCCACAAAATCGAGTGCAGAAAAATAATAATAATAAAAAACAGAACAAAAACAATAGGTCTTTTCACCACTTGGTGAAAAGCCCTAATTATCCTTTCATTTCTACAGAAGAATAAGGATTTTAAAGAGTTTGCTATATTTTCCCTATTAGACCCCGCCCCTCAGACCCACTGTTCATAGACAAATTGGTTCCCATTTACCCAAGGATACTTCATACCAAATTTGGTCTAAATCCATTCAGCGGTTCATGACTAGTGGTGTTTTATAGGAAAAGTTGATGGATGGACGACAGATGACGGACACTGCGCCAAATCATAAGCTCACTGGTCCTTCTGAGCAGGTGATCTAATAATGTATGTATACAAAGGAGAAAACAATATCCCCTTGGTCTTATCAATGTCCATGGACTGTTTTGTCATTTTCAGTAATGGTGACTTTGCAATCTATCCTTCAACCTTTTGACCTGAAAAACAATTACACTCAATCATATCCCATAAGAAAGCATTGTGTGAAGATTGAGTGGTCAACTTGAACATTTCAAAACCTTAAAGGTCAAGGTCATTCATATGAAGAAACTTGGTAGATATTAACCCCATCATGTTACATGCCCGATGTCACGCTCCTGGGTCTCTTGTTTCTCGAGATGAATTCTTTTAAATGAAAAGTTGACGACATACGGATGCCACACCATCGCATAAGCTCACTTGGTAGTTTGCACAACTGTGTTTAAGTTATGTTAAATCTCAAACAACACATTTCAGTGAATTACAGTACCCCATCAGATGTGATATTATAAGCCAAGAATGCAGATAATAAACTTGTGTTGCAACTACTGCTAATTCTTCACACAGATTGTTTAACAGACCCACTGTATTTGAATTGCATTTGGTGATTTTAATGTAAATGAATTCAGGAATAATCAGAAGTTCAATGCAAATGAACCCAAAGTAAGATAAATATATGCCCCAAGAAGTCCAAGTGACAAGAAGAGCAGATCATCAAACATCTTGTTTGATGTAGGTCAAAATGTAGTTCAGAGTGACCTTCTTTTGGTTCATGACACACCAGGTCTAGGTGAACCCAAAACTAAAGTTCCAGTGGCAAGTAGTGTATGTAGAAGATAGGGTCCAGATCAGGTAATATGCAAAAGTATGGAAGGACAGATGGACACAATACCCCTCCAACCTGTGGGGACTAATAAAAACAAAGATTTATATTTATATTGCTGAAAGATATTTAATCAACTCATTAACGAAGTAATAACATCTATCTCAGATAGTAAAATAAAAGTACATCACATTAAAAAGAAGTCTAGATCATCTCTTCACAAACATCCTGACAGTCCAAACACAGTAATTATCGCATACTTCAGTGAACCTGGATATAAATGTTAAACACAGAATCACATGATTTTAGTCATTCTTGTCAACTTGCTTATAAACGAAAAGCTTCTTATAGTAACTGTAACAGATGGTGTTGCTGCTAATACACATGTATATATGCAAGTTCAAGCCTAGAAAACTGTAAGAAGTTTGTGAAGAGATGTAACACATTTCCTTGGACGGATTTCTGATATAGTGCTACAGACAGTGAGTCTGTACAGTATCCTGACAGTGTAAATGCTCCTCAACACATGGCCAAACATTCTTGACCAATGGAGGATTGTTGGTCAGCTATGATTGTGAACAGAAGTACACCACAATTTAACTTCAATATTTTGTACATTATTCTTTCTATATGAACACAATAATATTTCATCAAATTCATGTATATTATAATTTGTTACATTTTTGTATTGGTATTTTTCCATTTTCTTACTGGGTATCCTAGATTGAACCACCACAGCTGATGGAACAAGGGAGTAAACAACTATCACTGACAGACTTTGTTTTCCAGGTGTCATAGGGATATGAGATACAATCTCAAAATTAAATACAACTTTATGTGTTGGACCAAACATTTTATCCAGTCAATAAATGATGAAATTTTCAAAGTTGGTACACACAATTTTTATAAATGACTATAATATAGTGGACGGATTTTTTAAGTTGTAAATAAGGGTTTTGTTTGTATCAAATATAATGAAATGTAAAAACACTGATTATGTGTAAAATGTACTGCTAAAATACATGATGTAATTCTGTCTAAAACATCTCTTTCAAATTGATCCCATTTTACAGGGGAGATTCTACTGCAAATATCTATATATACACATTCTATAACATTTTACAATAGACATAAAGATAACATATATAGATAAAACAATTTTAAGAAAAAAAAGAAAAAAAATGAACTGGTTCTCCTGCGTAGGTGCTAACAGTAGTCTGGGGTATTTGTATGATTAATCATTTTGAGTGTTTCCTTCCCAGAAATGGTAATATTGCCATGATTAAAAAGGAATTTGCACAAGTTGGATTCCTATGTAGCCTTAGCACTTTCAAAAGTAAAATTACATTAGCACTAGATTCACATCACAAAATGGTACTTGCATACATATAACTCCATTTTTTTTTTATATTTTGTTCGTAATTAATCACAGACTATGTAAAATCATTGATCAGCAGTCTAGCAATAATGTTTTAAGATAATATTTTCAATAAAATACTTGTTATAAATAAACCATTTTAAAAATATTTTCATACATTTGACTTTGCTGTTTGAAAAAGCAAAAGTCTAAAAACGGACGGATTTTTAATACAGAATATTATCATCGAAAATCAGCATTAAAATTATGAATACATTGTACATGCACAATGAGATGATGAAGATCATCTATAATAACCTTGGCAGTCTTTATGTTGTGATATTGTCAGTCAGAAATTGTGTATAATTGTCAGAGAAAATCTTCCTATGCACACTAACAATTGCTATGATCCAGGTGATATAGGTTATTCTATATGTTCAGTGTGCTGATCTTGGTCATCAAATCATTCTTTTACACAAATAACATTTTCTGTATGAATTTCTGGTCATGATTCCGTTTTTGTGAACCACTGTAGCGAGTTAAACAAATACTATTGCGGAGATAAACAAGTACACCAAGCCACGGATACGTAACACCAGGCAGGAATGATAGAAGGTAGTAGAGTTCCAGTAGTTCTTTAAACGTTGCTTTGGTATCCTCGGTCATATATGAAATCCTACAAAATGAAAAAGAGAAAAGTAAGGAATTATACATACAGGGTGTAATTAAGCATTAATCATGCATGCATCTAAAAATGTAATGTTAAAAATAGGAAGAAAGATCATTTCAATTACAATTTGTAAAATTAAACAATAAAACATGTAACCACAAAGACATTTACTTCTGAAAAACCTTTCGGCTCCATTGTTTTAACCAATCTAAGCTAATAAACTCAAGTTTTTTTAAATACATTTACATCAAATACAGTCTTTAAAATAAAATTTCATGAGGCAAAGCCCATCTGATTTTTAAAAATAAAAGCATTTTTTTTATTCATAATCTTTGAAAAAATTGGCTATTATATATACACCTGTAAGTTTATTTGTCAATACTGCTAAAAGTAAGAATACTTTAAATACATTTTTTTTTCAATTTACAAGCCAATGTGCAAATCACAAGAAAATGTTGCACTTATATATATTGAAGGTGCATTGTTCTTATTTTTGATTATGGTGCTTTCAAGTTTTAAATTATCCTTTATGACTGGAGAAATAATATTCACAATCACAAAAAACACAATTTCAAAACAACAAAATTTAACTAATTAGCTTCATGGGCCAGCAGCTTATTTTATTCACACAATCTTTAAAAACAGCGTAAAAACATTATTTTCCAAACATTAAGTCTTCCTAGATCACGCTCAAAAACAAATTTCTAGTTCAACTCACATCAGCTAAAACTAGGACAAAATAATGACCCCCATTTTAAGGAAAATTAAACTATAAAGTGATCTTATTTGAGTCCAATGTTTCGGCCATGATTTGGATATAATGTAAGCTATACTTAGAATAATGTCATTGCATGAATGCCTTTCAACATTGTCTTTATAACTGTTTCTGTAATAAAAAGCCTAGGAATAAATTCATTTTTTCTTTAGCTAAAATCTTTTTCTGTTAAAGTAAATTCGCCATAATGGCAAATTATTATACAACTTACACAGAACATCACATTTCTAAGGTGAACAAAGAAATTAGTTCCGGCTAAGCATGTGTTTTACCAGCAAAAAAGGAAACTAAGTACCTTTACCTTTTCACAATTCTGCAATTTATCTTGAAAAAACTCTGTTTCAACTTTATAATTTCTACCTTTAGTATTTCATACAATTGTATTGCATTGCCAGCTAGCCCATTATTGCATTAACACTCAATACTATGAAAATTAAAGTTTATATTAGAAGTAAAAAAAAAAAAAAACACACAAAAATGTAAAGCACTAATAAGTGTATTTACCATTAGACTTCAGAGGACTAAAATAAGATGACAAAAGGCATAGTGAGAAAACAATTATATACACTACTGAAACATTGAACATCTTCTGTTACAATAGGGTATGAAATTACAGACATACATGTAAAATATGTAGTGTTTAAAAGACTGTCAAAACAACAGGTAGTTGCCATGCTTGAAGGTATTGTGTACTCTGAATGCAGCATGGGATAATACCAATACATTGTATAATGTATGGCCAAATCAGGGCTGCACTTTAAAAATATAAATTCAAATATGGCAGCTAATTTGGCATAGAAACTTCCAAATACAAAACCATTATAAATACATGTACATCTAAAATCACCCAACACTCACTTCAATTAGGATTCAAGTAAAAATCTGTAATATCTCTAAATATGGTCAAAATGATTTGTCATGTCACTATCAACACAATGAAATTATGTCAAATTAGTCTATACAACAGGTGAAGTATTAAACACAAACTAATGCAAAATTACTGACAAAGACAAGAAGAATAATACTACATAATAGTAAAGTTCAATTTTTATACACCAATCAAAAGCTGAAGAAATTTTCGATAATACATACGTCTTGTTAGGAGAGCTTTTTAACAAAAACAAATTATACTCAAAATATTGTTATTAATTGAAAAAAACTTATTCAATGAATTAAAGGTGAAAATTGTAACAAACAAGATGTCTGTATAGCACTTTCCTCTGTGACCTGGACCAGACTAGAAACACTTTCTCATAACTTAAGACCATGATGCCATCTCAAGAGTTTTTGTTTACCCCAAGAAAATATGTATACATCATGGATATCAGGAACGTGTTAATTTGTTAAAATAAAACTTATGACATTGAGAATTGTTTGTCAAACATAACTGTGTCAAAAGGCCACCAATGACCTAGCAGTAGTTGAAAATGTCTTGGATAGTCAGCAACTGATGAGGTCAAGCCAGACATCCAGATTTTAAACCAGCTCAAAAAATAATTGCTAATGAAATTATCATTTATACCAATTTTAGTTAACATTTCATAATGACATGCTAGTCAGAATACTTTGTTTCATTTCCCTAAGCCCTTAAAGAGAACCAATAGACTTTTCTTAACTTACCACATTATTTCCTGAACTTGGTCGAGATCGCCCTTTGACCCCACGGGAACTGTTGCCACTACTAACGGTGGGTGATGCCCCTCGGCCACTTTGGCTAAAAGAGGTATCTGAATCCCATCTTTCTAATTCTTCGCGAACTAATTTTTCCATCTGTTCTCTTTTCATTTCATCACTATTACCATCAGACTTGAACAAACAAAGTGTGTGATCAAACCATTAATGACAGTGAAAGGTTACAAGGAAAGTGAAATATTATTATCTTCAAACATGTTAGGGTAGAATTTCAACAAAGTGAGAAATCCAATCAAAAATAGAGTGATTAAATCATGAAAACAAGAGTCAATTGCAGCTTTCATTCTAATTTTCAATAAATGGAACTACATCAATACTTTTAATTTCTGTGTGTGCAGTCATTGTAGATTTGACATGTGTGTATATAACCACTTATAGCCATGTAATAAAAACATGAAAGCAGCAACTGACATAGTGATATTTAATTACTTCAAACATCACAACATATTAAGATGGGAGTTTGATCATGAAGTTATCCACTGCAAATCAAATAGGAGTTATTTCATAATTGTACTCTATGTGGTAAATGCACTAACATTAAAATTTGTGAATGAATGTAACACCATTGTGACAAATCAATATTAACGGAACACAACAATCTTTTACTGAGTGTAAAGAACAACAATAGAAATATATTATCATCACTAGATCTTTCAATGTAAGAATAATAACAACCGAAAAATCATGTGATACCTACCTCTGTTATACTGTCAAGTATTTTTCCCATCGTTTCTCTTCTTTTTAATTTAGCTTTTTCCATGGCTTCTAATTTTACTAATACTGCATCTATTTTTGAAACTATGCTGCCTATCGAGTGTTCCATTCTGTCTACCCTCCGAGAGAGAACTGTAAATTCTTCATATGAAACACCACTTGATGCCCGTCCTGAGCGTGATGATTTAGTGCCACTTTCGTCATCTTCTGAATCCTCTATACTGTCGTCATTGAAACTGCCTCCACTGCGAGCTGTACCTGGTCGGTTCCCACTCTTCTCTAAATCATCATATTCTTTGTTTATAGCAGTCTGTAAAAAAACAAAAAAAACAAACTTACATACAAATCTAAGAAGTGTTTATGAATTATGAAGCAAATGAAATTAAAGAAAAAAACATGGACAATTTCATCTAAAATACTATCAATGTGATGTATCTGAATCAAAATGACAACTCAAATTAACATTAACTTATTCTCTACATGTTGTGAAATAGTAATCCAAAAATAACATTGACTAGACATAATCTGTATTTAACATATTGATGACCAATGGCATTATCCTAAACAAATTTTCATGAAAATATCAGTCCTCTTTTTATCAGCATTTGTTTAAACATTCTTTACCGTCTGTTCCTGGAGATCATTTGCCAACCGTTTTTGTTCTTCCGAGTCCAGGACACGGTCACCATCAACATCATATTTAGCAAACAGAGCCTCAATTTCGCTATCAGCATATCCACGACTAGCAAGAGAAAATCCTAAATTACATGCATATTTGAACAAAATTATAATTAGTAATCAACTGCCAATTAATGATGAGATAATGATCTCATCCAATAAAACAATATCTACAGAATCTTTCAGAACCTATTTATATTTTCTGACTTCTTTTCATAATATACCCTATACTTGTGAAATTTTGTCATTTGAACATTTATATTGCATATTTAAAAATCTTTATTTGTTTTACAACAATTGCGAAACAAGTTATATCACACTTGTTGGCTTGGAAGTGTCTCAGTGTGGGAGGAAACCAGAGTACCCGGGGGAAACCCACATGGCTGGGCAGGTGACCCCATACCTTTTCATGCCCAATCAGGGAATCAAACCCCCGGCCGCCTAGGTGAAAGGCAAGTGTGTTACCACTGTGCCACCCGACCACCCATAAGCATAGATTATACAAATTTACAGTTTAATAACGAACAAGAGGCGCATGGGCCTGAGTTTTGATATATTTTGGCAGATTTGATTCCTGTGACCTAGAATTTGAGGTCAATGTCGTTCATTCTAGCATGCTAAAGGCACAATATCAGATCTCTTGGCCTCTTAGTTACTGAGAAGAAGTCATTTAAAGATTTTAGAATATCTGACTCCTGTGACCTTGAATGAAGGTCAAGGTCAATTATTTGAACACTCTTGATAGCCCTTCACCCCAGCATGCTAAAGGCCCAATATCATTTATATAAAAAGTTGTAAGCACGTCTACACATGATCCTTTATATTTATGTGAAGTTTCATTGGAATTGGATGACCAGTTTAGGAGTTGCCCGGACAAGGAAAACCAGTTGATAATGACTGGCTACCATGGCAACTGAAATTTAGGAATTTAAACAGCTGCATGCATATCTACACATGTTCCCTAACATTCGTGTGCAGCTTTGTGAAAATTGGTCCACAGGTTTAGGAGGAGTTGTCCGGACAAGAAAAACTTGCTGATGGTGACCATTAACCATGGCAACGAAAATTTTCAGAAAAAAAAGTTACATGCACATCTACACATGATCCTTTATATTTGTGTGAAGTTTAATTGGAATTGGCCCACCGGTTTAGGAGGAGTTGTCCAGACAAGATTATGGGACAACAGACGGACAGACAGACAGGCCAATCCCAGTATACCCCCCTAACTTTGTTGTAGGGGTTTAAAAATCTGGGTAAATGTTTTATGACTGTTTCAGAGAATTCAAAGCTGTATCACTCACGTCTTCAGATCTGTGCGCCATTCATCAAATTCCAATTTCTGATCCTGGTTGATATCAGCACTTTTCAAAGCTTCCTGGATATCAACGATCTTGTCACGTTTGAAGTTGATTTTTTCAACCATCTTCATGTAGCCCTAAATCAAGAATCACTATATTGGTTATTTTATCTTGAAATCTGTTTAAACATGGTCTCACTTATTCATCTGAATACCAAGATTACTTTTATATGGCCCCAGCTCATCTTCCATTATCAAGGGGGAAAGTGTAAACTTTTTACATACTTTGTCAGCAGGAAATACTGAATTATATGATTGTAAGTATATGAAATAAAAGTATATGATATTGAAATTGATATTAAACTCAACACTATAACCTTACCCTCTTGAAGTAATCTCCCATCTCAAATTCGTTCTTTTGGTTTGCCATGTCACCCTTCACCTCAGAATAGGTATCATTGATGATGGCCAAGAACATGTTGATCAGCACGAAGAATACGAAGAACACAAAGAGCATGAAGAAGATTGGACCGAGAACACGGTTGGCTGCTTCCAGTTGATGGAAATCAAAGTCTCCAAGGATGATACGGAATAGGGTGAAGCTGAATAAACATTTCAAATATATTTTCATTTGCATTTGATGACAACTGATCATTGATTGCAAAAATATGATTCATTTTGAAGCTCGTAATATTATTTTGTTAGAATTCTAAATTCAGACATTGGAACCCTTTGTTCATGTAGTTCAGAAGATGGACTTTAATTTTATAAACTTTGTCTTTCTGTGTTATTTCCCAATTCTTCTAATTATTAGATAATTGTGTACTTACAAGGAGTTCTGGAAATTACTGAAGTCCTTGACCTGTGTACCAAACAGGAGATATCCAAGCTGTGTGAAGGCCAGGAAAATGATGAAGAACATGACAGCAAAACCAGCTAAATCCTTGGCACAACGTCCCAGAGTGGAGGACAACTGGGTCATGGTCTTGTTGAAGCTAATGTACTTGAAGATCTGAAAGCATTTGTAATCATACAATGAAATGTTGCATATTAAATAAAAAATATGTGTAAACAGAAAAGTCAGAACAACCAGATAAAAGAAGGTGGCCACTATACACTATACAACATAAAATTTCCTAGTTTTTGTGGTTAATAAGGAGTATGATGTACTCAAAAAACTTTATACAAGGAAATTTTCAAAACAGCATAATACCTTTAAAGAGGGTCTGTCAGTGCCAATATGTACATACTATTTTATGTCAACAGACATCCCATACTGATAATTCTACTAACCAAGTTTGTATTAATTCCAATGGCAATTGGAACAAATAATCCTCAAAAAATGTGTTTTCCCAATATAAGCTATAGTAAAATTTACCCCCTACCCAGGGAGAAACTTGAGAACCCAGGGTCATAGAATTCACATGTTTGGTATAGGACCTTAAGAATTTTCTGTCTGTGAGAGTATTTGATTCTACCATCTCTGGGAGTTGAGAAGGTTTTCGAAATTTTAGTCAATTCAACACTTTTTTGCCCCGACCATCAGGCCCCTGGGAGGTGGGGACCATATAATTCAGTTTTACTTGACCTTTCGCCATATAAGCTTCCTTCTGAATTTCATTGAATTTGGTTCAGCAGTTTTGGAGAAGTCAAAAAGGTGAATTGTTTATGGGCAGACGAGGCACAACAAAAGGCGTTCAGAATAGGTTACTTGAAACTTGTCTCAGGTGACCTAAAATGGTACAACTTTTGATTTCAGCACCTAATACAAACCTTGATCCAGGCCAGGAAGACTGCTATGGCAATTGCATTGTCAAACCTGGTCTGCCAGTAGCTGAGGAACTCAAAGTCTGCATATTTGTCTGGATTATCCAGCAGTACACTAAGCTTACTGTCCACTTCCACTGTTCGATATACATCAAACGCAACACACAAGATTGCTATCAGGATCACTAGGATGTCAAGGATGTTCCAAACATTCTTGAAGTAGGACAGCTTGTGCTTTTTGATCTATTAAAATGGAGAAGTAAGTACATAAGAACTGTAAATGTACATGTTCAAATCAAACAGATATTTTGTTTATTATGATATGTTCATATGATACTTAATGATTATTTGACATTTTGCTGACCATACCTCCAGGGATTCCTCTACAATGTAGTAAACAATGAAGAGGACAAAGATGCATTCACAGGCCATGATGAAGTAATCCTGAACAGTCACATATCTGATCAGTTTCACAGTCCGGAAAGTCCAAGATGGAATGGCACCACCTGTTGCAGGAAACTCTACCAGGAACCTGTTAAAGAGAACAAACATACATAAACCACAACGGTATTCTGTACTTAATTTTCTTATCTATCTCATTCAATACAAACGAAATTCAAATATGCAACGAACATCTATCCCAATGAAAGCTGATATAAGAAAGGAAGATAATCACCTAATGACACAGAAGAGGTTGATGTTGGCATTGTAGACTGTGAAGTCGATGAAGACTGCCCTAGTGCCTCGATCTATCCACCGCTCACTGAACAGGTTGTCCATCAAAGCTTTGGCTGATGTGAGGTTGTTTCCGGTCATCTCCTGGACATAACCTGCACCACTGTAAGTCGTCAGCTGACCCCAGTGGCCCGAGCCGTCAAGTTGCTCTTCTGTCATATACGTCCACCTACAAAATCCAAGGAGAGAGTTACCAAAAAGTACCAGCATTCTCCGTTTCTGTGAAAAGAGAAAACAAAAATGAATAAGTTAGTGAGGATCGAAACATAATTGAGGTACATACGCTGTGTAACCCGGATGGTTTAAAGTGTCAGATGTTTTATCCTCCAAATTCTCTGAGTACGAGTCATAGCAATGACGGATGACAGACTTGAAGTCATCATGAACCATGCAGGAGTTCCTGCTGACCTTCAATTGTCTCAGACGTGGTATACCAAGTAGCTTGTTTTCATAGTAGATGTAGCCAAGGTCATCAGGGTTGGTAATGTCCTCTCCGTTGTACCATTTTTCCCAATACAGTCCGTTCAGTAGAGTCTCCCGGCTGAACTGTAGTAGACAGAATGAAGGTTGTTCTTTTTAATCAAACATACACTTTCCCAGTGATTTAGTTTCCGTTATAAATTTCAAATTACTTCTAGAGAATCAATATGGAGTTATCATCTTTACCTTCCAGAAATCATCAACATTAGTGAGGGTTTGAAAAGTGCCACCACCACTGTGAGTTGTAGAGAGGAACAGGTCACTCATAACCTTGGTGTAGTAATACATCTTGGTTGAGGTCATTCCAAAGGTCACTGTACATCAAAAAGATAAATTATTAGTGCATATAATCTCTAGTTCTAAAATGGTAAAATAATTCGAATCTTGTGCAGGTTTTGTTTAGGAGATACTGGAAACACATATTGCTATCATAGTAAGAATGGAAAGAACATTAAAAAAGAACATTAAAAAAGTACCCTTTAAAATGCTCATTTTCTTCTACTTCATAACATACATGGTTTAATGCATATAATTAAACATTTTTCACTTGGTTAAATAATGTGGTATACATACCAACACAGAGAATGACCAAAAATACAATGTAGATGATCAGCTCTCTTAGAGTGGTCTTCACATGAAGTTCTCGATTGCCCTTGGTCTCTTCTGTCTGACGGGTGGCCCATAGTGCTGTGTAAGACCATATATATATGCATTAAAAGCAGCTCACTTTTCACAGATACAAATTGCTTTTTAGAAAAAAAACATTGAAATAGGAGATCTGATATATATAAAGGTCAAAGCCACCATCAGCAGGATATAACTCGAAGGGGATATAAACAGGGATACAGCCGACTTTCTGTGCTTCGTTTTTCCAGAAAAAATCTCAAAGTTCATTGACTTCCAAATGAGATCTCATGTCAACAGCTTTAATAACCATCTCACTTGAAAGACACCACAGATTATCTAAAAAAGACACAATTAGTCTTCTACCTAATGATACACTCCTGGTCACCATAGATGAAGTCTCCCTCTACACCAACATCCCGCATGAGGATGGAATCATTGCCCGTTGTGCAGTGTGGGACACACAGGAGAATAAGCAACAGATAGCCTGATGGAACTTCTTAGTTAGTACTCGTGCTGAACATCTTTACATTCAACGGAGCGCACTACCTACAAGTAAGCGGTATAGCGATAGGGGACCAAAATGGTACCATTATACGCTAACGTGTTTATGGGCCATCTTGAATCTAGACTACTTATAGCAGCCCCAATGAAACCACTCAGCTGGCTTAGATTCATTGATGACGTCGAGATAAAGTGGACATCTGATTAAGAGTCCTTTCAGGAATCCATTACTTTTGTAAATGAGTTGGAATATAAAGTTTAATGCCGACATCTCCAATCCGAAAAACACTTGTTTTTGGACACATGTCCCACACTCGTCAAACCTACAGTAAACCCACAGACACTCACCAGTACCTTCACCTGTCCAGTTGTCAGCCACCTCATACTACAATGATCATTAATATTCCATACATGTATCTCAAATTTTGAGAACCAGGTGTATCATCTCTGACTACGTTGGCTTCAGAGGTCATCGAAATTGTGTGGTGCAAAGATTCCACCACCTCAGTAGGGGATATGGAGCAGCCCTGATAGATGGTGAGATTGATAGGGTGAAAGCAATGGACAAGACAAGTACACTGGAATACAAAGCCAGGCTGAAAACAGGATGACAACCTTGTGTAGTAACCTTTCATCCCAGTATGCCAGCATTGACAACCATCTTCCAGAAACACTGACATATTACTGCTATAGTCCAGCAAACTTAAGGTATTTTCCTGGAACCACGCAACGTATACTAGCTGATATTATTACTGCATACCAAAAAACAAAGATTTGGTAGTCAGTGGTAAGCTACCTTAACCTTCTCATGCTACTACCACTGGCTGTTTCAAGACATAATGTAATATTAAGAGGTGTAAACTTTGCCCGTATACTCACAGCACCAATTCATTCAATTGTGAGACTAATGAATAGAACTACCGTATCCTCCAGACAGTTTCCTGCACATCGGCCAATGTAATACACCTTCAATCGGAGGATCAAAAATCACTGTTATGTTCAAAATTTCAAATGCCAGGACTTACGAGTAGTGAGACATTTGAACATAATACCAAGCCATTCATGGCATGTCATATGTAGGTGGTCCCCATTGACCACTGCAGAAGTCTGGATGATCAGCAATGCCTAAATAAGGAATGACATTGGATCAACCAACTCCAAACAGGCTATGTTACGTATACTTGGACTCAGCATGAATGAAAGATAATCTGCCACATGTTACACAGTTTCATGACTCACACAACTTAATACCATATACGTTATTATTAGCACTGCCTCTATCACTCATTTAGTTCAAATGATGGGATATTTATTCCAAACTACACAAACTATAGTTTGGTGTTTTCGCCACCTATAAATTGATGTATTACACAGGTTTATGGCATATAAGAGCACATGGGTACTCGTGGGACAATATCCTTGATACTTACAGAGGATGGGGGAGTCCCCACCTGGGGAATTTTCTATTTCTTTCACCTGTATGCCATTTTATTTTTAGTAGGAGTGTATATGTTTGTTTTTTAAACCTCAAAAACATTATTCTTTATCCTCGTATAAAGAAAGTACCCGCTCCGTATTTTTACTAATAACACATTTCTTAAGAAAGTTTGTTTGTATTCAGCAGCTGATTGACTTTTAAGATGGTTGTGCAAGTGTACTTATTCAATGTAATCAATTTTAGACGAGTCATCCGTATAACGTGACCTAAAAAGTAAGACTGTTCTATCACCCTTTCAATTGATTATTAACATGTTCAAATTACACTTTTCTATAAATACATTTGTATTACTAGTATTGAGATATTTATTCAATTTACATCAACACTGGGTTTTTGTCAGGAATATATGGGATTTGCCACTCGAAATTTTAATTGCTACTCGCACCCACAGGTAAAACAAATGGCTGAGTTATGTGGGATGCAATATTAATGAACCAACTGTGTAGATAAACCAAAACAAAAACATGATGATAGCACCACCTTAGATGATTTCTAATTAATTACAATAGGCCTTTGGCGAATTAATTATTGACCGAGGGGATCATTAATACAAATTAAACTTAACAATATTATTCGCTGTTTATCTACTAAACTAGTGTAATGGTCTCATGTTCTGTCTTGATGTGATTGTTTGTAATTCACTTGTGTCTTAATAAAAGGACAGATTGCCTTGAAAATTTCATGATTTACTTGTCTGTACTGTCCTTATTACTACTATAACCAATTATATATATAAACATAAAGAACTTGAAATGGCAATTGCAGTTGATTATCACATATGATAACACTAGTATCTAATTACATTTTTAGGATTGTTTACCTTAAGTTACATTGACCGTGATAATACTTTATTTACTACATCCTGTTACCTTAAACTTCTGCCATGCTTAGCTTGTATATTTGATGCATATTGAAAACTAGACATTGTCTAAATATGTAACCCTAGTTAAAAAAAGAATATCATTGTTATTACACAATGTTTCCATCAAGTAGAACTATATCATATATATACAATGTACATGTATACACAATTAACGGACTTTCTTAAAGGCCAGTTTATTCACGAAGTTATTTGACCCAGATTTAAGCCTATATATGCACAGTATATCTGTATACAGGTAAACCATGCCATAGTTCAAGCTGATCATTGGTCTGGTATTTAACACAAACTAATATACCTTTACATACATGTAACAATTGTACACACCAGTCAAATGTATGTTCAAACTGTGGGATGTATATCTTTGGGTTAACGTTGTTTGGGTAAAATTGTTGACTTACATATTTTATTTTTTTGTTTTGTTTTGCTCTACTTGTAATTAAAGTGAACAGTATATCAATTGCACTTGCTACATCTTTTGAGGACTAATTTCTCCACAAAAAGGAAGCCTGGTAATATCTGTAGGACTTTATATTGAGATGATGGGAGAGAATTTTGAGTTACCCGAGATGGGAATTTTGAACTGGTGATTTGGAAATATACCATGTCACTGGAGCAGCACGCCCCTTAGGGACAGCTCCTGTCCAGAAAAATGGTGATGATACCAGAGTTATCTATCCAGCTTATCCATTAAAATGAAGAGAGAAAAGAAATCAATATCCACAAAATGCAAATAAATTATGAAAATGTTTTTGAAGTTTTATCCCCCCCCCCCCCCCCCCCCCCCCATGTAAATTTTTATGGTGATTATATCAAGTGAATATGTTTCAAGAAGGAACATTATTTGTAATCAATATTCTCTCTACTTCACAAGGCTCTGAAATCAATGGTCATGAATTCTATGGTCTAGAACAACATCATTGCAATATATATGTAAAAGAAGGAAAAATCTATATCATGATCTTTGTTTTGCAATGATGCTGTAGTTCAGGGTACCTGTAAAATCAATACTGTTAATAGAGTTGTATGAAATCAATAAAAATTCTACTCAATTATCCATGGAACTGGCACCAATGTTGATTATGTCTGGTTTACCATACATAACACTGCCATGAATAATTCAGGTGTTAGGGAATCAATAGCTACAGGTATCAGTAGGTAGGACCAGAACAATTGCGGTAGATATGGTAGGTAAACACGTCATCCAAAAACTAGACCTTGGTTTTATACACATGTATGTGCTAAAGGTGGTGTTTGATCTATAAAAGAAATTAAGAGTACCTCAGATGTACACATGCCTGTATTTGTTACAATAAGTTTGGGTTGACAGTTGGTTTTCAAAAGACATTTCTTAACAAATTTTTTAATTTTTCATGTCATTTTGTAAAACTTTGATCACCAATCTGATGAAAATCATCTCGCATTTCCCTTTGAAAATAAAGAAATGAGAGCTCGAGGTTTGATTTTAATTGGTATATATACATGATTGATGCTTCAATTTTCAAAAAAGTACTTCATTTTGAGACTTTTAGTGAGAGTAAAAAAATTAGCCTAAACCCGGTTAAACCGTTTTGCAAAATCAGAAATTTCTCTGGAAACTGGCATGACTGGGATACTTGATATTTTATATGTTTGCAATGAAGTTGTTGAATATATTGGATTACCGAAGCTGAAAAAAATACTCACATCTGATTCCCCTTCCAATCTTCCCACAGAAGCCGCTAGGTTTGGATTTAGCAACCTGTGTCTGTTCCTTTCCTCGGTCTGATCGTGAATTAGGTTTCTGGCCATATTCATTCTCCATTGCTACTGGACTCCCTAGATCAGCGTCTTCTCTGGCCCGAAATTCGAATTGGTTATCGGGTCTTGCATGACCTGATCCGAAATCTAAGTCGTCTTGCCAGGCCGTGCGGGATTGCGCACTAACGGGACGTTCCTTCGGCATAATCCACTAAGCTTGTACTCTTTGATCGGATCACTAAATCTTCAAACAGCACAGTACCCGAAACAACAATGAGTTTGACAGCTCGCCAAGAGTGTATTTACAAATGTTCCCCTTTTCCTGTTTAGGATAAGATATAGAAAATAGTTACCTTTTCAGTCACGGTAATAACATGGAAACACCGTGTAGTTGTTTACCGACACTCGTACAGTAACAGTTCACCCCTAGGTTGTGTATTGATTTTTGGGAATGAGCAAATTATCATGGCTGCCCGACCGTGACGTCACAAGATCTCAATACAAAATACAAATTATCTCCCTTCACTCACCGCAACTTTGCGGTGGCCTAGATTCCAGCCCGGAAAATGATATGCAGATTTAGCATGGTTTTAAGTCATTTTTAAAAACTAAAATGGAACATTGGAAGTGTGATATGTAATCTAAAGATAAAAAACTTTTAGTTTGATAACAAAATAACACGGGTTTGACCAGTGACGTAGATTTCTGGCTTGGGTACGTCAGAGACATATAACGTTAAAGTTATACAGACGTCTACTGTATCTCTGCCGAGACTTGGAACATTTCGCGATCTTCTGCTAAAATACCAATCTTTGTATAATGGTTTACATACCCTAAGTACAAGTTTAGTACTGAAGGCCAATACAATTTCCATGAGTTCTAAAATGTCTATATTTCACGGGTAGGGTTGTAACTTAACGAGGAGTAAAAAAAAAAACAAAAAACAAAGAAAAACCGAACATTTTTTAAGGTTCATGTAAAAAGTAGGTCCTAAATCAAGTGATATTTATCCAGATTAAAACTCGCTAGGCCTATTCTATTGTAATTAAACAGAAGTAACTTGACTAATTGTTTATATGTGTCATAACATTTAAAATTTCGACAAAACAAGCTTAAAATGCAAGTTTCATGAGAACAAATAAAGCTCATGTAGATCAGACATATTGCATAAAACAACCACGCCGTTATGGTCACAAGTGTCTAGGCCTATAGCAGTACTGCGAGTACTTGTTTGACCAGATTTAACTTAAACGTCCACTCTCATTTGACCTTAAAATGCAAATGGCGGCTGTAAATTATATAACACATTCTTGGCATTCGTGCAATATAATTCACAATAATATTTGTTCTCCTGAAACATATTTTTATGTCTATTTTGCCGAAATTAACAGGTAACTTGAAAAATTAAATTTCAAAATCAAGACCCATGGATAGCCATGATCCATATAACAATTGGTCAAGTTACATCTGTTTAATTGCAACAGAATAGTTATTTTCAATCTGGATAAATATCCCTTGATTTACTATTTACATGAACCTTCACTTTTAGACTTCAAAATGGTTCATGAAATTACATATGTATGTAGGCTATAGAATAAGGGACCTAATGGGCCTATCGGGGATGTCATTAAACAAATCGGTAATATCACGGATATAGTTCATGTATGATATAACGTGTGACATTAGTGATATTACTGAGAGAATAACGCGGTACATATATATGCTGATGTACAATGAATTAGGCCTATCATGTGATATCACTAATTTATCGCATATGGTAAACCACTTAATCGTTTTTAAATAGTGATACAACTCAGATTTGACCCTGGACGTTAAACAAAAACAAACCAAACAAATCGAATGGAATACAAGTAAAGAACACAAACATATAGCAGCATCAGTTCGAATGTCATCGAATTTCTAAAAAATTGTAAGAAATAAGATGCCGATCATGTTATACAACCTAATTGTTATTTTTGTTAATTTGGCGAAGAGCCAAACTTCCACTCGAAATTGAGCAAGGTATCGACTGGACAAAACCTGTATTTAGTCGCTTGTTTAACGTGTTCTTATTTGTCAGTAGTAACATGAAAACAATGATTAAGGACTCCAATACAATATAATTTGAAGTTATAAATTCTAATACACTTTTCTTAGAAAGTTACCATTTCCTTTTTGTTTAGAAGTGCCACCTTTTACGGATTTCGTTTTCCCCGAACTCACTGATCGTGCCATTAAAACTAACAATTTTGTGGTATATTTTCATCTAGACAAATGTATTGTAAAACAGAAATCCATGTATGCTACAACGTATACAAAATAATTGAATACATCTGTTAGACCGAAAATGTCTGTCTCTAAAAACGACCATTTAAATTCATATTATAATTATTAAAGTATGACAAACTATTATTGTTTGCTTGTTTGTCAAAGACAAACGAAGCAGCAGTTGTATTTTTCTGTCGTTCAGGGAAACATTTGACCCGAAATTATCGTTTTAGAGACTGACATTTTCTGTTTAGCCAGGTGTAACCGCGCACGTTGGGACAAAGCAGTAAGGTTTGTACGTACCTGTCGAGATGGATTCTGCAGTTCTCCAGGACGGGCCGCGCCAATCTGCCTATATAGCACTATCGATTGGCCGGATGGAACCATGGATACATTTGACGACATCGCACGTGAGCCAATTGATACCTACCACAGGTATATATTGATTAGATTGTCAGCTTCAGGACCTTACCCACAACATTCTGTTTTGGCTTCTCGCCAGATTTGAATGTCGAATTTAGTTTGCACCGAACAAACACTTCATTCGAAACGAATTGATACCAAATAATTCAAGACCAGGAGTTAAAATCGATTATCATACAATACAATGGATCGATATTTCGTTACTTACCGATGTATATGGAAGGCCTACATACATGTATTGTTTTGTGTAGGTCATGCTGTATATTTTAGCCAACAGTTTTTATTTCAGGATCACG